>NC_091359.1:14053018-14150518 GCF_038502225.1 Cherax quadricarinatus | reverse complement strand
GGAGGTGGGAAGTACAGTGCCTGCATTCTAAAGGAAGGGTTTGGGATATTTGCTGTTTGGAAGGACATCTGAACTGTTATATCTGTGCATCTCTGTCAAGACAGAGATAGTGTGAGCGATGGTGAAAGTGCTTCCTTTTCGAGACACCCTGCCTCGGCGGGAGAAGGTGGACAAGTTTAAAAAAGAGGGGGGGGGAGAGCTAGTATGTCTACCGCAGTACTTCTCTAATCTTATGTTCTTGTGCAATGAACCTTATGCAAAGCTGTTAAGCTACAAAAAATAAAAAGTACTGGACTTACAATTCCTTTAATTTGCTCATCTTTGCCATCCACCTTCTGCACACGGAGAATATGATAGCAGAAGTCAAGGGATTCAAATCTTCGTTGTTGACCCAAAAGAACGATCATGCAGCAGCCAGCCCAGTTCAAACCTTCACCAAATAGTTGCCTGAAAAAAATGCATGGAGAAAAAAATTTCTTAATTACACAAGCTTTAGGCTGTTGCCCATTAAAGATCTGCCAAAGAATCCCATATGACAGTTTAACTACAATAAAAAGGAGACTCACCCCCACACCTGATGGTATTGAGAAATAAGAATGTATGCACAATGATAATTACCATCAGCAACTACGGTACACGTACCAGTAAACAACAAAAAAAATATTTTTATTGAATTTAAAAGCCTGAATAAAAATTTAAAAGCTGCTACTTATTTCTCTGATATCTTCACTGTGCTTCGCATATTCATTATGTGGGCAGTAGTCAAAAGATTACAGACAAATAATGAATAGGTACTTAACTGGTGTTGCAATTTGAGTGTGGCCAGATGGAACAAGCAACTACAAAATGTCAAGAACAGCTGGCATAACTTGTATCAGAATACCAGTAATAATGAGCTACAGTAAATACAATGTCTTCCTTACTCGACAGTGAAGTTGTTAGCTCCTACAGGAATGCACATAACAAACTGAAGTGCTGACCACAGACGATGGAACTCAGTGCACTCGTCCACGTTCATTACACCATTAGCAGGTGGGGAGCCATGCCATATGGGATCTTCTAGAAAAGCTTGAATTCTCGTAAGAATTACCTGCGAATACATACAATGTAATTACAGGTGTAGACTCTCCCAAATCCTTAAGATTTTATATCACACAAATTTTATCCCCAAGAAATATCACATGTTCAACATGGACAAGTATAAATTACTGTAAAAAATATCCTAACTTTAAATTTTAATAATTAATATTGGTTTTGCTATGCCAAATAAATCTCTATGGTAGTTACATACCTCAAAAATTGAGAGGCCACAACATAATCTCTCTCTCGTCAACAAGTCTCCCTCTCTGGCAATCATGGCTTGCTGAAACATAAAATAAATATATATAAATTTAAAATAACTAAGGTATTTTGTGGACATGGCAGGCCGGACTTGAGTCCTGGAGATGGGAAGTACAGTGCCTGCACTCTGAAGGAGGGGTGTTAATGTTGCAGTTTAAAAACTGTAGTGTAAAGCACCCTTCTGGCAAGACAGTGATGGAGTGAATGATGGTGAAAGTTTTTCTTTTTCGGGCCACCCTGCCTTGGTGGGAATCGGCCAGTGTGATAATAAAAAAAAATAATTTTGTGGACATTTAGAGAATGGAGCAACTGAGGTTTTTTTTTGGACATTTAGAGAATAGAGCAAAACAAGATGAATAAGAGGGTAGATAAATCAGGGGTGACAGGCAGACTGGGAGGTGAAGACTGTACAAGAAAGGATGGACGGAGGAGATAAAGGAGGCTGAATGCCAGAGGCTCAAACATCCAGAAGGCTTGTGTTAGGAAGTTAGACAGAGTAAGTGGAGGCACGTGGTTTTTACGACTTAAAGTAACCTTTTTGGGTTTAGCAATTAGTTTATTATTATTATTATTTTTTCAACAAACTGGCCATATCCCACCGAGGCAGGGTGATGTAAAAAAGAAAAACGAAAGTTTTTCTTTTTTACGCCAAAATGCATGGCTTACAGAGGAAGAATTCTGTTCTGTTATCCCATGGATAATTATTTTTTATTATTATTGTTGTTGTTTTTTTTTTGTTTTTCTCAACAAGTCGGTCGTCTCCCACCGAGGCAGGGTGACCCAAAAAAGAAAGAAAATCCCCAAAAAGAAAATACTTTCATCATCACTCAACACTTTCACCACACTCACACATTATCACTGCTTTTGCAGAGGTGCTCAGAATACAACAGTTTAGAAGCATATACGTATAAAGATACACAACATATCCCTCCAAACTGCCAATATCCCAAACCACTCCTTTAAAGTGCAGGCACTGTACTTCCCATTTCCAGGACTCAAGTCCGACTATATGAAAATAACCGGTTTCCCTGAATCCCTTCACTAAATATTACCCTGCTCACACTCCAACAGATCGTCAGGTCCCAAGTATCATTCGTCTCCATTCACTCCTATCTAACACGCTCATGCACGCTTGCTGGAAGTCCAAGCCCCTCGCCCACGAAACCTCCTTTACCCCCTCTTTCCAACCCTTTCGAGGACGACCCCTACCCCTCTTTCCTTCCCCTATAGATTTATATGCTTTCCATGTCATTATACTTTGATCCATTCTCTCTAAATGACCAAACCACCTCAACAACCCCTCTTCTGCCCTCTGACTAATGCTTTTATTAACTCCACACCTTCTCCTAATTTCCACACTCCGAATTTTCTGCATAATATTTACACCACACATTGCCCTTAGACAGGACATCTCCACTGCCTCCAACCATCTCCTCGCTGCTGCATTTACCACCCAAGCTTCACATCCATATAAGAGTGTTGGTACTACTATACTTTCATACATTCCCTTCTTTGCCTCCATAGATAACGTTTTTT
Organism: Cherax quadricarinatus; assembly: GCF_038502225.1. Classification (NCBI taxonomy): domain Eukaryota; kingdom Metazoa; phylum Arthropoda; class Malacostraca; order Decapoda; family Parastacidae; genus Cherax; species Cherax quadricarinatus. The sequence goes on along the minus strand of NC_091359.1, from coordinate 14,147,641 downwards.
GACTCCACATATACCTCAACGCACCACTCACCTTTTTTCCCTCATCAATTCTATGATTAACCTCATCCTTCATAAATCCATCCGCCGACACATCAACTCCCAAGTACATGTATCTGAAAACATTCACTTCTTCCATACTCCTCCTCCCCAATTTAATATCCAATTTTTCTTTATCTAAATCATTTGATACCCTCATCACCTTACTCTTTTCTATGTTCACTTTCAACTTTCTACCTTTACACACATTCTCAAACTCATCCACTAACCTTTGCAATTTTTCTTTAGAATCTCCCATAAGCACAGTATCATCAGCAAAAAGTAACTGTGTCAGTTCCCATTTTGAATTTGATTCCCCATAATTTAATCCCACCCCTCTCCCGAACACCCTAGCATTTACTTCCTTTACAACCCCATCTATAAATATATTAAACAACCATGGTGACATTACACATCCCTGTCTAAGACCTACTTTTACCGGGAAGTAGTCTCCCTCTCTTCTACACACCCTAACCTGAGCCTCACTATCCTCATAAAAGCTCTTTACAGCATTTAGTAACTTACCACCTATTCCATATACTTGCAACATCTGCCACATTGCTCCTCTATCCACTCTATCATATGCCTTTTCTAAATCCATAAATGCAATAAAAACTTCCCTACCTTTATCTAAATACTGTTCACATATATGCTTCAATGTAAACACTTGATCTACACATCCCCTACCCACTCTGAAACCTCCTTGCTCATCCGCAGTCCTACATTCTGTCTTACCACTAATTCTTTCAATTATAACCCTACTGTATACTTTTCCTGGTATACTCAGTAAACTTATTCCTCTATAATTTTTACAATCTCTTTTGTACCCTTTCCCTTTATATAAAGGGACTATACATGCTCTCACTTTTTTATACAATATATAAATAAACAAATAATCCATTTACTATGGCATAACTCTCAAGAGGTACTGAAAGTTGAGAGCTGTAATTAAACATTATCAAGGAATAAGCCTACAAATGTGATACCATTAAAACAAAAATCCAATATTTGTGATGGGAGCAAAGATTTGAGAGAAATGTTAACAAAATAGCAGGCAATAAAATTATTAAGATTAAATAATCATAAAATCTCGGCAACTGAAATGCTGGGAGCAAAGAGCTAGTAACCCTTTCTCCTGTATACATTACTAAAGTCAAAAAGAGAAACTTTTGTTTTTCTTTTTTGGGCCACCCTGCTTTGGTGGGATACAGCTGTTTTGTTGAAAGAGAAGAATCATAATATCTGCATGGGGAAATGGAACAGAATTCTTCCTCCGTAAGCCATGAATGTCATAAGAGGTGACTAAAATGCCGGAAGCAAGGGGCTAGTAACCCTTTCTCCTGTATACATTACTAAAGTTATAAAGAGAAGCTTTTGTTTTTCATTTTGGGCCACCTTACTTCGGTGGGATATGGCCAGCTTGTCGAAAGAAGAACAATCATAATATGTACTTAAGTAGTTACCATCACTCACCTTTGCTGTTCCAAGTCTTTCAATGTTGGAGACAATCTGCAGAGGAGCGTATTTGGCCTCTAGGCGCTTCTGTTTAGTTTCAGGCTTCTCACCCTCTGCAAAATATCAAGGAACAACAGTATAGTTAATGGCACTAAATTTACTGAAAATTATCAGAGGGAACAATTGTATAGTGAATGGCAGTGAATTTATAAATAATTAGAAGAAGGAACAATAGTGAATGGTAATGAATGTGCTCACAATCAGTGGAGAGAGGAGAGAGCCTCCAGCAGATTGTGCTCTCAATGACTAGCTTATCTCCCATTTTTTGGTTAAATAAGTACACTTAGTCAACTGTTGATTAAACATTATCATTATTATTTTTCTTTTTCAACAAACCAACCATATCCCACTGAGGCAGGGTGGCCCAAAAAGAAAAATGAAAGTTTCTCCTTTTAAATTTAGTAATATATACAGGAGAAGAGGTTGCTAGCCCCCTGCTCCTGGCATTTTAGTCGCCTCTTATAACATGAATGGTTTGTCATTATTTCTTCTTCTATTATTATTATTTATTATTAGGGAACGTCTAAGCTTGTAGAAGTCATATAAAACTTGTGGGATGGGTAGCAATCAGATTCAATCAACAGAGAGGAAGAAAGGTCCAATAACTTGGATCAAGAGCCTCTCACCAGCATCCAGAAACCGGCTTCTTGGCTAAACACATCTACATTAACAAAATAATGGTCCAGGATGGACTGCAACAGTCTAAGGCTTCCTCTCTGAATAGAAGGTCAATAGGCAATTATTCCAGCCATGGTATTGCGACTTACTTTACACCTTTTAAATCAAGAAGAATGTTTCCTCAACCTATTCACTTTTGAAGACCATCAATAGAAATAACTGAACCATTATGTAAAACCCACACCACCTAGAGATGCATTCTGGAATTATCTTGTTCCTCCCTCAATCTATGTTTATAAGAGCTATTTTAGATATTTTCATTATTCTGTTTCGTATATGGTGCTGGAGGTGCTAAAAAGAATAAGCATGAATCTATATGACTTTTAAAGAAAACAGAAATGTTAGATAAAAGCATGTGTAATGGATAATGCCTGTGAGGTTCATGTGAATGAATCAACAATTCAAACAATTAGAAATGCTTAAAAAATAATGGCTTGTGCATGAAATAAAATAAAATCATTTATTTCTTTTCTGCAGTATACAGGTAACGTAATTTACATATCATTAAATACATTAGGATCCCCGTATCTACAGGGGATATGTTCCAAGGACCTTACCGTGGTTACTGAAACTGTGGATAGCAAACCCTATATATGTAAGTTTTATACTTACTTATTATAAAGTTTAATTGATAAATTATGCAGTATAAGTGAAGAATTATCACTTTTCATTGATGTGAAGCACTTCAAGGCTTTTCTTAGGCCTTGAAGATCTGCCAGTTTCTCTATTTTTGCACTTTGGGGCCATAACTATGCAAAATTAAGAGGTATTTTTGGGAATCAGTAACCCATGGATAACTGAAACCACAGATACCAAATCAGTGGATATGGGGGTTCTACTACTATTAGGCACAAAAGCCAATACCATGTAGTGCATTTCAGGAAGACATATAAGTGAACAGTATTTAGATAAGGCTAAAGAGGTCTTTGTGGCATTTATGGATTTGGAAAAGGCGTATGACAGGGTGGATAGGGGGGCAATGTGGCAGATGTTGCAGGTGTATGGTGTAGGAGGTAGGTTACTGAAAGCAGTGAAGAGTTTTTACAAGGATAGTGAGGCTCAAGTTAGAGTATGTAGGAAAGAGGGAAATTATTTCCCAGTAAAAGTAGGCCTTAGACAAGGATGTGTGATGTCACCGTGGTTGTTTAATATATTTATAGATGGGGTTGTAAGAGAAGTAAATGCGAGGGTCTGGGCAAGAGGCGTGGAGTTAAAAGATAAAGAATCACACATAAAGTGGGAGTTGTCACAGTTGCTCTTTGCTGATGACACCGTGCTCTTGGGAGATTCTGATTCTGAAGAGAAGTTGCAGAGATTGGTGGATGAATTTGGTAGGGAATGCAAAAGAAGAAAATTAAAAGTGAATACAGGAAAGAGTAAGGTTATGAGGATAACAAAAAGATTAGGTGATGAAAGATTGGATATCATATTGGAGGGAGAGAGTATGGAGGAGGTGAATGTATTCAGATATTTGGGAGTGGACGTGTCAGCGGATGGATCTATGAAAGATGAGGTGAATCATAGAATTGATGAGGGGAAAAGGGTGAGTGGTGCACTTAGGAGTCTGTGGAGACAAAGAATTTTGTCCTTGGAGGCAAAGAGGGGAATGTATGAGAGTATAGTTTTACCAACCCTCTTATATGGGTGTGAAGCATGGGTGATGAATGTTGCAGCGAGGAGAAGGCTGGAGGCAGTGGAGATGTCATGTCTGAGGGCAATGTGTGGTGTGAATATAATGCAGAGAATTTGTAGTTTGGAAGTTAGGAGGAGGTGCAGGATTACCAAAACTGTTGTCCAGAGGGCTGAGGAAGGGTTGTTGAGGTGGTTCGGACATGTAGAGAGAATGGAGCGAAACAGAGTGACTTCAAGAGTGTATCAGTCTGTAGTGGAAGGAAGGCAGGGTAGGGGTCAGCCTAGGAAAGGTTGGAGGGAGGGGGTAAAGGAGGTTTTGTGTGCGAGGGGCTTGGACTTCTAGCAGGCATGCATGAGAGTGTTTGATAGGAGTGAATGGAGACAAATGGTTTTTAATACTTGACGTGCTGTTGGAGTGTGAGCAAAGTAACATTTATGAAGGGGTTCAGGGAAACCGGCTGGCCGGACTTGAGTCCTGGAGATGGGAAGTACAGTGCCTGCACTCTGAAGGAGGGGTGTTAATGTTGCAGTTTAAAAACTGTAGTGTAAAGCACCCTTCTGGCAAGACAGTGATGGAGTGAATGATGGTGAAAGTTTTTCTTTTTCGGGCCACCCTGCCTTGGTGGGAATCGGTCAGTGTGATAATAAAAAAATAAAATAATTCTAGTGCTAAAGAGACTCCTTAAGACCTAGATATGGGTTATCAAGTAGAAGATTTACCATCTTCCTCTCACTTCAGCATAAGATAAGCACTCACCTTTGCAAAATGGTCTGGGTAATATATTCTGGAAGGGTGCTGCCTGCAGGAGGTCACACACTTCCTCCAGTGTGAGGGACTGCTCTATTAACAAGCAGAAAAGTAGAGCATTGCCAAGCTCCCTAAAGTGGTGGAAGAGATCAGCTCTGGCATCAGGATACTGCACAATATCATTCAGTTGTGCATGATAATAGCCCAGAACACCTGTTAAGAGAATTACTGTTAGAATATGGCACCAAGGATGACTTCTTCTATAATGCAGTGCATAAAATAATTTCAGAGTTAAAAGTTCATAACCACATAAATTCCCCCAAAATCACCATACAGTGGGAGGTGTGAATGATGGTTAAAGTGTTTCTTTTTGGGTCACTCTACCTCAGTAGGAGACAGCCAGAATGATAAAAAAAAAATTAAATAAATCCCCGAAAATCACCATACAGTGGGAGGTCACAATATTGTACATTACAAACATTAAATATAATATAAGCAAGGAGTACCTCTTCAAAAAGCACAATTCTTTAAAAAGCATTAATTCTTCAAAATTCCCATATGGCAAGACATCATAATACAAACTTTTTATTCTATCTCAATTGCAATACACACTATAAAAATTGACCTCTTCAGGACCGTGGCCATACCAATTTCTTAAGTCTGTTGACTTGCAACTCTTTGTTAGGTGTTATGTGGGGGGTTTAACTACAGTATACTAAATAAACATTAATGCAGTAAATCCCTCTTATTCAGAATTATAATTTGGAATTATCTCAAACTTGAAAAATAAATTTTTAGTTCATAATGATCTCTGTTACAGAAATCACATCAAACAAGCCCCTGCATTAAGCTTTTGCTGGGACTACAGGCCAAACAACTATTAAATTAATTCATGGTGAGTGCTTTTTCAGAGGATTTTATGAAGCTTCAGAAGAATTTATGAAGCTTCAGAAGACTTTATGAAGCTTCAGAGGGCTTAATGAAGCTCAAACTTTTGCAGAACACTATCAAAAAAATTGCTTTGTTAAATGTTTTACTTCACAGTGATAATTAAGGTATAATATTAAGGTTGAGGGAAAATATTAATGTTAAACACTGAAATGCTTTAACCCTTAAACTGTCCAAAGGTAGATCTACGTTTAAGTGCGTAGCACTCCGAATGTAGATCTACGTTTTTTTTTTTTACATCTGAAAGCACGTAAAATAAAATATAGACATTCGGAGCGCTACGCACTTGAACGTATATCTACGTTTGGACAGTTTAAGGGTTAAAGAAAATTTTTACGTCAGCACTAAGTGCTAGAACCAGGTTAATCATTATATTACTCATCTGCTAGTTACAGGCAGGCCTCGCTTCACAGCATTTCGCTAATGCAGCGGTTTTCAGTTATACCCATTCTTCATTTATTCAGACTTCCTACAATAAATATATCCACCATTCAATATAAGCTAAGAACAAATATATTTTAAGGTAAGTAAAGTGTGTACTTTATATACATTTTTTAGGCCTAGCTATTTTACTCAATTTATGATAGTGGAAACATGTTATCAGGCTTTTGTATGCATTTAAAAGTGAAAAAAAGGCTACAATTCCCTTTACAGAGATTTTTGCTTTACAGCAGTACCCAGGAACCTTACCTGCTGTATAAGCAGGGCTCTCTTGTATTAAACACTCACAAGTTATTACGCATTTACATAGCACCAGAATAAGTAGAATGTCAATGGCACAGACAGTTGCCTTGTGTGGTAACACTAGGAACATTTAACAAAGGAAACCATATGTTCGTCTGTTCCCTGCAACATGTACAACTGGCCTTATTAGCCAGCTCCTGGTGACTTTAAGGGTGTGACACCCATGCCCTGGTAGGGTCACTGACCAAACTTTGAATAAAGTCACTCAAAGTACTGGACTATATTTTTCAAAGTATAAAATAGTACCAGATGATAAAAACAGAAGAAACTTTTAGATTTCTTTCTGAAACCAAAATGAAATATGTAAACAGCCAGAATATTAGGGTAGGTAACACTGCCCTGGAGATGTGAAGTACAGTGCCTGCACTCTATAGGAAGGGTTTGAGATGTATGCTGTCTGGAGGGACATTTTAATTCTCAAATCTGCGTGTCTCTGGAAAGACAGTGATAGTGTGATTGATGGTGAAAGTGATTCTTTATCGGGTCACCCTGCCTTGGATGGAGATGACCAGCGCATTAAAAAAATAGTAATAAAACCAATAATCAAACTCTACTACTAATAAAGCACCAATTAATAATAAAACATCAATACTAATAAAAATAGAGCAAGAAATCTATACGGCAATGTACCTGGAGATCCATAGTCATATCTGGGAAGCTTGCACTGTTTAGGCATAGCTTGAAGAAGTGTTTTGGTGAACTGCAATATATTTCCCTGAATGAGTGAGTGAATAATCTCAAGCAACTCTTGCATCACAACAGCAATGCCCTGGTACCCCAACACACGCACGATAGACCTCAGGTGTGGTGGTCCAAGGAACCCTGAAACAAGAAACATTTATTTTTTTCAACACACCAGCAGTATCCCACCAAGGCAGGGTGACCTAAAAAGAAAAATGAACGTAGGCATGTGTTACTTTCTAAAGTAACATAGGTAAGTCAACAAGTAGTTAGATGTTTTCCAAATTCTATGTATTTAATATCAATTATGATTACAAAAACAATAATAATGATTTTGTCCTGCATTTCCAAAGTCCATTAAAACAAAAAGGTTTTCTTTTCAAATTTAGTAATTTATATGGGAGAAGGGGTTACTACCCTCTTGCTCCCAGAATTGTAGTAGCCTCTTATGACATGCATGACTTACTTACTCATTGTCTTTCTGAAAATCAATAATGTCTACAATTTTTTAACAGTAATAAAAGATTTAATTAGCACACAGTAGTGTACAAAATGCAGTACAGATATGTAGTTTTAATTACAATGAAAATAATTTAAATAACTGAAATTCAACTATTTTATTTCTAGTATAGTACTAATTTCCACAATTCACTAACAATGACTACTGTGCAAGAAATATCATCATGATGGTCAAGAACATTCAAACATATCAGCATGGTACAAGTTTTCAACCTGTACCATGAATTACTTTCTAAAGCAACACAGGTATGTGTTACTTTCTAAAGCAAGATAGGTAAGTCAACAAGTAGTTAGATCTTTTCCAAATTCTATGTATTTAATAACAATTATCATTACAAAAGAGTAATAATAAGTTTGTCCTGCATTTCCAAAGTCCATTAAATCAAGGCCAGTCATACTGAGAGTTTACTGTACATCAGTTCTTGTCCTGCTCTAAGATCGGTCAATAACACGAGGTACAAAAAATTTATGGGTCTCACCAGAATACTGTGAATATATAGTGCTGTAAGCAACATTCAGTGCTTTACTTCCCCAAACCATGTATGGAGCCACATTTGGAGGTTTGTCTCTCTGCACTGCCTGAGCAAAAGTAGTCACAACTGCTTTGACAAATCTGTCAGAAAACATAATTACATCAAATCTGGGGTACTCATTACAACATATTCAAGACAAGGTTAGCTTTTACAAAGTTCAACACAAAACAAGAATTTTAGGAAGCAATGTTAAATTTTTAAACAGGACAGAATAGTAAGCAATTGGAAGGCCTTGATCAAATAATCAAAACCTAAATAGAGAAGTAAATGCGAGGGTCTTGGCAAGAGGCATGGAGTTAAAAGATAAAGAATCACACATAAAGTGGGAGTTGTCACAGTTGCTCTTTGCTGATGACACTGTGCTCTTGGGAGATTCTGAAGAGAAGTTGCAGAGATTGGTGGATGAATTTGGTAGGGTGTGCAAAAGAAGAAAATTAAAAGTGAATACAGGAAAGAGTAAGGTTATGAGGATAACAAAAAGATTAAGTGATGAAAGATTGGATATCAGATTGGAGGGAGAGAGTATGGAGGAGGTGAATGTATTCAGATATTTGGGAGTGGACGTGTCAGCGGATGGGTCTATGAAAGATGAGGTGAATCATAGAATTGATGAGGGGAAAAGGGTGAGTGGTGCACTTAGGAGTCTGTGGAGACAAAGAACTTTGTCCTTGGAGGCAAAGAGGGGAATGTATGAGAGTATAGTTTTACCAACGCTCTTATATGGGTGTGAAGCATGGGTGATGAATGTTGCAGCGAGGAGAAGGCTGGAGGCAGTGGAGATGTCATGTCTGAGGGCAATGTGTGGTGTGAATATAATGCAGAGAATTCGTAGTTTGGAAGTTAGGAGGAGGTGCGGGATTACCAAAACTGTTGTCCAGAGGGCTAAGGAAGGGTTGTTGAGGTGGTTCGGACAAGTAGAGAGAATGGAGCGAAACAGAGTGACTTCAAGTGTGTATCAGTCTGTAGTGGAAGGAAGGCAGGGTAGGGGTCGGCCTAGGAAAGGTTGGAGGGAGGGGGTAAAGGAGGTTTTGTGTGCGAGGGGCTTGGACTTCCAGCAGGCATGCGTGAGCGTGCTTGATAGGAGTGAATGGAGACAAATGGTTTTTAATACTTGACGTGCTGTTGGAGTGTGAGCAAAGTAACATTTATGAAGGGGTTCAGGGAAACCTGCAGGCCGGACTTGAGTCCTGGAGATGGGAAGTACAGTGCCTGCACTCTGAAGGAGGGGTGTTAATGTTGCAGTTTAAAAACTGTAGTGTAAAGCACCCTTCTGGCAAGACAGTGATGGAGTGAATGATGGTGAAAGTTTTTCTTTTTCGGGCCACCCTGCCTTGGTGGGAGACGGCCGATGTGTTAATAAAAAAAAAAATAATAATAATAAATAGATAAGGTGGCAACAACAAGTAAGAGGGAGGTGAAAGTGTATAAACTAAGGGAGGAGGAAGTTCGGGTGAGATATAAGCGACTATTGGCAGAAAGGTGGGCTAGTGCAAAGATGAGTAGTGGGGGGGTTGAAGAGGGTTGGAATAGTTTTAAAAATGCAGTATTAGAATGTGGGGCAGAAGTTTGTGGTTATAGGAGGGTGGGGGCAGGAGGAAAGAGGAGTGATTGGTGGAATGATGAAGTAAAGGGTGTGATAAAAGAGAAAAAGGTAGCTTATGAGAGGTTTTTACAAAGCAGAAGTGTTATAAGAAGAGCAGAGTATATGGAGAGTAAAAGAAAGGTAAAGAGAGTGGTGAGAGAGTGCAAAAGGAGAGCAGATGATAGAGTGGGAGAGGCACTGTCAAGAAATTTTAATGAAAATAAGAAAAAATTTTGGAGTGAGTTAAACAAGTTAAGAAAGCCTAGGGAAAATATGGATTTGTCAGTTAAAAACAGAGTAGGGGAGTTAGTAGATGGGGAGATGGAGGTATTGGGAAGATGGCGAGAATATTTTGAGGAACTTTTAAATGTTAAGGAAGAAACAGAGGCAGTAATTTCATGCACTGGTCAGGGAGGTATACCATCTTTTAGGAGTGAAGAAGAGCAGAATGTAAGTGTGGGGGAGGTACGTGAGGCATTACGTAAAATGAAAGGGGGTAAAGCAGCTGGAACTGATGGGATCATGACAGAAATGTTAAAAGCAGGGGGGGATATAGTGTTGGAGTGGTTGGTACTTTTGTTTAATAAATGTATGAAAGAGGGGAAGGTACCTAGGGATTGGCAGAGAGCATGTATAGTCCCTTTATATAAAGGGAAAGGGGACAAAAGAGACTGTAAAAATTATAGAGGAATAAGCTTACTGAGTATACCAGGAAAAGTGTACGGTAGGGTTATAATTGAAAGAATTAGAGGTAAGACAGAATGTAGGATTGCGGATGAGCAAGGAGGTTTTAGAGTGGGTAGGGGATGTGTAGATCAGGTGTTTACATTGAAGCATATATGTGAACAGTATTTAGATAAAGATAGGGAAGTTTTTATTGCATTTATGGATTTAGAAAAGGCATATGATAGAGTGGATAGAGGAGCAATGTGGCAGATGTTGCAAGTATATGGAATAGGTGGTAAGTTATTAAATGCTGTAAAGAGTTTTTATGAGGATAGTGAGGCTCAGGTTAGGGTGTGTAGAAGAGAGGGAGACTACTTCCCGGTAAAAGTAGGTCTTAGACAGGGATGTGTAATGTCACCATGGTTGTTTAATATATTTATAGATGGGGTTGTAAAGGAAGTAAATGCTAGGGTGTTTGGGAGAGGGGTGGGATTAAATTATGGGGAATCAAATTCAAAATGGGAATTGACACAGTTACTTTTTGCTGATGATACTGTGCTTATGGGAGATTCTAAAGAAAAATTGCAAAGGTTAGTGGAGGAGTTTGGGAATGTGTGTAAAGGTAGAAAGTTGAAAGTGAACATAGAAAAGAGTAAGGTGATGAGGGTGTCAAATGATTTAGATAAAGAAAAATTGGATATCAAATTGGGGAGGAGGAGTATGGAAGAAGTGAATGTTTTCAGATACTTGGGAGTTGATGTGTCGGCGGATGGATTTATGAAGGATGAGGTTAATCATAGAATTGATGAGGGAAAAAAGGTGAGTGGTGCGTTGAGGTATATGTGGAGTCAAAAAACGTTATCTATGGAGGCAAAGAAGGGAATGTATGAAAGTATAGTAGTACCAACACTCTTATATGGGTGTGAAGCTTGGGTGGTAAATGCAGCAGCGAGGAGACGGTTGGAGGCAGCGGAGATGTCCTGTTTAAGGGCAATGTGTGGTGTAAATATTATGCAGAAAATTCGGAGTGTGGAAATTAGGAGAAGGTGTGGAGTTAATAAAAGTATTAGTCAGAGGGCAGAAGAGGGGTTGTTGAGGTGGTTTGGTCATTTAGAGAGAATGGATCACAGTAGAATGACATGGAAAGCATATAAATCTATAGGGGAAGGAAGGCGGGGTAGGGGTCGTCCTCGAAAGGGTTGGAGAGAGGGGGTAAAGGAGGTTTTGTGGGTAAGGGGCTTGGACTTCCAGCAAGCGTGCGTGAGCGTGTTAGATAGGAGTGAATGGAGACGAATGGTACTTGGGACCTGACGATCTGTTGGAGTGTGAGCAGGGTAATATTTAGTGAAGGGATTCAGGGAAACCGGTTATTTTCATATAGTCGGACTTGAGTCCTGGAAATGGGAAGTACAATGCCTGCACTTTAAAGGAGGGGTTTGGGATATTGGCAGTTTGGAGGGATATGTTGTGTATCTTTATATGTTTATGCTTCTAGACTGTTGTATTCTGAGCACCTCTGCAAAAACAGTGATAATGTGCGAGTGTGGTGAAAGTGTTGAATGATGATGAAAGTATTTTCTTTTTGGGGATTTTCTTTCTTTTTTGGGTCACCCTGCCTCGGTGGGAGACGGCCGACTTGTTGAAAAAAAAAAAAAAAAAGATAGGGTCATCTGGAAAGAAAAAATTCATTTTTCCTGACAAAAAAAAAAAAGTGTCACCACTTTAATGTAAAACAATGATAAAGAAACAAAGGCCTTATTCTTATTAATTACTTACAGGCAGGGCCCCCTTATACAGCAGGTTATGTTCTGGGTTACTGTAGTAAAGCAAAAAATCACTGTAGAGTGAAATCTAGTCTTTTTTTTACTTTCAGATGCATATAAAAGCCTGATAACATGTTTACACTATCTTAGATTAAGTGAGCAATAGAGCTAAGCCTAAAAAAATGCATAAGTTGAAGTTGCTTAGAAAGATACGGTGAATGGTGAACCATCTACTGATATATTTAATAAGATAGTAGAGGGCACTGATTTACAGAAAATGTTGCATGTACTCTATGCAGTAGTAAAAGAGGAGGAGGTGAGGGTTTCTAACCCTTTGACTGTCACAATCCCAAATCCTGAAGTGTATCCTGGTGTTGAAAAATTTTTGGAAAAAAAAAATTATTTTTTCTTATGAAATGATAGAGAATCTCTTCCCGATGGTAATGACACCAAAAGTATGAAATTTGATCGAAAACTTATGGAATTACACTCCTGCAAAGTTAGCGATCTCGGTGATACATACGCATCAACGATTTCACCGAATTTGAGCCCTATTTTTGGCCAATTCCATTGTTCCAGTTGACCAAACTCATAGCCATTTCTTTAGAACTCCATTTTTTCTATTAGTTGAGTACAAGAAACTGCCCATTTACCGATTTCAACTGCTCAAAAAAGTGGTCAAAAATTGGCAATTTTCCAATTTCATGCAAATTAAAAAAGATGCCAATTTCAAAACAGGGTCCAGAATAAACAGTGCAGACATTCTTGGCACTAAAATAACATATCCTCTGTTCATCAGTCACATCTCCAGGCCCCTCTTATATTACTCTCGCTTTTTATTTTGATTTTTATTCACAAAAAAAATAGAAGATTTACTGTTATGCAGACTACTGCATTATTGAAAAAATGGTATAATATCAGTGCACTAGTGAAAGAATATTAGACTACCAAGTTGACGTGTATTGGACGTGCGGTGTGATTTGCTTACTCTTGAACATCGGTAAAAATTTAACATTTCCACTACTTTGAGCTCAATTTCAAGGTCGTTTTCATTGTGAAACTAATCGAAATCATCTCTATTTCTGTGATATGTTTTCCATTCTATCAAATGAGACCAAGAAAACGAGAATACAACCATAAATACTATAGGAAAATACACCTCAAAGTTGGCGTTTTAATCCAAAAACACAGTCGGAGCTTTTTCCTCTCATTATGCACTGTGTGCTGCAGGACTTCTTTCATACAGTGTACACTGACTACACAGACCCATTCTCTCACATGTGGGCCTACCCGCTTTCTCCTGCTTGATTTGAAGCCGCTAGAATTATTGAGTACAGTGGACCCCCGCATAACGATTACCTCCGAATGCGACCAATTATGTTAGTGTATTTATGTAAGTGCGTTTGTACGTGTATGTTTGGGGGTCTGAAATGGACTAATCTACTTCACAATATTCCTTATGGGAATAAATTCGGTCAGTACTGGCACCTGAACATACTTATGGAGTGAAAAAATATCGTTAACCGGGGGTCCACTGTATATACATATGCATCCGAAACACTGGCTCATAAGACGTATGTATATGGCCGAAACAGCCAATGGGTTAAAGGCCAATGAGTTGTTAATCTTGATCTGCATTACAAAACCAACAGATGGAAAGTGCCACCGAAATAAATGATGGGCTAATGGAAGCGGTCAAGAAAATAAAATGTTTACATTTAGCTAGCTGCAATAAATGAATCCCATGAATTTAGCAGATGGGAAGTGCAATGCCTTTACTCTCAAGAATGGTGTGGGGAATGCTACAATTCAGTTCATTAGAACTGTTATGTCTGTGTGCTTCTGTCAAAAGATTTATTGAATGAGGGATACCAAATGTGTTTCCTTCTTAGGGTTAAACAACCTTGATGAGAAACACGCAATGTTAAAAAAAAAAAACACTAACAGCCTTTATGAAAAAAGGCTAAAATTATCTCCCAAGTAAATAACAAGTACTTTAGATAAGCATCACCACCTCAAGCATACCCTATTTTCTGGCACATGAGGTGCATGAGCATATAAGATGATGTTTCCAAGCAGTAGTAATATAATGTTAGTAAGCAACTGCTAAAGCATTACCCAAAGCCTACCCTTGACCCTGACCTTGAGCAGGGTGATTTTTCCAAGATTTTTTGAAGTAAAAACGTGCCTTATAAGCCAAAAAATATGGTACATATAGTCATCAGCAAATTCCATTCCAAAAGTTTCATTTGTAATTTATAGGAAAGCAGAGATAAATATTACCTGCCAGTTGCTGCATTATAGCAGTAATTGGGTAAGAAATCATAGTTGAGTTCCCAGAAGACATGAAGAGTAGTCCTGCCATAAGGTGCTAATACATTGTGGTTGGCTTCCCGCAGCTGAGCATCAAAGTCGTCTAACACTAACAACTGACACAGGAGTTTATGTGTTAACTTGTTGACTTCAATCAGACCCTCCAGCTCCTAAAATCAAGCAAATCAATATGTTTAATAATTCAAATTATTGCAACACAATGTACCTTGCCAAGAATTACAGTACAGCTTCTCCTCACTTAACGAAGTACTCGTTTACTGACAACTCGGACTTATGACGGGCTCTCTGACCAGTATGCATACCTAAATAATGTATATCAGAGCTGATTTCCTCTATTTTGTTTATTACAATATACAGTACACTACTGTATAAACATTTAAAAATATACCAGAAATGTTATAAATGGCACAAAGGTGACATTAAAATAATATCAAAGATGGTTGACACAAACCCACTACCATTATAGTAAGCTCCTCACTTAGCGACTAATTTGTTTACCGACGCAATCTTAAGAAACGAAACTCCGTTGTTAAGTGAGGAGAGGCTGTATACAGAATATAGTACCAATTCATATCCATGAAGATATAATTACAGCATATCTCCCAACTTACAAACGCTCGAAGTTGCATACATTCCCACTTACAAACAAGGCACTTGAGAACCAATTAAAGTTTTATAATTGCCGAGCCACAATACAAATGTGTGAAATAAAACCATTGTTTTCTGTGAAATATAAATATTGTATCTACACAAATAACTCAACTACAAATTTTGGTTGTAGTGTACAAATATAGTGAGGAAAAACTCATTATACTTACCACAACAGAAGTGATATCAGCTCCTTCAAAACGAGAGATAGCTACTTCCAAAGATTTGTGCATTGATGCGTTGATGCGCTGGCAGATGAGCTTGTTCAAGTCAATGCTACGTCCTAGGAGCTGAACATGACGCTGTTTGAGCAGGGTTTCATACCTGTCAAGAATGTTAAAAACATTATATGAAAGGAAGTTAAATTAGTTAAATTTAAGAAAAGTTTAGAGAAAGGATGGGGAAAACCAAAGGACAGAAGTCTGGAGAGTAATTACTATTATTATAGGGAAGTACTAAGCTCATGTAAGTCACACAACACTTGGGTAATAAGAAGTAATCAGGTTTGATCCAAGAACGGGCAGGATAACTCCCAATCACTGACTCATAAGCCCTTCACCATCATCAAGACATTCTCCTTAAAGGGAGTGAGGAGTAAACATCTGCCCCATACCCTGTTTAAAGCTTTGAAACAATAAAAAATTCTGACAACAAAAAAAAAAAAATTGGCATAATTACAAAACAGTTGATGAAATATTAATAAAGTAAAAAATGACCAAACCTTGCAAAAGTGGAATTGGTGTTCAAAAAGATTACACTTCTATGATTACTACATGAGAAGGTAATGGGGCAAAAATAGGATTCACGTGACAATCTTTCTTGAGAACAGACTCAACCAGAACATATTCTCAAGGACAGGAGAGAGTATCATCCTTCCTTCAGATCAAGTATACAGTATATAATATACTCATAAAGAACAAACGCGCACAATACTGTGACTGGAACAACACACAAATAACCTACACATAGGAAAGAAGCTTAAGACGACACTTCGCTCTGACTGTGACCATTTACAAAGTCACAGTGTGACTTTGTAACTGGTCCAAGCCAGACCAAAAAGTTGTCATAAGCTTCTATCTCCTATATGTGGATTATTTGTGTATAATATACCCATCTTTGCTCCTCCTTGCTTTAACTGTTTGTAGCTACAGGATGTTATGATCTTTAAATTTCAATATGGTATTTTCTTAATAAAGCAGTGACCATCTCTAACAAAGGTAGGGTGACCCAAAAAACAGATATACATTCCCTGTCATTCAATCAATGTTGTACTACAAGTATGTTGGCCTAACAGTTCAGATGACCCTCAGAACTGCAACATCCTCATTCTTCCTATGAAATGAAGGCACAGTATATTATGTCAGATTTTCCTGACATCAGGCATTTCAAGTCTTAGAAACCAGTAGAATGTTCAAAATGTCTTTTACAATAAGCAATATAAGCAAGTATGGGAAATTAATAGTGAAAAACCCAAAGCAAAGATCTAACATTCTCTCATAACTTCCTTACTAATATATTCATGGGAAGCACTAAACCCATAAGAGTCATACAATGCCTGGGAAATGGGAGGAGTGGAGAGTGATTATTTATAGGCAACATCCTAACTTTCAATTGGTGGCTGACATGTTAGAAATCTTAATTCTGCATCACCTCATCATTTGATGGCTGCAATGCTAACTCAAGTTGCTCATATCGGTGAATACCTTTAACTGTAAGGGTCATTCAGCATGAGGAATAAAAGGGATAGGGTGTAACTGTGATTACATTAATGGGGAAACGCTAAATTAATAACGATTATACAAGACCAGGGGTAATGGATGGGTGGGAAGGTAATCAAAGTTAATCTTAGGAAGGTAGGGGGGGGGAGGCACTACAATTTCTTGGATCAAGAGCCCCTCACCTGCATCAATGCATTCAGCCCCTCAATAGGATAACTTACCTATTAGCTGGAGGATAGTGAATTCTCATGTTGTGTTGACTGCACTCACTCCGGAAGCGCTTGTCCAGGAGTATGCTAGAAATGGCAGAAGTTAATTCTTAGTACTGTAGCTGCAGATGACATTGGGGTAACAGCCAAGAAGAGATATTTCAGCAAAATAAATGTTTTGTAATATACTAGTAATCTTAACATAAATTTTACTCCTAAGTGCTACTCTAATAAATGACAATTTTAGTAACAATCAAATTTAATAAAACTCCTCCTCCTCCTCCTCCTCCACCTTATTTCCTCTCTCCTCCTCCTCTAAAATTACTTATGTAAAAATATATATTAAGCACAAGGGCAACTAATTATGTTGAATAATTCAGTATAAAGTTTGAGAGCTTTCTTATCCCACAAACATTGTGTGGGCAGTAGTAAAGAGGTTACAGAGGAACAATGGGTCCAGGGACTCAGCCCAAAATAACTTAGTATAAAATGGACAGCTGAGAAAATTCTGTGATTACTCAACATTTCATTAATTTATATTTAAAAATTACACATAAAAATTGATCACTCATAAGAATCCACATGACACAACCTGCACGATATGGTTCTTGGAGCAGAAAAAAGTGAACCTAATAACAACTAGTGAAGAGGCAGGGCCAGGAGCTATGGCTCAAAGCCTTCAACCACAAATAGGTGAGTACACATACACATACACCTTCACCCTCTACACGTACCTGCCAGCAAGGTGTTTGTAGTAGGCAAAGACCTGTTCCGATAACTTGAAAACAAACTGGTCAAAACAGAGGTTGACTTCTGCCTCAATCTCGTCATAAAGAAACTGCTTGCGAAAGTGAGTCAGGGCATAATATGCACTGTCATTATATAAATCTAATGGATACAGCACACATCTGAAAAGAAAATTAGTGTATAAGTGGAAGATAGGTATTAATAAAGGGGATATTAATAAGGTCTTGAGGATGTCTCTCCAAGAGAGAACGCGCAGTAATGGATTTAAATTAGATAAGTTTAGATTTAGAAAGGACATAGGAAAGTATTGGTTTGGAAATAGGGTAGTTGATGAGTGGAACAGTCTACCTAGTTGGGTTATTGAGGCTGGGACTTTGGGTAGTTTCAAATCTAGGTTGGATAAGTACATGAGTGGGATGGGTTGGATTTGAGTGGGACTTTCACATCAGAGCTTATTTCTTGGGTGGCATTGAAAATTGGGTAGGGCAAATGTTTTGTTAGTGGGATGAATTGTAAAGGACCTGCCTAGTATGGGCCAGCAGGCCTCCTGCAGTGTTCCTCCTTTCTTATGTTCTTTTTATTATTTTTTATTATCACACCGGCCGATTCCCACCAAGGCAGGGTGGCCCGAAAAAGAAAAACTTTCACCATCATTCACTCCATCACTGTCTTGCCAGAAGGGTGCTTTACACTACAGTTTTTAAACTGCAACATTAACACCCCTCCTTCAGAGTGCAGGCACTGTACTTCCCATCTCCAGGACTCAAGTCCGGCCTGCCGGTTTCCCTGAATCCCTTCATAAATGTTACTTTGCTCACACTCCAACAGCACGTCAAGTATTAAAAACCATTTGTCTCCATTCACTCCTATCAAACACGCTCACGCATGCCTGCTGGAAGTCCAAGCCCCTCGCACACAAAACCTCCTTTACCCCCTCCCTCCAACCCTTCCTAGGCCGACCCCTACCCCGCCTTCCTTCCACTACAGACTGATACACTCTTGAAGTCATTCTGTTTCGCTCCATTCTCTCTACATGTCCGAACCACCTCAACAACCCTTCCTCAGCCCTCTGGACAACAGTTTTGGTAATCCCGCACCTCCTCCTAACTTCCAAACTACGAATTCTCTGCATTATATTCACACCACACATTGCCCTCAGACATGACATCTCCACTGCCTCCAGCCTTCTCCTCGCTGCAACATTCATCACCCACGCTTCACACCCATATAAGAGCGTTGGTAAAACTATACTCTCATACATTCCCCTCTTTGCCTCCAAGGACAAAGTTCTTTGTCTCCACAGACTCCTAAGTGCACCACTCACTCTTTTTCCCTCATCAATTCTATGATTCACCTCATCTTTCATAGACCCATCCGCTGACACGTCCACTCCCAAATATCTGAATACATTCACCTCCTCCATACTCTCTCCCTCCAATCTGATATTCAATCTTTCATCACCTAATCTTTTTGTTATCCTCATAACCTTACTCTTTCCTGTATTCACCTTTAATTTTCTTCTTTTGCACACCCTACCAAATTCATCCA
Source organism: Cherax quadricarinatus (assembly GCF_038502225.1). NCBI lineage: Eukaryota > Metazoa > Arthropoda > Malacostraca > Decapoda > Parastacidae > Cherax > Cherax quadricarinatus. The sequence goes on along the minus strand of NC_091359.1, from coordinate 14,128,392 downwards.
CCAATCTCTGCAACTTCTCTTCAGAATCTCCCAAGAGCACAGTGTCATCAGCAAAGAGCAGCTGTGACAACTCCCACTTTGTGTGTGATTCTTTGTCTTTTAACTCCACGCCTCTTGCCAAGACCCTCGCATTTACTTCTCTTACAACCCCATCTATAAATATATTAAACAACCACGGTGACATCACACATCCTTGTCTAAGGCCTACCTTTACTGGGAAAAAATTTCCTTCTTTCCTACATACTCTAACTTGAGCCTCACTATCCTCGTAAAAACTCTTCACTGCTTTCAGTAACCTACCTCCTACACCATACACTTGCAACATCTGCCACATTGCCCCCCTATCCACCCTGTCATATGCCTTTTCCAAATCCATAAATGCCACAAAGACCTCTTTAGCCTTATCTAAATACTGTTCACTTATATGTTTCACTGTAAACACCTGGTCCACACACCCCCTACCTTTCCTAAAGCCTCCTTGTTCATCTGCTATCCTATTCTCCGTCTTACTCTTAATTCTTTCAATTATAACTCTACCATACACTTTACCAGGTACACTCAACAGACTTATCCCCCTATAATTTTTGCACTCTCTTTTATCCCCTTTGCCTTTATACAAAGGAACTATGCATGCTCTCTGCCAATCCCTAGGTACCTTACCCTCTTCCATACATTTATTAAATAATTGCACCAACCACTCCAAAACTATATCCCCACCTGCTTTTAACATTTCTATCTTTATCCCATCAATCCCGGCTGCCTTACCCCCTTTCATTTTGCCTACTGCCTCACGAACTTCCCCCACACTCACAACTGGCTCTTCCTCACTCCTACAAGATGTTATTCCTCCTTGCCCTATACACGAAATCACAGCTTCCCTATCTTCATCAACATTTAACAATTCCTCAAAATATTCCTTCCATCTTCCCAATACCTCTAACTCTCCATTTAATAACTCTCCTCTCCTATTTTTAACTGACAAATCCATTTGTTCTCTAGGCTTTCTTAACTTGTTAATCTCACTCCAAAACTTTTTCTTATTTTCAACAAAATTTGTTGATAACATCTCACCCACTCTCTCATTTGCTCTCTTTTTACATTGCTTCACCACTCTCTTAACTTCTCTCTTTTTCTCCATATACTCTTCCCTCCTTGCATCACTTCTACTTTGTAAAAACTTCTCATATGCTAACTTTTTCTCCCTTACTACTCTCTTTACATCATCATTCCACCAATCGCTCCTCTTCCCTCCTGCACCCACTTTCCTGTAACCACAAACTTCTGCTGAACACTCTAACACTACATTTTTAAACCTACCCCATACCTCTTCGACCCCATTGCCTATGCTCTCATTAGCCCATCTATCCTCCAATAGCTGTTTATATCTTACCCTAACTGCCTCCTCTTTTAGTTTATAAACCTTCACCTCTCTCTTCCCTGATGCTTCTATTCTCCTTGTATCCCATCTACCTTTTACTCTCAGTGTAGCTACAACTAGAAAGTGATCTGATATATCTGTGGCCCCTCTATAAACATGTACATCCTGAAGTCTACTCAACAGTCTTTTATCTACCAATACATAATCCAACAAACTACTGTCATTTCGCCCTACATCATATCGTGTATACTTATTTATCCTCTTTTTCTTAAAATATGTATTACCTATAACTAAACCCCTTTCTATACAAAGTTCAATCAAAGGGCTCCCATTATCATTTACACCTGGCACCCCAAACTTACCTACCACACCCTCTCTAAAAGTTTCTCCTACTTTAGCATTCAAGTCCCCTACCACAATTACTCTCTCACTTGGTTCAAAGGCTCCTATACATTCACTTAACATCTCCCATGTTCTTATGTTCTTAAAATTAACCAGAGTTCAGATACATTTTTAAATGACATAAGTGTGATACTGCTTTATTTGTACAGTAACTTTATGTTACTAAAATACATGATTTCTCCCAAACAAAATATGCCAATAACCTGATATTAACCAATGAAAAAGAAATTACAAATCTCAATGTACATTCATACAATATGGTACTACAAGTCAGGTTATTTTCAAAGAAAATGTTACTCCAATTCTGTGCACTCCTCAGACCACTATGTCTAACAAGTAAACCAGCAGTTGGTTTGCCTAGGTACACTATAAATCCAAAAGCTACCCCATAACTGAGTATGTCCCTGGATATTAACAAACCATGGTATGGATGGGGACTGAATTCGCGGTGAGTCTTAAAAACTCCAGGCCACACTCCTGCCATGGTGCAAGCACCACTGAGCATGTCATTTTATGACAAATAAATGAACAACATCTCTGCATCCCATACTGGTTGAAGCTCTCTTGCACACTTTACTAATTACAAGATTAGCATTTCATTTTTAATGCAAATTATTCCTGGTGAACTGTATACTGAAATACTGTACTGTATATTTAATTCTCTTGGCATTCACAATCTATATTTGCTTATACCCTCTTAGAAATCTATTATTATATATTGCCAGCTGATACCATACTGTGAAACCCTTTCTTCATTCTAAAACCAATCTACTATTCATAATGGTTTACTGCAACAATGACTATACATGGTACACCAAAAACATTAATACAAAAAAGTAAATACAAAATATCTCTAATTGCAAGTACAGAGAATAATTTAAGTCACTGTGCTACACCTTGACAGTTTATCCACAAAATACAGTACACCTACCATCCGACTTACGACCTGCTCGACATACGACCACTCGTACTTACGACTGTACATTTACAGCTGAGCTTAAGTTATTTTGTACTTTTCTGTTCATGCATATGAATGTTTTCACATTTTATCATGCACACGAATGTTTTGTATGCAAATAAACAACTGTTGAACACAGTGTTTCTCCAAAACCTTACAGCATAAAATACAGTACTAAAAGCATAAGGTTCGACTTGCGTCCATTTTGACTTACGACAAGTTCGTCGGAACCAAGCTCGGTCGTAAGTAGGATGGTATTTGTATTTTCTAAATTGTTTTTACTAATGACTTTTCTAATAGGTGTCTGAGCTTCCTGTAAATCTTCAGAGGAACCCATGACATCAAGAAACATTTCATTATTACACAGGAATGGTTAGTAACAGAGTGTAGCTAAGACATTCAAGGAATTTCCTCTTTCTAACATAAACTACTGAAGCACAAAGAAAGGTATATCTATCTAAAACAGAATATCACTTACTCCATCATTGATGCGTCCTTGGAGCGGAGGATGTGATCAGTTAAAATCCATGGCATTGACATCTCAATGGGGAACTGTTGAGGGAACAGAAAACTCGAATGGATTATCATTTATACTCTGTGTTACATTTCAAATGGCACATTTTAATCCATAAATCTCCAAAAAGGTATTAAAAAAATAGCACCATTATTCCTCTGCTGTTCTTTGCCTTTTGACTACTTGATAAAGAGGTTAGTGATGGGCATGACTGATTCATTTTCAACTTCAAACAGTTTTGCTTCACTAAAAGTGGCTAAATACAAATTCAGTATTAGAGTATATCCAAAGTGAACTGGCATAATGCCGACAGGTATGAACATGATTACACAGAATGCAGAACAATTTTTTTTTTTTTTTAGGCCAATGTTTTGCTCATGGCAGAGCTCTATCTCAAGCACTGAGCTCTACCTTGAGTGAAGCATTATCCCATTAAAAGGTTGTCCTGCATAATATGTCTTTACATACACAACAGTATATTCAGCTTTCCTAATCACCAAAATGAGCAGTGAATTAGTGGAAGGTATTAGTAAAGCACTTGAAATAGATGCGTGCATGACTGGGCAGCCCATCACCACAATTTATGCGTCAATATAGGCCTACAGCATGGAATGCCAAGGGCATATTATCTCATGCCTAAATTGACACCAAAACTTTAGGGTAAATTGTATTTTCAAAAATTAACAAATTTTAATGATGTGTAAACCTTGTATTGTATCAGCTCAGCATCAGATAATTAATGCAAGAATATAAAACTGTATGATACATTACGAATTTGTCAATATGCAAGCTTAAATGAAAAAGAAGCAGATGCATCACAGAGCTATTAAAAAAATAAATTGAATGCCCTATAATACTGTGCACTGCATAAGGCTGAATCTTTCTTTTCTGCTTCCAAGACAAATTGCCATATAATGGGGAAAAACATTAACCACAGTGTTCAAAGCTGATATCATGCCTATATATACTGTACAACTGATGAAAACTGAGTGACCATTGGGACAGATAATGAAAGACAAGTAAGAGAGAGATCTGTATATCACAACCTTAATCATGTACCCCCTTTGGCAGATCTGCTGAAAAGGGGTCTCAGATTTAGGCCAAAATACTGTACACAGATCACTCTTACCTACATTTCGTTTTTCTGTCAAAGTGGTCTCTCACTTTTCATCTCCCAGTGTTTATGATGTTTTAATCCAAATGTACTGTACAACACTTTACAATATTAGCTGGATTTTCGATAAAATACAGGTGAATTAAAATGTTACTGTCTTGTGTGATCACGTTCACATAAATTAAGAGAAAATAAGGATAAAATCCACTCAGTGCACAAGTAACAAAAAAAAAAAAAAAAAAAAAAAAAACGTAAAGCCTGGACTTGGATGTTAGGAGCACTGTACTTGGAATATTCAATTGGAATATCAAGTTCCCTCTTTTTTCAGTAACTCCCCACAGAATATTTTAATAAATACAGCATTTAACCTTACAGAAAACAATATGTACAAAAACATAATACAGTACTCTATTAAGAGAAGCCTGTGCTACTGCATACATTACTACCCATCGCTACTTTGTGAATTCTTCCCAATACAGTCAATACATACATATAATCAGGTACTGATGCTGGCTTTCAAATTTTAAGTTTCAAATTTTTCAAACTTTTACAAAGCAGATGAGTAGATATAATGATATACTGTACTGAGTATACTGTATACAGTGTAAGGGATTAATGTATTTCCTTCTCTGGGTCACCCTCCCTTGGGAAAAACAACCAGTTCTCAAAAATAGTTAATTTTATTTTATTTATTATCACACCGGCCGATTCCCACCAAGGCAGGGTGGCCCGAAAAAGAAAAACTTTCACCATCATTCACTCCATCACTGTCTTGCCAGAAGGGTGCTTTACACTACAGTTTTTAAAACTGCAACATTAACACCCCTCCTTCAGAGTGCAGGCACTGTACTTCCCATCTCCAGAACTCAAGTCCGGCCTGCCGGTTTCCCTGAATCCCTTCATAAATGTTACTTTGCTCACACTCCAACAGCACGTCAAGTATTAAAAACCATTTGTCTCCATTCACTCCTATCAAACACGCTCACGCATGCCTGCTGGAAGTCCAAGCCCCTCGCACACAAAACCTCCTTTACCCCCTCCCTCCAACCCTTCCTAGGCCGACCCCTAATGCCACAAAGACCTCTTTAGCCTTATCTAAATACTGTTCACTTATATGTTTCACTGTAAACACCTGGTCCACACACCCCCTACCTTTCCTAAAGCCTCCTTGCTCATCTGCTATCCTATTCTCCGTCTTACTCTTAATTCTTTCAATTATAACTCTACCATACACTTTACCAGGTACACTCAACAGACTTATCCCCCTATAATTTTTGCACTCTCTTTTATCCCCTTTGCCTTTATACAAAGGAACTATGCATGCTCTCTGCCAATCCCTAGGTACCTTACCCTCTTCCATACATTTATTAAATAATTGCACCAACCACTCCAAAACTATATCCCCACCTGCTTTTAACATTTCTATCTTTATCCCATCAATCCCGGCTGCCTTACCCCCTTTCATTTTACCTACTGCCTCACGAACTTCCCCCACACTCACAACTGGCTCTTCCTCACTCCTACAAGATGTTATTCCTCCTTGCCCTATACACGAAATCACAGCTTCCCTATCTTCATCAACATTTAACAATTCCTCAAAATATTCCTTCCATCTTCCCAATACCTCTAACTCTCCATTTAATAACTCTCCTCTCCTATTTTTAACTGACAAATCAATTTGTTCTCTAGGCTTTCTTAACTTGTTAATCTCACTCCAAAACTTTTTCTTATTTTCAACAAAATTTGTTGATAACATCTCACCCACTCTCTCATTTGCTCTCTTTTTACATTGCTTCACCACTCTCTTAACCTCTCTCTTTTTCTCCATATACTCTTCCCTCCTTGCATCACTTCTACTTTGTAAAAACTTCTCATATGCTAACTTTTTCTCCCTTACTACTCTCTTTACATCATCATTCCACCAATCGCTCCTCTTCCCTCCTGCACCCACTTTCCTGTAACCACAAACTTCTGCTGAACACTCTAACACTACATTTTTAAACCTACCCCATACCTCTTCGACCCCATTGCCTATGCTCTCATTAGCCCATCTATCCTCCAATAGCTGTTTATATCTTACCCTAACTGCCTCCTCTTTTAGTTTATAAACCTTCACCTCTCTCTTCCCTGATGCTTCTATTCTCCTTGTATCCCATCTACCTTTTACTCTCAGTGTAGCTACAACTAGAAAGTGATCTGATATATCTGTGGCCCCTCTATAAACATGTACATCCTGAAGTCTACTCAACAGTCTTTTATCTACCAATACATAATCCAACAAACTACTGTCATTTCGCCCTACATCATATCGTGTATACTTATTTATCCTCTTTTTCTTAAAATATGTATTACCTATAACTAAACCCCTTTCTATACAAAGTTCAATCAAAGGGCTCCCATTATCATTTACACCTGGCACCCCAAACTTACCTACCACACCCTCTCTAAAAGTTTCTCCTACTTTAGCATTCAAGTCCCCTACCACAATTACTCTCTCACTTGGTTCAAAGGCTCCTATACATTCACTTAACATCTCCCAAAATCTCTCTCTCTCCTCTGCATTCCTCTCTTCTCCAGGTGCATACACGCTTATTATGACCCACTTCTCGCATCCAACCTTTACTTTAATCCACATAATTCTTGAATTTACACATTCATATTCTCTTTTCTCCTTCCATAACTGATCATTTAACATTACTGCTACCCCTTCCTTTGCTCTAACTCTCTCAGATACTCCAGATTTAATCCCATTTATTTCCCCCCACTGAAACTCTCCTACCCCCTTCAGCTTTGTTTCGCTTAGGGCCAGGACATCCAACTTCTTTTCATTCATAACATCAGCAATCATCTGTTTCTTGTCATCCGCACTACATCCACGCACATTTAAGCAACCCAGTTTTATAAAGTTTTTCTTCTTCTCTTTTTTAGTAATTGTATACAGGAGAAGGGGTTACTAGCCCATTGCTCCCGGCATTTTAGTCGCCTCATACGACACGCATGGCTTACGGAGGAAAGATTCTTTTCCACTTCCCCATGGACAATAGAAGAAATAAAAAAGAACAAGAGCTATTTAGAAAAAGGAGAAAAACCTAGATGTATGTATATATATATATGCATGTGCGTGTCTGTGAAGTGTGACCAAAGTGTAAGTAGGAGTAGCAAGATATCCCTGTTATCTTAGCGTGTTTATGAGACAGAAAAAGAAACCAGCAATCCTACCATCATGCAAAACAGTTACAGGTTTTTGTTTCACAGTCATCTGGCAGGACGGTAGTACTTCCCTGGGTGGTTGCTGTCTACCAACCTACTACCTTTATAATTAATTATGCTACAGAATCTTTCATTTTTCATTAAACAAATGTCCTGCCTTTTATAGCAAAAAAAAATATTATTACTAAATGAAACGTTACATTGTATTATGTCATCTATAGTTAGTGAATCTATTAAGGAGTACTTGAAAATAAACAAAGAAATGGTAATTAAGCAACTTCAACATCCTTGAATATTTTTACATGTTTTTTAACTATTTCATGTTTGTGACCCAATAAAATTAAAAATACCAACAGTGCTGCAATTTTTCAAAAACCAAAATTTATAATTATATATTCTAATATGGTAGAAAATCTTTTTCCTGAAAGTAATGACACCAAAAATGTGAAATGCGATGTAAGATTTATGTAATACGGTAGGCACAAAGTTGACGGTCTGGGTGCAATTAACATACTGGTGATTTTATCCATTTTGAATCCTATTTTCAGCCAATTCCATTGCTCACTCTGACCCAATCTGGCTATTTCACTAGTATGCCTTCTGTTTTATCAAGTAAGCAAAGGAAACTGCTCATTCAACTATCAGAACTACCATAGAAACTACACACGTCAGTAATTTGGTGAATTTTACACAAAATTCAACAAATACCAATTTAAAAATAGTAAAATAAACACTGAAGACATTCCAGTCACTAAAGCAACCTTTGCTCTGATCATTAATCACATCCCCAGGCCTCTCCTGTATAACACTCACCCTCTATTTTCAATCTATCACACAAAAAATTAAGATCTTACCCTTTTTCTCGGATAAAATGCAACCATGACTGATTGATCATGGTTCAAGCTCTCCTAAAAATTGAAGCAGATGTAATAAGAAACCACAAAACCAACTAAGTGGGAGAGGTGGCCCTATCCCTCCTCAGAAAAAGTGCTAAAAATCTAATATTTCAGTCACTTTGAGGCCTATTTCAAGCTAGCTCAGGTTGGAAACTGGCCAGAATCACCTCTATTTCACTAGTGTGTTGTCCAATCTATCAAGAAACAGCCAATAAAATAATAAAAACTGCCCTAGGAAAACCCCAAAGTTGCAATTTTAAAGAAAAACAGGGCCAGAAGTTTGCATTTCCCATCATGCACTGTGTGGGCAGAATTTTTTTTATACTGTGCACACCCACCACACAGATCCATTCTTTCATTTCCAAGCCAAAAGTTACCACTCACAGTATATACGAGGGTGCTGTACTTAAGGCATAGATGTACGTGAGCAACACTGGCATCAGTAACATAGATTTATGTGGGAGATAGTGACAGGGTTAACAGTAAGAGCCATCACCTTACACTACAGAGATTTACCCTTCATGACTTATTACCACAGGGTGTCCCAAAAGTCTTCATACATAGCTAATATCTTTTCTTCTTTTCAGATACCTTTTAAGAATGGCTTTGTCAAAAGAAGAACGTACAGAAATCATTCTCATGGCTGAATTGGAAAACTGTTTCCAGGTTGCAGTGAACTTTAACATGAAACATGGCAAGCATGTCACACATGACACTGTTGCCAAACTTACTGTGAAAATCAAAAAGACTGGAAGTGTTGTGGACTAAATGTGTTAATACGAGTACACTATGAGAGGGAGAGGCACTTCCACATGTGTTTACGAAGAAATAGCAATCATGTAGAGAATATTCTGTAAATAAAGTTACATTTTGCTACAACTTCTAAATTTCCCTAAGTATGGAGACTTTTGGGACACTCTGTACAATCATGTAGGGAAACAATGAACCTACAGGGGCTATTAGAGTACCTGGGGGAAACAAGAGGCAATTAGATTAAACTGAAGGAAAGATAAGTTAAGTTCCTTGGATCAAAAGCCCCTCAGTACCATCAAAGAACTTCCCTTGAGAATAACAAGACACTTATGCAACATACGGATATCTTTATTCTGGAAACGTTTCCAGAATAAAGATTCCCAAATGTAGCACAATTTGTCTTATTTATCAACTTGTCAGTTTTCCAAACGATTTACATAAATTCCCTTGAGGAGGTCCCATCTTGAAGTGTTCACCATGTAACTGCTCACATATAAATCACTGCCCCAGCAATTATTGTGATCAACATAAAAAGGCTTCAACCTGTCCTATTGTATTACTATAATTAAACTTCTCTTTATATACAAATCAAGTAGTGTAGAACATTTTGCAGCATTTCAGTTTGACTGTACATAACAAAAAACTCATTATTTACCTACATTTCTATCAAATTCCTCCTCCCTGCATGTTAAGAGATGACTAAAATGCCAGGAGCATAGAGCTAGAAACCCCTTCTCCTACATAATTACTAAATCTAAAAAGAATTTTTTTTTTTTATTTAGGCCACACTACCTCGGTGAGATACGGCTGGAGTGTTAAAAAAAATTTCTATGAACCATACTTGTATCTCATTTAATTAATGTATTAAATGAAAAATATTTATTACATAAGGTACAATTAATTCATCTACCAGTCTTTACTTTAGTCTATTTGAGGAGAAATAGATGCATTAACCTCCTTGCATGAGAGCATTAGAAATAATGCAATAAATATTGGCTGAGAGGTGGGCTAGTGCAAGTATGGGTAATGAGGGAGGTTGAAGAGGGATGGGCTAGTTTTAAAAATGCAGTGTTAGAATGTGGGGCAGAAGTTTGTGGCTATAGGAGGGCGAGTACAGGAGGAAAGAGGAATGACTGATGGAATGATGAAGAAAAGAGTATGATACAAGAGAAAAAAGTAGCTTATGAGTGGTTTTTACAAAGCAAAAGTGATATAAGAGTATTTTTTTTTTTTTTAACAAGTCGGCCGTCTCCCACCGAGGCAGGGTGACCCAAAGAAATAAAGAAAATTCCCCAAAAGAAAATACTTTCATCATCATTCAACACTTTCACCTCACTCACACATAATCACTGTTTTTGCAGAGGTGCTCAGAACACAACAGCTTAGAAGCATATACCTATAAAGATACACAAACATATCCCTCCAAACTGCTAATATATGAAGTACATGAAGAGTAAAAGAAAGGTGAAGAGAGTGGTGAGAGAGTGCAAAAGGACAGCAAATGACAGAATGGGAGAGGCACTGTCAAGAAATTTTGTTGAGATTAAGAAAAAATTTTGGAGTGAGATAAACAGGTTAAGAAAGCCTAGGGAACGAATGGATTTGTCAATTAAAAACAGAGTAGGGGGAGTTAGTAGCTGGGGAGCTGGAGGTATTGCATAGATGGCAGGAAAATTTTGAGGAATTTTTAAATGTTGATGAAGAAAGGGAGGCAGTAATTTCACGCAATGGCCAGGGAAGTATAACCAGTTAGCCTAACTTGAGTTCTGAACACTGGAAGTACAGCAGCAGCATTATGAAGGATGGGTGGGGATGTTGCAATTTGGAGGTCCATTTGAATTACTGTGTTCACATAAGCTATTAAAGGACTGATGGTGAAAGTGTTTTCCTCTTTGAGTTACTCTACCTTGATGAGAAATGGCTGTGGCAAAAAAAAAATTAATGCAATAAAAAACAATGATTGCAGCCATAAAACCATCAAACAGACATCCATATTATAAATGCTTCTTCTGGTAAATGAAGTTAGCATATCTAATTACATTAGTGTGTATAATGATGCCTTTTTAAATATATTAATGCTTATAAAACATTAAAAAGGTAAACAAAGTTGTACCAAATAAAATATGCCGAAAATTATAATTAAAAAAATATCATACAGAAATGAGTGTATGTAGTTACATTTTACTAACCCAGAGTATGTATGTATTTGCGATTAAGTACTGTAATATATTACAGTACTCACTGTGTTTGTGGGGGTTGAGCCTCAGCTCCTGGACCCAGGAAGGATACCAATGATAGCGCCTTTCTAAAAATAATAATTTACATGAATACCGAGTCAATATTTATTACACTCGAAGATTAAGACACGTGCAACAGTTTGATATCGTTATTGCTGAAGCATCTTCCCTACACAGTAGACTTCTTCAGTTAAATACAGAGGGAAAAAAAAGTATCTGAGGTGGTTAGTCCCTCAGCCAGGGCTGGGGAACTGATCACCTCAAATACTTTCTCTCCAAGGTTGATGGACTGATTACATCGTCTTTATTTCACTACTACACCTGCTCCCTTTTTATCTGACTGAGGAAGCCTACTATGTAGGCAAAATGCTTCAACAATAAAGATATCCAACTGTTAAACATGTGTCTTAACTTCAACTTGTCAATATTTTATGCCATTTTCAACACATTTATTACACTTACACAATTCTGGATGAGTGAGTCGATTACTGTTTCTCTCTAATGCCATCTCTATTTACACCTTACCTACATTTCTTTCAGACACTAAACAAACATGAAAATAATCTAATGATTTAGAAAGATTGCTGTTGTACAGTATATCCAATTTTCTGTACACAATAAGAAAAAAAATCAAATTATATTAGTCAACCATAATGTCTCTTCAGAAAATAGACCAGCTTCACAATACAGTACACCCCAAAGTATTTAGATCTATATTATACATCCAGATATTATTATATACTATAAAACATATTTAGTTATATGGTTAAAATTAGTGGATACACTATACATTTTACAATTTAATACACCGCAATACAGACAAACTCATTAAAAATGCCTTTCCCATACAGTACTTTAATTAATGGTAAAAATGACTAAAGAGAAATACATAACAAACAACATAGTTATAGAAAGAAGAAAATATTATTATTCAATTTTAACCGCTTCAGATTTTGTTACGTAGTAATGAAGAATATTAAATGATTTACCATATAACACTAAGTAAATTTCTTATGTGAATGATTATTAGACACAAGAACACCTTTCTTTATTTTTTTGTTTATTGTGAAGTGGTCACAAACCAAAGAGACAAAATATATAACCATCTTGATATTAAATATTGCACCTGCTGCCGTTCATCAGCTTTTCAAAAAAAAAAAAAAAAAAAGTATAAGAAAAGTCAATCTTTCATGGTCTACTTTTTACAATAACAAAGAGAAGGGAAACATCCACAGGCAAAATTAACATAAAACAAAGAAAACTAACCAAACCAAGGTTAATTTTTTTTTGAATATATACAACACCAAAACATTTTAACATATATGAAAGGCTACTCAATGAAACTTTCTCATAGTTTAAGAAACTTAAATGGTTACCATAGAAAAAATTTATAGCAAGTAACCCATCACATACATTAATGCCCCTGTCACACAATGAGGCATCAAGTGAGAGAGAAAAAGAAAGAGAAAAAAAAAAACAACACATTTTCCATTAGTGACCTCCCTAATACACTAAACACAAAGGTATTTAATTCAAAATGCATGCGCAGGCAGTGCAAGCACAACTAAGGACAAGACATAATGGAAGGCGATACCTGAATGCGCTTCTCCATCACCACCAAGTCTTTGCATTCCTCATTGTGCTGGTGTTCCACTGTGCACGTCTAGGGAACAGGCAGGTGCACCAAGAGTAGTAGTGAATGAAGTCAAGAATGAGGTCATGAATGAGGTCAAGATATTCAGAATGATGAAGGAAACAGAGTCGAGAAGTAGCTAATCAGGGCCATATAAGATGCATGAAGTAAATGGTTTACAAAACCAACAAACTGAAGAATTAAGACACTTTTGCAACATTTGGGAATCCTAAGTGTTGCAAGTGTCTAATTCTTCAAGATGCATGAAGTAAAATACAATACAAGAATGAAGAATAAATCACAGTATCATAACAGTAAAAATTCACAAATAAGCCACATTTTAGAGAGGAACCTTTAAAAAAATATTTCAGTCCATCATGGACAATTATCAAGTGACAACCTGATGATGGTTCGCAAAAGACTGAAATGTCACCTGAAGTTTCCTCTCCATAATTTAAAATATTTGTGATTATAAGAATGTGACAAAACAGAGATGTAATAATGCACAAATTAAAATAAAGTGAAAGAAACTGAATAAAACTATAGAGTACACATACTGAAGGGTGAAGCTGACACCACAAATAAAGATATAAAATGAATTTTCAAGAACACAAACATGAAAGGTAATTACTCCTGAGAATGGTAACAAGAACAAAAACAAAAAGAGAAGAATAATGATCACAATATAATGGTCATTAAGGAATGGTATAGTAAAGGTGCACAGAACATATGTTGCTCACTAAATTGTACAGAGAAATGAGCAATGATTTTGACTCCCATAGCTACGTTCTTTCCTCTCCCTAACAATCTTTTTTAGGTATAAAAATCACTATGTTAAAAGCAAGCATAATTTGACATCTCTAAACTGAATTATTTTTGCTGCCTAGGAACTAAGAATTAATACACTTAGATACAGTAACAATATATATTTACTTGTACATTATTATTGTATGCATATGTTAGCGCTAGATGCGTAGGTGTCATACAGTGCCAGAGACAGCTCAAATTTCTTGGGTCAATGTCTAATGCAAGATTACGGAGCAATTTTGGATAGGAAATGCATGTTTTGGTTTATGGAATGTCAAAGTTTTGTCACTTACAGAGCCATGGGTGGCATTCAGGTCTGTGTTAGTTTTGCCAGCCTGAACTTGTGATCTAGCTCCCTATAATTTTTTTTTTAAACAAATGTTAGCCCACTTAAGTGGATAAAAGTGCATATTATCATAGTTTCTCAATATGTAACACTAGTTCATGTTCCATCTCAACTAAAATGAGTTCCATGCCTGGTTAAACAGGCAGTCAACAAAGAAGTTAAGAGTGTGGGTAGAAAAAGCACTAGAAATCAAAGTTATGTCAGTCACAGGTACAGGAGGGCCCTGCTTTACAGTGCTTCGCTTTACAGTGTTTCGCTAATGCAGTGGATTTCAATTACAGATACCCATTCTCCATTTATTCATACTTCCTACAATAATATATACACCACTCACTATAAGCTAAGGATGAAACTATTTTAAGGTAAGTAATATGTGTGCTGCATATGCATTTCATTGGCCTGGTTCTATTGCTCACTTAATATATGATAATATAAACATGTTATCTGGCTTTTATATGCAATAGAAGGTGAAAAAAGGTTAGGTTTCACTTTAGTTATTTTCGGTTCACAGCAGTAGTTTGGACCCTAATCTGCTGTGTAAGCGGGGCTTGCCTGTATGTGTGCTGAACTGTGATTATAATCATGGAGAAATGCTAAACCCATAAGGAAGGTAATCATGTTTGACTCCAAGAAGGGAAGGATAGCTCTAATTCTTCAGATCAAGAGACTCAGCAGCATCAAGGCATGGACCCACCTTAGAGAGTCTTCCTCCAAAAGCTACTCCTTAACGTGAATAAAAAACAATCATGTTCCTCACAAAACTCTCTCAACTTTAACCACCAAGTCTTGACATACTACCTGATCTACCTTTGGTGAGCATTCACATTTATTAAGGTCATTTTATATTTCTCATTTTTTCTTTTCGTTCTTGGGGGTCCATAAAAATACCTAGGAATATATCTACTTCAAAAATATTGCAATGCATGTGAGCAAAAACAATTAATTTTACAATTAATTGCTTGGTAAGTAGTTTTCTTTGAACACAGTCCAGGTGCTGTGTCTTACTGAGGGCTAATTATGTAGTATTTTTTTTATCAACAGACCACCTGTCTTCCACTGGGGAAGGGTGACTGGATTGCAATATTAGAATCACTCTCAAAAGAAAGCTAGGGAACTAGTGATGATGTTTTATTTTCTTTGCATCACTCTAACTTGGTGGGAAATGTCCAATATGTTAAAAAAAAATGGTCCTAGACCAACTAATATTTTTTTTTAAATAATCAAAACATTTTACTTTTTCTCATATTTCCCATGATGCTTGATACACTTACTGCTATATACATGCTATACACCCAAAAATTATTACATAATAACATATACAAGTATACATAAACATTAAACTATTTCAAGAAATTTCAAAAATTATGAAATTGCCATGGGAGTCTAAATCACAAGCCCAACAATACAGCCTAACACCTCCAGATGAGACAGAGAAAAAGGTTCAAGAAGAAAGTGGGTTATCATTTCTGCACTGCAAAGAAAAAAACTAATGCTGGAATATTTTCTTTAGACAAAAACATGTTATATTTATTCTTTATACCATCAGATGTTAACAAATATGATGATATAGATATTATTACATAATGATGTGTATTATCACAATAATGATATACTTATTATCATAATGACAGGTAGCAAATTAAAGCACTAGAGCTCAACACAGTGTCTTTAGTAACACTAAATTATTTAAAGTGGAAGAACTCCATTAATTAATCATTAGGAAGACAACTAACCAGTGGCAATAAACTGCCTAAAAACTACTAAACATTCCACAAAACAATTACACATTAAAAAGTGTATTAAAATGCATTTTCTTGACTAACCTTTAAAATGAATTACTTATAAAATTTCTTAATGGCAATAAAGCTTGGCAATCTCTTTATATATAAATTTCAATATTATCCAGCAAACATAAATGACTTACCTTTGAGATGTTTTGGGTCAAGATTTTCTAACAGCATAGCAAAGCTATCCTTTCTATAGCCATAGCAAAGATCTGATTGTGATCATGAGTCCCTATATATTATGTTGATGCAAATATCCAAGAAAACTATCATAACGATGAATTAGAGATATTACTTCTGCAAATAAACGACAAAACTTAGTAGGTTTTTGAGAGCCTTACTGGGCAAAAACCAAACGTGAAAGTTTACTGATACAGTAAAACTGAAGTTTGGAGCTGGAAATATCTAAAATGGTTACTTGATAGTCATATGAACTCTGACATTCACTCATTTCTAGCAAAATAGCTATTAAATTTATTTTACTGTAAGCCATTTTTTTTTTTTTTTTGGGGGGGGGGGGGGGGAAGGGGGGTCACCCCACCTTACTGACAGGGCTGTTTTGGATAAGAAAAAATGAAAGTAATCAGGAAACAAATTATGGAAAAAAGTGACACGTGAAAAACCAGGACTGTTAACCCTTTGAGGGTTTCGGCTGTACTAGTATGGCTTACGACCCAGGGTTTTTGACGTACTAGTACGCCTACATTCTAGCGCCCTCAAATCTAGTGGGAGAAAGCTGGTAGGCATACATATGAAAGAATGGGTCTATGTGGTCAGTGTGCGCAGCATAAAAAAAATCCTGCAGCACACAGTGCATAATGAGAAAAAAAAACTTTGACCGTGTTTTTGGAATAAAACAGCGACTTTGCACTGTATTTTCGTATGGTATTTATTGTTGTATTCTAGTTTTCTTGGTCTCATTTTATAGAATGGAAGACATATTACAGAAATTGAGATGATTTTGACTGGTTTTACAATGAAAAGTACCTTGAAATTGTGCTCAAAGTAGCAGAAATGTTCGATTTTTACCAAAGTTCAAAAGTAAACAAATCATGCCAAGCGTTCAATACACATCAACTGGTGAGTCTAATATTTTTTTCCTGGTGAATCTAATATTTTTTCACAAGTGCGCTGATATTATTTATACCATTTCTACACTAATGCAGCAGTCTGCATAACAGTAAATCTTCTATTTTTTGTAAGAATAAAAATTGAAAGTGGAAAGCCAAAGAAATATAAGAGGGGTCTGGGGATGTGACTAACGAACAGAGAAAATGTTATTTTAGTGCCAGGAATGTCTGTCTTGTTTATTCTGGACCCTATTTGGAAATTGGCAAAATTGCTAAATTCTGACTACTTTATTGGATAGTTGAAATCAGTAAATGGGTGGTTTCTTGTACTCATTCAATAGAAAAAATGGAGTTCTAGAGAAATAGTAATGATTTTTGTCAACTAGTACACCAGAATTGGCCGAAAATAGGGCTCAAAGTGGGCAAAATCGCCGATGCGTAAACATCATCGAGACCACTAACTTCGCAAGAGCATAATTCCGTAAGTTTTCCATCAAATTTCATACTTTTGGTGTCATTATGATCGAGAAAATATTCTCTAACTTTTCATAAGAAAAAATATTTTTTTTTTTTAAATTTAGCCGATCCTGAGAACAAGTCTCGGAGAGGGCCTGTCGACCCTCAAAGGGTTAAACTTACAACAAAACATTGCTAGATTTTAATCTTTGATTTTACACATTTTAGCAGTGATGAGGATGGAGCACATGGAATTGGTGTCCCAAAGGTCAAAAAGTTCCATCCCAGTGCCTAAAAGAAAAGTTTTAGAAAAAGAATAAAATAAGAAAATGCAAATTTATTAAGGGATTAACATGAGGAGAGCCAGGATATGAAAAAAATGAAACAAAAATGTCAACCAGAACAAACCACCACCTCTTTCAAGATGACAAATTACTCAGCTTCTATAAGTAAAAGTGTAACATGGAAGATATTAGGTCTAAAACAACAAGGTTGGAAATACAGAAAAGGGCCCCGCATATACAGCACCCTCTTTTCGGTATTGTATATTTTTGCTGGCTTTCAACTGAGCCACTGTTCCTTATGCTCAGTGCTTTTACAGCTATTTCACCATTTTCGTACAACAGTTGCATAAGGGAAGGTGAAACCAGCACCATATTTTAAGGTAAGTATTGTAAGTACAGTGGACCCCCGGTTAACGATATTTTTTCACTCCAGAAGTATGCTCAGGTGCCAGTATTGACCGAATTTGTTCCCATAAGAAATATTGTGAAGTAGATTAGCCCATTTCAGACCCCCAAACATACACGTACAAACGCACTTACATAAATACACTTACATAATTGGTCACATTCGGAGGTAATCGTTATGCGGGGGTCCACTGTACTGTGTATTTATTTTACTTTTATATCTGTTTTTTATGCCTAGCTGTACTGATCACTTACTATGTGATAGTGTTAAGACATGATCAGAGATTTCTGACACATTCAATAATGAAAAAAACTGCTCTTTTTCCACCCACAAGCGATTTTCACTTATCCTATGGAGTTGGGTACCTAAGAGCCGTACAAACGAGGTTCTCCTGTATTAACATGAAATTCAGCACCTAGGAAATGGCAGGCAATTAAATTTGATCTGAGGAAGGGAAGGGTAACTCCAAATCCTTAGAACAAAAGCTTCTGACAAAGATCAATGCACCCCATTGAAAGGTATCAAACAATAAAAGCCAAAATGGGATAAGAATCAAATGCAACAGCTCAAACTGCCTCTGCATGGGTTTTATCTACATTTTATATCTCTTCTGAGCATTTTAAAATGTAAGAATACAAAATAAGTTTTGATGTTTTGATGTGAGTAACAAAAACTGTCCAGCTATCACAAATATATAATAAACAAAATGTATGGTTTGTTATTCACCCTGAGAACCTTCTCAATGTAATTTAATATTACAATACTCGCCCTATAATTTTTATTATTCTTATTTTCAAATGGAAAAACTAAACCCACAGGAGTTATACAGCACCTGAGAAATGGGAAGCAATCAGATTTGAATGGATCAGGAACCCTTCACCACCATCAAGCAGATTCCTTAACCTTTAAACCGTCCAAATGTAGATCTACATTCACTTGTGTAGTGCTCCAAATGTAGATCTACATTTTTTAATATGCTTTCTTATGGAGAAAATCAAGGTTGGAGCGCTATGCACGAAAACGTAGATCTACGTTTGGACAGTTGAAGGGTTAAGGGAGTAGAGAGTAAAACTCTGTCCCATACCCTGCAGGAATCATAAAGAGCCTTTGAAAGGGGGGTAGTAATCAGGCTTAAACCAAGAAAGGCAATGGAACCTTTAATTTCTTGGATGAAGAACCCATGACTGGCATCAAGCCATACCCTTAGAAGGGATGTGTTGTCAGAAAAAGGCACTACAGAGTTTTAAGTAGGAGCTGCAAACAATGAACCCACAAATTGGAAGTAAACCTTCAGATGACATTTCAATCCATCTTGGACCATTATAAAAACCATGGTATTGCAACTTTTATTCTTCAAGAAAGTACAAAACCAATGAACTGTGCTATGGCTATAGGAAGAATCTTTTGCAGAGCATCTCCATAATAAAGTCAAAAAACATTTTTACTTACTAAAAATTATGATAAACATTAATGATAAATTTAAGAAAATCATATTTCTTAAAAAAAAAAAAAAATTAATGTGCCAATTACACATAAGGACAATTGTATTTATATAACTAAAATAAACATTCAGTTAATCTACTGGCAAGAAAAGACACTCACATAAGCTATCATGACAAAAAAAAAGCAGACAATAACAAAACACCTTTTAGGAACATGTTTTATATTGTTATGGTTAGAATGGTGAATAAGTGTTGATGTTCACCTGCAGGAAGCTTCTACAGTCACATGCCTACATTGCCCAGGTTACCTTTACAGATGTTAGAACATTAATGGCACACACTTCAACCATGAAGAAGAGATTCTAAACACCTACAGTATGTCAGCAGGTTAAAACCTCGTTAATTCAAATCAATTTTATTCCATAACAATTCATACCTCTAAAATTCTAGAAGTAAATGCACTAATGCACACTAAGTCAATACTCAGTGGAGGGTATTGCTGTATTTAGCCATGGTAGCCAATGAATTTATATCACTGTTCAACACTTGATATATTTCTCCAAGCTAAAACATCTCACACATAACAAAATTTATATTTATTTTTTCTGTTTTCATATTACTGCATCTCTTTCCACCTCCCTTCTTCATCCATTAACCCATTCAAACTCTCTTTGTCACCCTTTTTGCATTAATTATTTCTTTACGTATTCCATGCCCTCCTAAATCTTTACCCTCATTCAATTAGCTTCCTCCACTACAGTAATCATAGCTTACTCTCCTGATACAATTAGCTCAATTTAAAGTTAAAAATTACTTTCCACACCACTTTACCTCCCACTTTTGCCTCTTTACAGCTCAAAGCTCATACAATAATCTACATTACGCATCCCATACCCATCCTGTGGGAAAATTTTCAAAATGATTACAAGGGGCACATAGTGAGTCAAGTTACTAGACGAATTATGTGCCGGTAATCTTTTGACACCACCCACAGGCTGGGCATAGAGCACATAATAAAACTATCAAACCAAGTTCACAGAGTGCACTGGGGATGCATGGTAATCAGTTTTGATCCAAGGATAAGAGATGCACTCTATATATAAATATTTAAGAAAGAATTATAAAAAAATATTTATAGAGTTAATTTTCTTAGTTAATTATTTTATGCAATTTATAGAGGAAACTTATTTATTTATTGTCCAATACTGTATTTAACTGTCCCTCATGAAAAATAATTAATTTGAATTAATGAGGTTTAGTTATGCAATATACTGTACTGTTGATATTGTGTATATTCAGTATTAAACTGTCAAAATGTTTACCAATACTATTGCAATATACCACATCTCTTAACCTAAAGTAAGCCTAGAAAGATACATTAGAAGAATGCCCCAATATAACAAGGGCATTAAGGCTTTAAAAATCAAAATGTAACTCTTGTCATGCATGCATTTCTTACAATTAGGGAAAAGGGGCTGTGCCCTCTCAAGACACTTAAGGTTGTTGGCTTAAATCCCAGTTAAGAAGCGGGCTTGATACTCAAATTAGCACATAACACACATCACAGATTCACATGTCTAGAAATTCTGTCAAGGAACATAAAATGATCACGAAGGACGCAGGTGAGATTCGACCACCACAACCACAGAGAAATGAGCACACCTTCCCCAATGAAACAACATATCTTGCAATAACTCTTAAATTTCCCATTCATTAACCTTGCTTACAAAAAAAAAAAAAATAATCTGCAAACTTATCTTCTTACCATAATAACCTAAATAAACTTATTTGCCACACACCACAGCTCTAATAACACAAGCCACCTAAGTTAAAAACCCTCACAAATTATAATATATAAATATGACTTCAAACTCTGAATGATATCTCAATCCCAAGTTGTTACAATGCTTGTAATATATATTACAGATTTTATGTACACTGTCAATCCCTATATACATCCAGTTACAGTTAATATTACTTCATTCAGAATTATATAGAGATATCAGATAGCTATTTCAATACAGTGAGATGGAAACTAATCAGGATATAACATTCAAATTAGTATTATCCACAACCATGCGGCCACAAATTTTGAAATCTAAATCGTAGAATCTGAGATATAAAATTATCAATCTGATTCCTACCGAATCATCAGGACCATGACTTAAATAGTTGAGACTGATTAAACAATGAATTTTCAATTAATGGCTGAACATTTACTATTCTATTACAACAGATACAGGAAATGATGAAGATACTGAGCAGGGCTTCATAGATTTCAATGCACTATACATTTTCATGACAAAATCATATTGTGAATTACAAAATCACTTAAGGAGGGGTGTTAATGTTGCAGTTTAAAAACTGTAGTGTAAAGCACCCTTCTGGCAAGACAGTGATGGAGTGAATGATGGTGAAAGTTTTTCTTTTTCGGGCCACCCTGCCTTGGTGGGAATCGGCCGGTGTGATAATATTAACAAATTTTATGAAATAGATCATTCAAATCAAGTTAATCAAAAGACAACAATCATTTTCAACTGTATTCTTCTTCCTATTTATATTAGAAACTCTCTCCACCTTCTAGTACAGCTGTTGCAATTCAGTTTAAGGGGCATGTCAGTTCCCCCCTATCTTCTAATTATATGTTATTTTTCCCCTATAATATACTTTCTCTATAATTACTATCACATTTGTTTTGTCTGTTTTGTAAGGTGAAGTTTAGGATCTTTCCTTAATTCATGGTATAACTTAACAAATCTTTGATGACAATTGTCTTGTAGAGGTCTGAGCAAAGCTCCTAGACTCCACCTTACAGAGGCAGACAAAGCAAATGCGATAGTAATTATGGACAAGCTAGATTATAGGGGAAAATAAACATGATATTAGGAGACGGGGAAACTCACGCACTTCTTAAGTATTCAGGTAATCTAAAATATTGCTAGAGAAACTTTTCTATGGCTCGGTCCTATCTAATACAAAATTCACCTATTTTAAATTATATCTTCAAGCATAAATATTACTGCATAATAATAATAATATTCTCACCTGTATTCTTCGACCCATTGTCATTTCCAAGTAGAACTCGCGATACCACAACTGGGAAAGGTCGCAGCAATATTGCAAAGTTTCTGTAAAGTGAAAAATATATTAACACTATACACTATTTACCAAACAAAATGGGAAAACAAACTTTTCAAACATGCTGACCGTCTCCCACCGAGGCAGGGTGACCCAGAAAAGAAACAAAAAATTTCACCACCATTCACACATAAAAATTTATTTTAAATCAAAACTGTCCAGTAAAAGCAGGCCTTAGACAGGGATATGTAACATCACCATGATTGTTTAAAAAATTTATACATGGGGTTGTAAAAGAAGTAAATGCTAGGGTGTTGGGGAGAGTGATGAGATTAAATTATGGGGAATCAGACACAAAATGGGAGTTGATGCAGTTACTCTTTACTGGTGATACTATGCTTTTGGGAGGTTCTAAAGAAAAGTTGCAAAGGTTAGTGGACGAGTTTGGGAGGGTGTGTAAAGGAAGAAAGTTGAAAGTGAACATAGATAAGGATAAGGTGATGAGGGTATCAAACGAGTTAAATAAAGAAAAACTGGATTTCACATAGAAGGGAGGGAGTACGGAAGAAGTGAGTGTATTCAGATATTTGGGAGTAGACCTGTCAGCAGATGGGTTTATGAAGGATGAGGTAAACCATAGAACTGATGAAGGAAAGAGGGTGGGTGGTGCACTGAGGTGTCTATGGACACAAAGAACGTTATCCATGGAGGCAAAGAAGGGAATGTATGAGAGTACAGTGGTACCAACACTGTGTGAAGCATGGGTTGTAAATGCTGCAGCAAGGAGGAAGCTGGAGACAGTGGAGATGTCATGTCTAAGGGCAATGTGTGGTGTAAATATTATGCAGAGAATTCATAGTGTGGAAATTAGGAGGAGGTGTGGAGTTACTAAAAGTATTATTCAGAGGGGTGAAAAGGGGTTGCTGAGGTGATTTGTTCATTTAGAGAGGATGGAGCAAAACAGGAAGACTTGGAGGATGTATAAATTGGTAGTGGAGGGAAGAACGGGTAGTGGCCATCCTAGGAAAGGATGGAGGGAGGGGGTAAGAGGTTTTGTGTGAAAGGGGATTGGACATACAGCAAGCATGTGTGAGTGTATTAGATAGGAGTGAATGGAGACAAGCTGTTGGAGTGTGAACAGGGTAATATTTTATGAAGAGATTCAGGAAAAACGGTTAGCCAGATTTGAGTCCTGGAGGTGGGAAGTACAATGCCTGCACTTTAAAGGAGGGGTTTGGGATATTGGTTGTTTGGAGTGACATCTGAACTGTTGTATCTGGGTGCCTTGTGTGAATGATGGTGAAAGTGTTTCTTTCTTTTTTTGGGTCACCCTGCCTAGTTGGGAGACAGCCAGCATGTTGAAAAAAATTATTATTATTTTTATTAGTGTATTATTAGTGTGTATTATTATTATTTTTTCAACTCACTGGCCATCTCCCACCAAGGCAGGATGACCCAAAAAAGAAAGAAACACTTTCTTCATCATTCAACACTTTCACAATCAGTGTATTATATTATTATAATTATTACTGTTATATTCATTGGGAATTATTAAAACTGTAGGTGTTATACAGCACTTGGGGAATGGGCAGAAATCAGATTAGATCCATGGAAGAGGGGTAGCTTTAATTCCTTGGATCAAGAGCCCATCATCAGTACCAAGGTCCACCTCTTGATAAGACTTTAGATTGCTAATTTACTTATTTCTCTCTAGTAATCTACCTTGGCAGCAAACATCAAATTTTGAAAAAAATTCAAACCTCACATGCGTGTTTTGCTCACGTCTGCACATAAGAGTTAATTAATAACTTTGCTCTTACTTTCTAGAGAAAAACAAGACTTAGTCAAAAATATATTACAACTCACAAAATTGTAATAACACGACTGCGAACAAACCACAGAACGGGTAAAGTTGGAACCCATGGAAAGTGAGTCCTAAAAGTCCAGTCATGGGTTCAAACCCCACCTGTTCCGTGGTTTGTTTAAAATATTACAAATTGACACAGGTTACGTGATAAGAAAAGATTTATTTCTAACCACTGAAATTTATGAGGTAGGTCCAGAAAAATGATGTCTTGTGAAACTCATCAATCTGACAGAGATGTTGTCCGTCAAGCTCCTTTCTCAGGGTTTTCTTTCCACCTGATTTGTCTGAGATAAGAGATTCCAGCATTGTCCGCACCATATAGAGCTGCGTCGAAGATGGGCCTGAATAAAGAATACAATTTAGAAGTAAAGTAACAGTACAGCTACAGATAAGGTAGCAAATACTGTTTTTTTAGTAAGATTAAGGTATGTGTGTAGTACACAACCAGTTTGTATTTTATATTGTCAATGTGCACACACAAAAAGTAGTACTATGCTTGTCAAGCAATATTAACAGATAACAAAAACCTTAATAGTCAAAATTATTAATTACAATACAGTATTATGAATGAATTATTTTTCAGACAAAATAAAAATGATGATTTGTACAGCATTTCTTATCAAGAAGCAGCCATGCTGTGGCCTCCATGAAATACAGCAGAGAATCCCATAGTTAACAGTTATCTGTCAACAAACACATCAAAGGTATACAGAGGCAGGCAAGAGATCACAGTCCCATGGCCTGATATGCAACACTTTTGTTGCACATGGAGTGTCCGTGGTTCAATCCCCAGCAAGGGTGGAAGCACTGGGTGTGTTTCCTTATACCTGCTGTCCTGTTCACCAAGCAAGCAAGTAGGTACCTGAGTGTTAGTCAACTGGCATGGGTCGCATCCTGGGGGACAAGATTTAACCCTTTCAGGGTCGCCAGGCCCTCTCCGAGACTTGTTCTCAGGGTCGCCAAATTTCAAAAAAAAAAATTATTTTTTCTTATGAAAAGATAGAGAATCTTTTCCCAATCATAATGACACCAAAAGTATGAAATTTGATGGAAAACTTACGGAATTATGCTCTCGCGAAATCAGCAGTCTCGACGATGTTTACGCATTGGTGATTTTGCCAACTTTGAGCCCTATTTTCGGCCAATTCCAGTGTACTAGTTGACAAAGATCATAACTATTTCGGTAGAACTCCATTTTTTCTATCGAATGAGTACAAAAAAACACCCATTTACCGATTTCAACTATCCAATAAAGTGGTCAGAATTTAGCAATTTTGCCAATTTCTGAATAGGGTCCAGAATAAACAAGAAAGACATTCCTGGCACTAAACATTTCCTCTGTTCATTAGTCATGTCCCCATACCCCTCTTACATTCTTTTGCTTTCCACTTTGAATTTTTATTCTCACAAAAAATAGAAGATTTACTGTTACGCAGACTACTGCATTAGTGTAGAAACGGTATAAATAATATCAGCGCACTTGTGAAAGAATATTAGACTCACCAGTTGACGTGTATTGGACACGTAGCATGATTTGTTTACTTTTGAACTTTGGTAAAAATCGAACATTTCTGCTACTTTGAGCTCAATTTCAAGATACTTTTCATTGTAAAACCAGTCAAAATCATCTCAATTTCTTTAATATGTCTTCCATTCTATAAAATGAGACCAGGAAAACTAGAATACAACAATAAATACCATACGAAAATGCAGTGCAAAGTCATTGTTTTAATCCAAAAACACGGTCAAAGTTTTTTTTTCTCATTACGCACTGTGTGCTGCAGGATTTTTTTTATACTGTGCACAAAGACCACATAGACCCATTCTTTCATATGTAGGCCTACCAGCTTACTCTCACTAGATTTGAGGGTGCTAGAATTTAGGCGTACTAGTACGTCAAAAACCCTGGTGCGTAAGCTGTACTAGTATGTCCGAAACCCTGAAAGGGTTAAGGACCCTAATGGAAATAAGACATACAGTCCCTTGATGATGCACTAATTTTCTTGGGTTATTCTGGGTGGATAGCCCACTGGGGTTAACCCTTTGAGGGTCGACAGGCCCTCTCCGAAACTCGTTCTCAGGGTCGGCCAAATTTAAAAAAAAAAAAAAATTATTTTCTCTTATGAAAAGATAGAGAATCTTTTCCCGATCATAAAGACACCAAAAGTTTGAAATTTGATAGAAAACTTACGGAATTATGCTCTCGCAAAGTTAGCGGTCTCGGCGATGTTTACGCATCGGCGATTTTGCCCACTTTGAGCCCCATTTTCGGCCAATTTCACTGTACTAGTCGACAAAAAACATGAATATTTCGCTAGAACTCCATTTTTTCTATCGAATGGATGCAAGAAACCACTCATTTATGAAATTCAACTATCCAGTACAGTGGTCAGAATTTAACAATTTTGCCAATTTCACACAAATTTCAAAAGATGCCAATTTCGGAATAGGGTCCAGAATAAACAAGAAAGACATTCCTGGCACTAAAATGACATTTCCTCTAGTCATTAGTCATGTCTCAAGTCCCCTCTTATATTCTTTTGCTTTCCACTTTGAATTTTTATTTTCACAAAAAATATAAGATTTACTGTTATGCAGACTACTGCATTAGTGTAAAAAATGGTATAAATATTATTGGTGCACTTGTGAAAGAATATTAGACTCACCAGTTGACGTGTATTGCACGCTTGGCACGATTTGTTTACTTTTGAAGTTTGGTAAAAATCGAACATTTCTGCTACTTTGAGCTCAATTTCAAGGCACCTTTCTTTGTAAAACCAGTCAAAATCATCTCAATTTCTGTAATATGTCTTCCATTCTATAAAATGACACCAAGAAAACTAGAATACAACAATAAATACCATACGAAAATACACTGCAAAGTCGCTGATTTATTAAAAAAAAATGGTCAAAGTTTTTTTTTTCTCATTATGCACTGTGTGCTGCAGGATTTTTTTTAGACTGTGCACACTGACCACATAGACCCATTCTTTCATATGAAGGCCTACCAGCTTTCTCAAACTAGATTTGAGGCCGCTAGAATTTATGAGTACTAGTACGTCAAAAACCCCTACGCGTAAAACGTACTAGTACGACGAAAACCCTCAAAGGGTTAAAAATCTGAACAAAATCTTATCTTATTCCTTAATTCTGGGAAGGAAAAAAGAGTGTACCAGTCATATCGTATGACATGTGAATTTTACCAATAGCTTCTTCTAAGTTAATATATATTTTAAAGAGCGTGGCCTAAAGAGAATATGGAGATGATATTTCTTGGAGAAAGAGAGAGATGATAGTAACTATATACCCATTGTAGATATAGATAAGTAGGGAATAGACCACCATGGATCACGCAAGCAACAGGATGTGAAACTGATATACAGACAGGCCACACTTTACAGTACTTCATTTTACGGCATTTCGCTAATGAAGAGGTTTTCATTTATACCCATTCTTCATTTAGTCAGACTTCCTACAATAAATATATTCATCACTCACTATAAGCCAAAACTGAAAATATTTTAGGGTAACTAATGTGCACTGCATATGCATTTTTTAGGATTAGCTCTATGCTCACTTAAGAACATAAGAAAGAAGGAACACTGCAACAGGCCTACTGACCCATGCGAAGCTGGCCCATGCCACCCCCCCAGCCTAGAACAATGACCACCTAGTCAGGTCACTTCCACTTAAGGAAGGAGCATGGCACCAGACCTGGTAGCCCAAGCTAGTCAGGTCCAACTCACACCCACCCACATCCACTTAATATATAATAGTGTGAACAAGCTATCAAATTTTAATATTTTTTTTTTTCAACAAGATGGCCGTCTCCCACCAAGGCAGGGTGACCCAAAAAAGAAAGAAAATCCCCAAAAAGAAAATACTTTCATCATCATTCAACACTTTCACCACACTCACACATTATCACTGTTTTTGCAGAGGTGCTCAGAATACAACAGTTTAGAAGCATACACATATAAAGATACACAAAATATCCCTCCAAACTGCCAATATCCCAAACCCCTCCTTTAAAGTGCAGGCATTGTACTTCCCATTTCCAGGACTCAAGTCCGACTATATGAAAATAACCGGTTTCCCTGAATCCCTTCACTAAATATTACCCTGCTCACACTCCAACAGATTGGCAGGTCCTAAGCACCATTCGTCTCCATTCACTCCTAAGGCGTTCATGCACGCTTGCTGGAAGTCCAAGCCCCTTGCCAACAAAACCTCCTTTACCCCATCTCTCCAACCCTTTCGAGGACGACCCCTACCCCGCCTTCCTTCCCCTATAGATTTATATTCTTTCCATGTCATTCTACTTTGATCCATTCTCTCTAAATGACCAAACCACCTCAACGCACCACTCACCTTTTTTCCCTCATCAATTCTATGATTAACCTCATCCTTCATAAATCCATCCGCCGACACGTCAACTCCCAAGTATCTGAAAACATTCACTTCTTCCATACTCCTCCTCCCCAATTTAATATCCAATTTTTCTTTATCTAAATCATTTGATACCCTCATCACCTTACTCTTTTCTATGTTCACTTTCAACTTTCTACCTTTACACACATTCCCAAACTCATCCACTAACCTTTGCAATTTTTCTTTAGAATCTCCCATAAGCACAGTATCATCAGCAAAAATTAACTGTGTCAATTCCCATTTTGAATTTGATTCCCCAAAATTTAATCCCACCCCTCTCCTGACCACCCTAGCATTTACTTCCTTTACAACCCCATCTATAAATATATTAAAAACCATGGTGACATTACACATCCCTGTCTAAGACCTACTTTTACCGGGAAGTAGTCTCCCTCTCTTCTACACACCCTAACCTGAGCCTCACTATCCTCATAAAAACTCTTTACAGCATTTAATAACTTACCACCTATTCCATATACTTGCAACATCTGCCACATTGCTCCTCTATCCACTCTATCATATGCCTTTTCGAAATCCATAAATGCAATAAAAACTTCCCTACCTTTATCTAAATACTGTTCACATATATGCCTCAATGTAAACACTTGATCTACACATCCCCTACCCACTCTGAAACCTCCTTGCTCATCCGCAATCCTACATTCTGTCTTACCTCTAATTCTTTCAATTATAACCCTACCGTACACTTTTCCTGGTATACTCAGTAAACTTATTCCTCTATAATTTTTACAGTCTCTTTCGTCCCCTTTCCCTTTATATAAAGGGACTATACATGCTCTCCGCCAATCCCTAGGTACCTTCCCCTCTTTCATACATTTATTAAACAAGAGTACCAACCACTCCAACACTATATCCCCCCCTGCTTTTAACATTTCTGTCATGATCCCATCAGTTCCAGCTGCTTTACCCCCTTTCATTCTACATAATGCCTCACGTACCTCTCCCACACTTACATTCTGCTCTTCTTCACTACTAAAAGATGGTATACCTCCCTGACCAGTGCATGAAATTACTGCCTCTCTTTCTTCCTTAACATTTAAAAGTTCCTCAAAATATTCTCGCCATCTACCTAATACCTCCATCTCCCCATCTACTAACTCCCCTACTCTGTTTTTAACTGACAAATCCATACTTTCCCTAGGCTTTCTTAACTTGTTTAACTCCAAAATTTTTTCTTATTTTCATTAAAATTTCTTGACAGTGCCTCTCCCACTCTATCATCTGCTCTCCTTTTGCACTCTCTCACCACTCTCTTTACCTTTCTTTTACTCTCCATATACTCTGCTCTTCTTATAACACTTCTGCTTTGTAAAAACCTCTCATAAGCTACCTTTTTCTCTTTTATCACACCCTTTACTTCATCATTCCACCAATCACTCCTCTTTCCTCCTGCCCCCACCCTCCTATAACCACAAACTTCTGCCCCACATTCTAATACTGCATTTTTAAAACTATTCCAACCCTCTTCAAGCCCCCCACTACTCATCTTTGCACTAGCCCACCTTTCTGCCAATAGTCGCTTATATCTCACCCGAACTTCCTCCTCCCTTAGTTTATACACTTTCACCTCCCTCTTACTTGTTGTTGCCACCTTCCTCTTTTCCCATCTACCTCTTACTCTAACTGTAGCTACAACTAAATAATGATCCGATATATCAGTTGCCCCTCTATAAACATGTACATCCTGGAGCCTACCCATCAACCTTTTATCCACCAATACATAATCTAATAAACTACTTTCATTACGTCCTACATCATATCTTGTATATTTATTTATCCTCTTTTTCATAAAATATGTATTACTTATTACCAAATCTCTTTCTACACATAACTCAATTAAAGGCTCCCCATTTACATTTACCCCTGGCACCCCAAATTTACCTACTACTCCCTCCATAACATTTTTACCCACTTTAGCATTGAAATCCCCAACCACCATTACTCTCACACTTGATTCAAAACTCCCCATGCATTCACTCAACATTTGAAAGAAAAAAAAAAGATGAGGAAGAAGGGCTGTTTCACTTTACAGCAGTAGCCCAGAACCAAACCTACTGTACAAGCAGAGCCCACCAGTATTAAGACATCTGAAGTTCATGGCAAGTACTTCTAAATTATTAACTAGCTTAAAAAGCGTGGCTTACAACAAATATAGAAGTGATATATTTAGATAAGAAAATTAACTAAAGAACACATGCTGGATGCTCAAGCCCTACTCCTTAAAACTTCCTTCACACCCTCATTCCATCTATTCCCAGAGAATCCCTACCCCCTCTACATCCTTCCATTCCTGATTTATACATGCACTTCGTCATCTTGTTTTGCTCTATCCTCTCTTAAATGCCCAAACCAAATAGACAATCTCTTCTCCATACTCTGAATAGTACCTCTTATAACCCCACAACATCTTGCTTCCATAGATAAACTTCTGTGTTTCCAAAGATGCCTTAACACTTTATCTCCCTTCTTTCTTTTGTCTATTCCATGGTCCACTCTTTACAATTAATGGTTAAAAGCCTCAGTTTAGGAGTAAGAGCTCAATCCTTAAAAACACAGCTAGACTAATACAGGGCTAATTCACATCAGCTGGTTAAAGTCAAGTGGTAGAGGCCAAGAGACAGTGTTCACCCTAAACAAACTTATATAACTGATTTCAAACATTATATGTAATTACAGCTACTTGAGTACATAAGCATACAAAGCAGTGAAAGGCAATTTAAAAAGACCATTATAATCAAACAATATATACTCACCAACATTTCTTCTTTGGACCTTAATCTCAAAACCATTGTCTGGGTCTTTTTTACCCTTCAAGGCTGGGTCTTCTGGAGGTTCCATTCCTTTACTCCAGTCTGCACTAGTTTCTCTCACTGATACAAGTATACTGTTTGAAGAGTGAAAAAATTTCTGTAGCATTTAAGCACAGTATCAACATTCTACATAAAAAATATATTAAAAAGCATTCTTTGCAAATATTGTCTTCATTTTACTGAAAATTACTGCAGCTTTATTGAAACAATAAATAAAACATACGTTCTCAATAATTCCTTCTTGTTTTTGATAGCTTTTCGGAGGGGATCTCGGAGGGTAAGCTGCACGAAGTCCTGCAGCTCTTGGTAAATATTTCGTCGAATGGAGTCAAGAAAGACAGTCTCCATACGAGCCATTAACACCTGCAGTCCCTTGATCATGGCAATGACTTCAATTAATGCAAATTTTTCTTCATCTGTGTAGTTGTACCGAGTGGCCTGGAAATAACCCAATATCCTCATTAGTGATCATATACATTAGGACCCCCATATCTGCAGTTTACTGTGGCCCGAAAATAACCTTAATTTTGCTTAATAATAGCCTCAAAGTGCAAAAAGTGCTTCCCATCATTGAAAGTGATAATTCTCCACTCATTGTGTTATTTTTTCAATTAAACTTTATAATAGGTATGTATAGGACTTATATATAGGGTTTGCTATTATCCGTGGCTTCTGCATTCACGACAAGTCCTTGGAATGTATCCCGCGGATATGAGGATCCCACTGTATACTGCATGTACAAAATGGTTTTTGGGACTTGATGAGCTGGTAGAGTGTGAGCAAGGTAACATTTATATAAAGAAGGGATTCAGGAAAACCAGTTAGTTGGGCTTGAGTCTTGGAGGTGGGAAGTACAGTGCTTGAATTCT
Source organism: Cherax quadricarinatus (assembly GCF_038502225.1). Classification (NCBI taxonomy): domain Eukaryota; kingdom Metazoa; phylum Arthropoda; class Malacostraca; order Decapoda; family Parastacidae; genus Cherax; species Cherax quadricarinatus. The sequence continues at coordinate 14,095,626 of NC_091359.1, read as the reverse complement.
GAGGGAGGGATAGGAATATTTGCAGTTTGGTGAAGCATCTGAACTGTAGTATTGGCGTGCATCTGGCAAGACAGTGATAGAGTGAAAGCATTTCTTCTTTTTCAGTCAATCTACCTCAAAGGGAGATGTTTAAATTTAAATAAAAGATACAAATTATATAATCCTTTGAAAATAATTATTATCCATCATATACTTACATCATATCTTTATAATTTATTAAATAGGAAAAATTAAAAAAAGAATTCAAAAACAATTAGTATATGAACATGTAGGACAATGAGGAAAAAGAAAAAGACAATATTTACACATGAAGAAGTTACAATAAATGTATGATCTTTTAACTATTTTAGGCACATTCAAACATTCAACACCAAGAGCCAAATCCTATTAAAACTATATTTTGTAGGAGTGTTCTATAATGCAACTCTACACAAGTAACCTGCACATAGGAGAGAGAAGCTTAACCCTTTCAGGGTCCAGAGGCCAAATTTCAAAGGGTGCACCAGTGTCCAAGAATTTTCAAAAAAAAAATTTTTATTTTTTCTTATGAAATGGTAGAGAATCTTTTTCTGAAGGTAATAAAACAAAAAGTACAAAATTTTATGGAAAACTGATGAAATTATGCTCTCATGAATTTTGATGTGTCAGCGATATTTACGAATTGGCGATTTTGCCGACTTTGACTCCCATTTTAGGCCAATTACATTATTCCAGTCGACCAAATTCTTAGCTATTTCACTAGTATTACTTCTATTCTATCGATTGAGCACAAGAAATCGCCAAGTCAACTGTTTCAACTACAAAATGAAGTGATCGGAAATTGGTAATTTGTCCAATTTAACACAAAGTTCAAAATATTCCAATTTCAAAATAGGGTCCAGAATAAACAATGTAGGTATTCCTGGAACTAAACAAACATTTCCTCTGTTCATTACTTACGTTTTGAGGCTTTACAAATGAATTCCATTTTGATTTTTTATTCACATAATGAATTTTTATTCACACCAAAAAAGAGAAGATTTACTGTTATGTAATATTGTAATAATTGTATAAATATCATCACCACATTTGTGAATGTATATTAGACCCACCAGCTGGTGTGTATTAGACGTGTGAGGTCGTTTGTTTACTCTTGAACATCAGCAAAAATTTAACATTTCCCCTACTTTGAGCTCACTTTCAAGCCATTTCCAGTGCTAAAACCAATCAAAATCATCTCTATTTCTGTAATGTCTTCCATTCTATCAAATGAGACCAAGAAATCGCAAATACAACTATAAAAAACATGTGAAAAAACACTGCAAAGTCGCTGTTTTAATCAAAAATCACAGTCTCAATTTTTTTTCTTTCATTATACACAGTGTGCTGCAGGATTTGTTTTATGTGGTGCACACATATCACATAGATGTATTCTCTCATATCTAGGCCCAAATTTACCACTCACAATTTATCAGAGTGAGCTGAGCTCATGGCGTAGATCTACAGTTTGGACCCTGAACGTAAAGCCATAGATCTACAGGACGGACCCTGAAAGGGTTAAAACAACATTTTGATTCGACTTTGACCATTTACAAAGTCACACTAACACAAGAGAGTGAGGGTGCTAGTATATATAGGTGAGGGGGACAAGGACAGGACCAAGAGAGGTGGAAAAAGAAGTAGTGGTAGAGGTAATGCTGGTAGTGGAAGCAGTAGCAGAGAATAGTTTAGTGACACAAGAGAGAAAGTGAAGTGAAGGGTGAAGAGCGGCAAGAGAAATGAAAGTAGCAAAAGCAGTACAATAAATATTTATAATAGTACATAGTGTTCCTTATTTAATGACTATTTTTTGTCAGTTTTTACACAGGAAGATGTAAATGAGATTCCAGTAATTAACAATTATTTAGTTCCCGATGAATTTAAATTAACTAATATTACTGTCACGAGGGACATGGTTATTAAACAGATAGACAAACTGAAGCAAAATAAGTCCCCGGGACCCGATGAGTTGTTTTCCAGGGTACTTAACCCTTTGACTGTTTTCGACGTATAAATACGTCTTACGAGCCAATGTTTCTGACGTATATATACTCAATAATTCTAGCGGCTTCAAATCAAGCGGGAGAAAGCTGGTAGGCCCACATGTGAGAGAATGGGTCTGTGTGGTCAGTGTGCACCACATAAAAAAAATCCTGCAGCACACATTGCGTAATGAGAAAAAAAAACTCTGATCGTTTTTTTGGAATAAAACGCCGACTTTGAGGTGTATTTTCGTATAGTATTTATCGTTGTATTCGCGTTTTCATGGTCTTAGGTGAAAAAATGGAAAACATATTACAGAAATAGAGATGATTTTCATTACTTTGACGATGAAAACGACCTTGAAACTGAGCTCAAAGTAACGGAAATGTTCGATTTTTACCAATGTTCAGGAGTAAATAAATCACACCACACATCCAATACACGTCAACTGGGGAGTCTAATATTCTTTCACTAGTGCACTGATATTATTTATACCATTTTTACAATAATGCAGTAGTCTGCATAACAGTAAATTTTGTATTTTTTTGTATGAATAAAAAATCAAAATAGAATGCAATAATAATATAAGAGGGGCCTAGAGATGTGACTAATGAACAGAGCATATGTTATTTTAGTGCCACGAATGTCTACCTTGTTTATTCTGGACCCTATTTTGAAATTGGCATCTTTTTTAGTTTGCGTGAAATTGGCCAAATTGCCAATTTCTGACCACCATATTGGGTAGTCCAAATTAGTAAATGGGAGGTTTCTTGTACTCAGCTGATAGATAAAATGGAGTTCAAAAGAAATAGCTATGAGTTTGGTCAACTGAAACAATGGAATTGGCTGAAAATAGGGCTCAATGTCAGCGAAATCGCCGATACGCATATGTCGCCAAGACCACTAACTTTGCGGGAGCATAATTCCATGAGTTTTCGACCAAATTTCGAACTTTTGGTGTCATTACCATTGGGAAAAGATTCTCTATCATTTCGTAAGAAAAAATAATTTTTTTTTTTTCAAAAATTGAGCGACATAGAATGAGTTTCAGAGAGGGGCCTGAAACAGTCAAAGGGTTAAGGAATGCAAGATGGAGCTTAGTCAGCCATTAACGAGTGTGTTTAATGCGTCCATCCTTACCGGTGCTGTGCTAGAGTTATGGAAGATGGCTAATGTGGTTCCTATATTCAAATCAGGGGATAAGTCCGTTACTTCAAATTACCGTCCAATAAGCCTGACATCTATAGTGGGCAAGTTATTAGAATCAATTATAGCTGACATTATTAGAAGTCACCTTGAAGAGCATAACTTGATAAATGAATCTCAGCACGGATTCACGAGAGGTCGTTCCTGCCTGACAAACTTGCTGACATTCTTCAATAGAACATTTGAGCCAGTTGACAGTGATAAGGAATATGATATTGTTTATTTGGATTTTAGTAAAGCCTTCGATAGAGTACCTCACAAGAGACTCTTGAAAAAAGTGGCAGCTCATGGTATAGGAGGTAAAGTTCTAGCATGGATAGAGGCATGGCTTACCAATAGAAAGCAGAGAGTTACCATTAATGGTGTGAAATCTGAATGGGGATTAGTCACTAGTGGCGTTCCACAAGGATCAGTTTTAGGCCCTCTCTTGTTCATAATTTATATTAATGACCTTGATGAAGGGATTACGAGTGACATGAGTAAGTTTGCGGGAACAATGGGCTAGTAACCCCTTTTCCTGTAAAGATTACTAAAAAGAATAAGAAGAAGAAAATTGTCAAAGTGGGAAGTCTGAATGTGCGTGGATGTTGTGCAGATGATAAGAAAGAGATGATTGTGGATGTTATGAATGAGAAGAAGCTGGATGTCCTGGCTTTAAGTGAAACAAAGCTGAAGGGGGTGGGAGAGTTTCAGTGGAGAGGAATAAATGGGATTAGGTCAGGGGTTTCAAATAGAGTTAGAGCTAAAGAAGGAGTAGCAATAATGTTGAAGGATAAGCTATGGCAGGAAAAGAGGGACTATAAATGTATTAATTCAAGGATTATGTGGAGTAAAATAAAGATTGGATGTGAAAAGTGGGTTATAATAAGCGTGTATGCACCTGGAGAAGAGAGAAGTGTAGAGGAGAGAGAGAGATTTTGGGAAATGTTGAGTGAATGCGTGGGGAGTTTTGAATCAAGTGTGAGAGTAATGGTGGTTGGGGATTTCAATGCTAAAGTGGGTAAAAATGTTATGGAGGGAGTAGTAGGTAAATTTGGGGTGCCAGGGGTAAATGTAAATGGGGAGCCTTTAATTGAGCTATGTGTAGAAAGAAATTTGGTAATAAGTAATACATATTTTATGAAAAAGAGGATAAATAAATATACAAGGTATGATGTAGCACGTAATGAAAGTAGTTTATTAGATTATGTATTGGTGGATAAAAGGTTGATGGGTAGGCTCCAGGATGTACATGTTTATAGAGGGGCAACTGATATATCGGATCATTATTTAGTTGTAGCTACAGTTAGAGTAAGAGGTAGATGGGAAAAGAGGAAGGTGGCAACAACAAGTAAGAGGGAGGTGAAAGTGTATAAACTAAGGGAGGAGGAAGTTCGGGTGAGATATAAGCGACTATTGGCAGAAAGGTGGGATAGTGCAAAGATGAGTAATGGGGGGGTTGAAGAGGGTTGGAATAGTTTTAAAAATGCAGTATTAGAATGTGGGGCAGAAGTTTGTGGTTATAGGAGGGTGGGTGCAGGAGGAAAGAGGAGTGATTGGTGGAATGATGAAGTAAAGGGTGTGATAAAAGAGAAAAAGGTAGCTTATGAGAGGTTTTTACAAAGCAGAAGTGTTATAAGAAGAGCAGAATATATGGAGAGTAAAAGAAAGGTAAAGAGAGTGGTGAGAGAGTGCAAAAGGAGAGCAGATGATAGAGTGGGAGAGGCACTGTCAAGAAATTTTAATGAAAATAAGAAAAAATTTTGGAGTGAGTTAAACAAGTTAAGAAAGCCAAGGGAAAATATGGATTTGTCAGTTAAAAACAGAGTAGGGGAGTTAGTAGATGGGGAGATGGAGGTATTAGGTAGATGGCGAGAATATTTTGAGGAACTTTTAAATGTTAAGGAAGAAACAGAGGCAGTAATTTCATGCACTGGTCAGGGAGGTATACCATCTTTTAGGAGTGAAGAAGAGCAGAATGTAAGTGTGGGGGAGGTACGTGAGGCATTACGTAAAATGAAAGGGGGTAAAGCAGCTGGTACTGATGGGATCATGACAGAAATGTTAAAAGCAGGGGGGGATATAGTGTTGGAGTGGTTGGTACTTTTGTTTAATAAATGTATGAAAGAGGGGAAGGTACCTAGGGATTGGCGGAGAGCATGTATAGTCCCTTTATATAAAGGGAAAGGGGACAAAAGAGACTGTAAAAATTATAGAGGAATAAGCTTACTGAGTATACCAGGAAAAGTGTACGGTAGGGTTATAATTGAAAGAATTAGAGGTAAGACAGAATGTAGGATTGCGGATGAGCAAGGAGGTTTCAGAGTGGGTAGGGGATGTGTAGATCAAGTGTTTACATTGAAGCATATATGTGAACAGTATTTAGATAAAGGTAGGGAAGTTTTTATTGCATTTATGGATTTAGAAAAGGCATATGATAGAGTGGATAGAGGAGCAATGTGGCAGATGTTGCAAGTATATGGAATAGGTGGTAAGTTATTAAATGCTGTAAAGAGTTTTTATGAAGATAGTGAGGCTCAGGTTAGGGTGTGTAGAAGAGAGGGAGACTATTTCCCGGTAAAAGTAGGTCTTAGACAGGGATGTGTAATGTCACCATGGTTGTTTAATATATTTATAGATGGGGTTGTTAAGGAAGTAAATGCTAGGGTGTTTGGGAGAGGGGTGGGATTAAATTATGGGGAATCAAATTCAAAATGGGAATTGACACAGTTACTTTTTGCTGATGATACTGTGCTTATGGGAGATTCTAAAGAAAAATTGCAAAGGTTAGTGGATGAGTTTGGGAATGTGTGTAAAGGTAGAAAGTTGAAAGTGAACATAGAAAAGAGTAAGGTGATGAGGGTGTCAAATGATTTAGATAAAGAAAAATTGGATATCAAATTGGGGAGGAGGAGTATGGAAGAAGTGAATGTTTTCAGATACTTGGGAGTTGACGTGTCGGCGGATGGATTTATGAAGGATGAGGTTAATCATAGAATTGATGAGGGAAAAAAGGTGAGTGGTGCGTTGAGGTATATGTGGAGTCAAAAAACGTTATCTATGGAGGCAAAGAAGGGAATGTATGAAAGTATAGTAGTACCAACACTCTTATATGGGTGTGAAGCTTGGGTGGTAAATGCAGCAGCGAGGAGACGGTTGGAGGCAGTGGAGATGTCCTGTTTAAGGGCAATGTGTGATGTAAATATTATGCAGAAAATTCGGAGTGTGGAAATTAGGAGAAGGTGTGGAGTTAATAAAAGTATTAGTCAGAGGGCAGAAGAGGGGTTGTTGAGGTGGTTTGGTCATTTAGAGAGAATGGATCAAAGTAGAATGACATGGAAAGCATATAAATCTATAGGGGAAGGAAGGCGGGGTAGGGGTCGTCCTCGAAAGGGTTGGAGAGAGGGGGTAAAGGAGGTTTTGTGGGTAAGGGGCTTGGACTTCCAGCAAGCGTGCGTGAGCGTGTTAGATAGGAGTGAATGGAGACGAATGGTACTTGGGACCTGACGATCTGTTGGAGTGTGAGCAGGGTAATATTTAGTGAAGGGATTCAGGGAAACCGGTTATTTTCATATAGTCGGACTTGAGTCCTGGAAATGGGAAGTACAATGCCTGCACTTTAAAGGAGGGGTTTGGGATATTGGCAGTTTGGAGGGATATGTTGTGTATCTTTATATGTGTATGCTTCTAGACTGTTGTATTCTGAGCACCTCTGCAAAAACAGTGATAATGTGCGAGTGTGGTGAAAGTGTTGAATGATGATGAAAGTATTTTCTTTTTGGGGATTTTCTTTCTTTTTTGGGTCACCCTGCCTCGGTGGGAGACGGCCGACTTGTTGAAAAAAAAAAAACAAAAAAAAAACAAAGATAGGCCGTATAATTCACCCTGAGAAGGATAGCAACGAACTCCAGGAGGATTTGGACAAATGAATGTCCTGGTCTGAAAAATGGCAGATGATGTTCAATGTCGATAAGTGTAAGGTACTAGCCCTTGGTAATGAAAATAACCCTCGAAGCTATAATCTAGGTAAAGTAGAGCTTGATCATACAGAATGTGAAAAGGACTTGGGAGTCATGGTGAGCAGAAATCTAAAGCCAAGACAGCAGTGCCTTAGTGTGCGCAACAAGGCCAACAGATTACTTGGATTTATCTCAAGAAATATAAGCAACAGAAGTCCAAAAGTTATTTTACAGCTCTATACATCACTAGTGAGGCCTCATTTAGATTATGCTGCTCAGTTTTGGTCCCCTTACTACAGGATGGATATAGACTCATTAGAGAACATACAGAGAAGAATGACTAAAATGATTTACTGTGTAAGGAATCTCCCGTATGAAGATAGACTTAAAGCCTTAAATCTTCACTCTCTGGAGAGACGTAGAATGAGAGGAGATATAATTGAGGTGTATAAGTGGATGGCGGGCATAAACAAAGGAGATATTGAGGGTGTTGAACCAGGTAAGAACCAGAAATAATGAATTTAAGTTGGATAAATTTAGATTTAGAAAGGACATAGGTAAGTACTGGTTTTCTAACAGAGTTGTAGATGTGTGGAACAGTCTTCCCAGTGGGGTGATAGAGGCTAAGACCTTGGGTAGCTTTAAGAAGAGACTGGACAAATATATGAGTGGGAGGGGCTTGGTTTGAATGGTGTCATTGGGTACGGGAGTTATTTCTTGGGTAGCTTTAGGTAGAGGTCGTTTTGATAAGGACCTGCCTCGCATGGGCCAGTAGGCCTTCTGCAGTGTTCCTACATTCTTATGTTCTTAGTATCTGGGCATCTCTGCAAAAACAGTGATTATGTATGAGTGAGGTGAAAGTGTTGAATGATGATGAAAGTATTTTCGTCTTTGGGATTTTCTTTTTTTTTCGTCACCCTGCCCGGCCGACTTGTTGAAAAAAAAAATAGTAGTAGAAGTGGGCTTGGTCTAACGACAAGAAAAAAGGAGCATAGCAGGAGAGCTAAGGGCCCAGTCCCATAAAGCAGCTGTTTGTGATTTTTTTAACACGTTGGCCATTTCCCACCGAGGCAAGGTGACCCAAAAAGAAAGAAAAACCCAAAACAAAAGAAAAAACTTTCATCATCATTCAATACTTTCACCATCATTCATACATTATCACTGTCTTTGCAGAGGGGCTCAGATATGACAGTTTAGACGTCCCTCCAAACTGCCAATATCCTAAACCTCTCCTTTGAATTGCAGGCACTGTACTTCCCATTTCCAGGACTCATGTCTGGCTAAACTGGTTTCCCTGAATCCCTTCACAAAATATTACCCTGCTCACAGTCCAACAGTTCGTCAGGTCCCAAAAACCATTCATCTCCATTCACTCCTATCTAACACACATACGCACGCTTGCTGAAAATCCAAGTCGTTCGCCCACAAAACCTCCTTTACCCCCTCCCTCCAACCTTTTCGGGGACGACCCCTATCCTGCCTTCCTTCCCCAATAAATTTATACGCTCTCCAAGTCATTCTACTTTGTTCCATTCTCTCTAAATGACCAATCCACCTCAACAGCCCCTCTTCAGCCCTCTGAATAATACTTTTAGTAACTCCACACCTCCTAATTTCTACACTCTGAATTCTCTGCATAATATTTACACCACACATTACCCTTAGACATGACATCTCCACTGCCTCCAGCAGCCTCCTCGCTGCAGCATTTACAACCCATGCTTCACACTCATATAAGAGTGTTGGTGCCACTATACTCACAAACATTCTCTTCTTTGCCTCCACGGATAATGTTCTTTGTCTCCACAGATACCTCAACGCACCACTCACCTTTTTCCCAAAATATCTGAAAACATTCACTTCTTCCATACTCCCTCCCTCCAATGTGATATCCAGTTTTTCTTCATCTAACTTGCTTAATACCATCATCACCTTACTCTTACCTATATTCACTTGCAACTTTCTACCTTTACATACCCTTTTACACACTGTTTGTGATACAGTAGATTATTAGGATTCATTGGGAAGCACACCCATTAGTCACAGAAAATCTGGGGAAGAGGAAGTAATCATGCTTAATCCAAGGAAATACTCCAGTTCCTTGGAATAAGACCCCATCACCAGCATAAAGACACTTCACAGATTCAGCCATTAGAAAGACAACATAGGCAAACCCAGTCCCCAGTATCAAACCTCTCCTCATTAAACCTCTCATAACCTCTTGCTAACACTCTCTTTCCCACCCATAAATTTAGAATAATAGGTGGACCAACCATATATTACCAGAATGTAAAAAAGACTTACTGTGCCACACAGAAGAGTACTTGAAAAACTGGAAGAGCTGGGATAAAATAAAGTTTTTTTTTTTTACTTATATGCTGGCTGTCTCTCACAGAGGCAGGGTGACCTAAAAAGGAAACACTTTCACCATCACTCACATTAACACTGTCTTGCCAGAGGTGCACAGATATGAATAAAATAAAGGTAGTAGCATATATCTGACTGAGAGGAAGCAAAGAGTTTCAGCAGGGGATGAAGCATCAGAATGGGAACATAACTAATGGTGTACCCAAAGCATTGAACTGATTCCTATATTTTTTCCAAGAATATATAAGTTACTTACCAGAAGATATGAAATACAGCATATCCTTGTTTGAAGATGTCAATACATACAGAATACAAATGGGAAAGAAGGCTGCAAAACCTGAGCAGACTACAGGAAAAGTAAAAAAAGTTATTACCAAAATTTAACCACAGTGCAGTAAAAACAAGGTAATGAAACTGGGAGGACAGGGAAGACCAGAGACACTCTAACTAGAGAAGTAACTAGAAGATGACATGGATGGGAACTATATACTGAAATGAGCCACAGAAATACATGAAAACACTTTTCAACAGTACAGTACAAGCTGACTCTATACCAGGGGTTCAAAAATAAATATAAAATTGCCATTTCATATTAGTTGACTAAAATACATAGATTTAAGAAGCAGGACCAAGAGCTAGAACTCACCACTAGCAAACATGACACTGAGGAATGTATTGGCAAAAACAAGAATATTCTCTAAGTCAAAAAGAGCTTACTCTCTCATATTCCTCGGCATCAACAGGACAATGGTTGTTTGAGTGGTGATCTGTTGGGTGAAGAAGTTTCCATGAATATAATTCTGTGACAACACTCGTCCATTCACTGAGTAGCTGCAGACCATGGAGAGCCAAATCTGCTATATCTTTGTTCTCTGCATCAGTTCTAGCAGTCTCTTTGTATGTAGTAATAACCTAGGAAGATCATCAATTTATTAGAATAAGACTACTTATCAACATCTAATCAACCCAAAAAAAAATTGTCACTACTGAAAATATTATCACTTGAGATGACTGATTTCTCTTAGTCCAGACCAGAAGTGCAGCCAGGATTACATTCTGGAGAGGCTTAAGCCAGAACTTCAATCTGGAGGAGCTTAAAAATACAGATGTTGAAAACAAAAAAATTATCTTTAAAAATATGATTTTCAGTGTGTGGGTGTGAAATTTCTTAAACTATCATGCTTTTGTGGTCACCGGCCATTAATTGAAAAAAAATATGGAAAGTATTTGCCTCTGTGGAGGCTTTAGCCCCCTTAGCCTTCCCTGGCTGCACCCGAGTCAAACACCCAGATATACACCTACTTAAGGTTCTCTCTATTTCATCTAATTGAAACATACCAAGTAGTGGCAAAAATATGAGGAAAACAAAATGAATATTTTGACCTGCATCTGACGTCTCTTCAGAAGGATGAAACAGTAAAAGCTAGGCTAACAGAAGAAAAATATGACATACAGAGTAAGATGAAGAAGGGAAGTACAGACAGCATGATCCAGAGTATGACTGGCAAGCTTATATGGAGGTACTCTAATAATATTAAAGCTGCTGTGACTGATGCATCGACTCATATTCTCATACTAGTCGCTTGACAGCCTAGGTCTATGATATAAGTAAATAAAATCAATTTATGTTAGATGGGGATGGTGCATTTCAGAAGGCTATTTGTATTGTGATGTTCACGTACTTCAAGCAAGAGATTTAATAAATGAATGATGGTGAATACCTTTTCCTCATTGGGTTAACTTACATTAGTGGGAAGCTCTAATGTGATAAAACACACAAAGTAACAAAAACATATATTACTACACTGTTCTCACTTAGTGACGTACTCGTTTACCAACGACTCGGCCTTATGATGGATTCTCTGGCCAGTATGCATACCTAAATAATGTATATGAGAGCTGATCTCCTCTATTCTGTTTATTACAATATACAGTACACTACTGTATAAACATTTAAAAATATAATAAGTGTTATAAATGGTGCAAACGTGACATTAAAACAATATCAAAGATGGTTGACACAAACCCACTACATGACTATAATTATAGTATGCTCGTTTAGTGATGAATTCGTTTACTGACACAGTCTTAGGAATGGAACTTTGTCATTAAGTGAGGAGAGGCTGTAGTGTATATACAGGTCGACCATCACTAATGCGATTCCGTCAGTATTCTAGCACTATTTTGGCAAGCATAATTTCAAATTTCTGGAGTTGTCACACCAACCTGCCGCTACTGTTTGGTTTACCTGGAGAGGGTTTCGGGGGTCAATGCCCCCGTGGCTCGGTCTGAGACCAGGCCTCATGGTGGATCAGGGCCTGATCAGCCACGTTGTTACTGCTGGCCGCACGCAAACTGATGCATGAACCACAGCCTGGCTGTCAGGTACTGACTTTTGGTGCCTGTCTAGTGCCTTCTTGAAGACAGCCAGGGGTCTATTGGTAATTTCCCTTATGTATGCTGGGAGGCAGTTGAACAGTCTTGGGCCCTGGACACTTACTGTGTTGTCTCTCAGTGTACTCATGGCAGCCCTGCTTTTCATCGGGGGAATGTTACATCTCCTGCCGAGTCTTTTACTTTCATAGGGAGTGATTTTCGAGTGCAGGTTTGGTACCAATCCCTCCAGGACCTTCCAAGTGTATATTATCATGTGTCTCTCTCGCCTGCATTCCAGGAAATACAGATCAAGGACCTTCAACCATTTCCAGTAATTTAGGTACCTTATCATACTTAAGTGGCACTACTTGCTGCATAAGTCATTCCAATTTCTTTTTTTCCATTTACCGTTATAACCTATTCACTTTTAGTCCTAGCCATGCTTCTTGTTGTGTAAAGCATATACACAGTACACTGTCCATAAAAGATAAGGTGGCTTTGAAGCCACTGTCAGTTGCCATGAGCTCAGCTCACTCAGATAAGCTGTGACTGGTAAATTTGGGCATACATATGAGAGAACAGGTCTGTGTGGTAAGTGTGCACTATATAAAAAAAAATCATACAGCACACAGTGTGTAATGAGAAAAACTACAACCCTGTTTATGGTGTAAAACAGCAACTTTGCAGCGTATTTTCGTATGGCTTTTATGGTTGTGTTCTCGTTTTTTTGTCTCATTTGATAGAATGGAAGATATATTACAGAAATAGATGTGATTTTGATTGATTTCATGATAGAAAGTACCTTGAAATTGAGCTCAAACTAGCAGAAATGTTTGATTTTTGAAGAGTAAACAAATGATGTCACCGTCCAATACGTGTCCAACTGGCCGGTCTAATACGCAGTCACGAATGACTTGACATTATTTATACAACTATTATAATAATGCAGTAGTCTACATAATAGTAAATCTTCTACTCTGTGTGTGAATGAAAATTCAAAATGGAGAGCAAGCGTAATATAAGAAGGGCCTGGAGACGTGACAAATGAACAGAGAAAATGTTATTTTAGTGCTAGGAATGTCTGCAATGTTTATTCTGGACCCTATTTTGAAACTGGCATCTCTTGAAATTTGTGTGAAACTGGCCAAATTACCGATTTCTGGTAAATGGGCAGTTTCTTGTACTCAGCCAACAGAACAGAAGGAATACTAGCAAAATAGCTATGAGTTTGGTAGACTAGAACAATGGAATGGGCCAAAAATAGGGCGTAAAGTGGGTGAAGTCGCCCATGCGTAAATATCGCCGTTGGGTTAAGTGTATTCTAACCTAACCACTCTGTAATCCAGCAAAATCAGTAATCTGGCACCCTACAGGTCCTGATGGTGCCAGATTAGTGTTGGTCAACCTGTACTAACACATGAAATGTTCCTTAAGTCTTAAACACTATAAGGAAAATACCTATAGATATAATTCATTAACTTTATTTGCAAGACACACCTCATTACTATATCTAGCAAGATCAGAGATGTATTTGATATGCTCCTCACGGATACGAGGCAGATGGCACATAAGGTCTGCCTGGGGACTGATGGATGAGGCACTACACATTGGCCACATCTTGGAATCAAAGTTCTTGCTCCTTTTTATATAATTGAAAGGAGCAATCTGCATATCTCCAAACAGTGGTACAACTTCTAAATTCTGTAAATGTAAAAGGTAACTTAGGTCAATAAAAACACTCAAGTTCCAATATTATTAGCTCTTGTACTTTTGATACTACTGTTTTTTTGTTTTTTTTCAACAAGTCGGCCGTCTCCCACCGAGGCAGGGTGACCCAAAAAGAAAGAAAATCCCCAAAAAGAAAATACTTCCATCTTCATTCAACACTTTCACCTCACTCACACATAATCACTGTTTTTGCAGAGGTGCCCAGACTACAACAGCTTAGAAGTATATACATATAAAAATACACAATATACCCCTCCAAACTGCCAATATCCCAAACCCCTCCTTTAGAGTGCAGGCATTGTACTTCCCATTTCCAGGACTCAAGTCCGGATATATAAAATAACCGGTTTCCCTGAATCCCTTCACTAAATATTACCCTGCTCACACTCCAACAGCTCGTCAGGTCCCAAATACCATTCGTCTCCATTCACTCCTATCTAACACGCTCACGCACACTTCCTGGAAGTCCAAACCCCTTGCCCACAACACCTCCTTTATTACTGTTACATGTACTAATTATTTCAACTGCTACTTAAACTTCCCAAACATCTTATTTCACTACATGGTATATTTATATTAAAATAAGAGATTGATTTAATTTAATAGAAGGGTTTGCTTACCCATAAGCAAATGAAAATACAAAACGGCTTTTACTGCCATACAACATTCTGATTATCCTTTGAGTAATGCAAAATTATGTACTACACATATAGAAATAAATCTTTGATTATTACCTTAAAAATTTTGTCTATCTTATCCAGTTTGATCTTCTTCTTCTGGTCTAGTTTATTGATGTTGCAGATTTCCGAGTCAATGAGGAAGAGGCCAAAGCCCATCACCTTCACCAGCATCTGTTTCTCCTTGGGAGCCAGGTACATGCGGTTCTCAAACATATGAACTGAGATGTTCACCACATCACCTGAAGTCACAAAGTAGGTAATGAAAACATACACGTAAAAAACCTAGTGAAAGCTTGTGAAGTTTAAATAGTAGTAATATACAGTATAGTCAACCACAAGTTAACAACCTAGTGAGAAAGGTATGTGAATACGATGCACATGCAACACCTAGATATCATTATTTATGAAGATGTTTTGCCAATCAGTGACTTTTTCAATCTGATACAGAGGTTATATACTGGAGACAGTGGAAGAAACAGAGAGGTAATTTTAAGGTGTTCAGTCCTTCACGTGTGGTCCTTTAGCCTTGATAAAGCTACAGCAAATGTATGAGGATGGAAATTTTTATACTAATGCCAAAGGAGAGGTACAGCAACTGAAGACTACTTTCACTAGTGGGTCCCACCCATCTGTGATGATGTTTTCAATTTCTGAACCTCTCTTATAGCTCCAGTATATAAGCCTCCATCTTTGTGCATTTAATTTAGTTTTATCAAGATTAAGGGATGGCACACCTTCAGTCAAAGCTGAGGGACTGAATGCTTCAAAATTACCTTCCACTTCTTCCCTTCTTCAGCATATAATCAATGTATGGGAAAGCAAAAGTTGTTGGTTGGAGAAACATCTTCATAAATAAAGACACCAAGGTGTTGCATATATATCTTATTCATCAACTTGTAAGTATTGTAAATCATTACTTTAATAAGAAAAGCAATCGCCACTTGCTTACTTAGACAAGAATATGTAGAAAGAATGAAGAACGTCCTACTTAATAGTAACCAAGCATATACAAGTAAAAAATAAATAAAAAATGAAGAACTTCCATAAATATGCAAGAAAGTGAAAATCATATGTGAATGAAAAAAAGTCAAACATTGATAAAGTAAGAAAAAAAATATGCACAAAAGAAAAAGCTTAAATAACAATGAATAATTATGAGAGGAAAAAGGAATAATGATGCACATGAGTGCCTCTGCAAAGACAGTGATTATGTGTGAGTGAGGTGAAAGTGTTGAATGATGATGAAAGTATTTTCTTTTTGGGGATTTTCTTTTTTTTGGGGGGTCACCCTGCCTCGGTGGGAGACGATCGACAGGTTAAAAAAAAAATGAGGAAAGGAGATGAAAAAAAAAGGTTAAATAATATTGAACAAGTGGCAGAAAAATGGTTTATTGAATTCTTGTAATAAATAATAATAAAAATACAGCATTTGAAAAGCAGAGTATTTTCCTTCAGAAACAACACGAAGACCGCACACCAAATACTCACAGAGAAGGTCTTCATATGACGGGATTGCTGTGAGCTTCTCCTTAAGTGTGTCACGTATTTTGTTTTGAGTGGCGAGGAACATGGAGAGATTCTGTGATTCCTGAAGAGACTGTGTATCACTCATTACTTTCAGGAACTGTGCAGCTCTGGTGTAATCAAAATAAATTAGTACTATAATTGGTATTCAATTACCTATGTGCAAAGTGAAATTCATAATAATGTGAATGTAACCTTGAAAATCAAGGAGTAGTCATGTCAAGATTAAACTATTAATGTAACCAGGATCAATAAGAAGCACTGATAGTATCTTGGTATGATAATTTTCTCATGCATCTGGCCTCTAGATTATTAAACTCATATGAATACTATATATATATTTATAAAGATATATTAGTATAAAATAAAAAAATAAATATACGAGTATAAAATAATATAATTTTGTAAAAGTAATCAACTCAGCGCAAAAAAAAAAAAATCTGTGTGGGTGTTCACCCAGTGTAAAAAAAAAATAATCTGTGTGGGTGTTCACCCAGTGTAAAAAAAATAATCCGTGTGGGTGTTCACCCAGTTTAAAAAAAATAATACATGTGGGTGTTCACCCAGTGTAAAAAAAATAATACACGTGGGTGTTCATCCAGTGTAAAAAAAATCATTCGTGTGGGTGTTCACCCAGTGTAAAAAAAATCATTCATGTGGGTGTTCACCCAGTGTAAAAAAATAATCTGTGTGGGTGTTCACCCAGTGTAAAAAAAATAATCCGTGTGGGTGTTCACCCAGTGTAAAAAAATAATCTGTGTGGGTGTTCACCCAGTGTAAAAAAATAATCCGTGTGGGTGTTCACCCACTGTAAAAAAATAATATGTGAGGGTGTTCACCCAGTGTGAAAAAAATCATCCGTGTGGGTGTTCACCCAGTGTAAAAAAAAATCATCCGTGTGGGTGTTCGACGAGCACAATCACTTCTAGTATTCAGTGCTCCTGGCATGGCATACATGCTCACTTACTTGTGAGTTTTCTTTTGATGAGATTTTCTATACTTTTTGCTGCTGCTTCAACATTTTTTGGTGAGCCGATTATTTTTATTGGTGCTTATTTATCTTCCCTCTTGGGAACAACAATCGTAACATTGTTATCACTTATGAGTTGAGAGAGTGTTTGGCCGCTGATCCCAATGATGAATTTCCTTCTGTCGTGAGGGACAGAAATGTATTTTTCAACGGGCTGATTTTTTTCCTTCTCTTGTAATAGCTTTTTATAATCGTTAATCATTTGTTTTATGTGTTCAATGGCACGGTCAACATTTTGTGATGAACCCTTCACACGTATTGGTCCATCAGGTTCATTTTGCAATGGAATTGTGACCTAGACATCATATATTTTCCTTAGTTTTTCCACACTGTCACCACGGTAACCTACAACTACCTTACGGAACTCTTTAGGAATGTCTAGGAATTTTGTAACGTTTTGTTTCATTGTGTATTCTTACAAGATGGTGTTCATAGCAGACACAGCTGTCTTGACATTTTCTTGCAAACCTTCTACTGTAACGGTTGTGGTTGGGTCATTTCTTCCAGGAATGGAGACTTTGACCTAATAAGTTTTTGTAAATTGGGTTAAGGCTGTACCCCCAGAACCTAGGATTACCTTTCGAAGGTCTGGGGCCACCTCGACCTTTTCGCAGACCCTGTCGGGTTTGTAATAAGTCGCTTTTGGTTTAGGCGCATTAGCGTAAGTTTTATTATTTAATTCATTTTTGTTTGGTTTGTTATTTTTAATGCGACGGTTTCTCCCGGCAACTGTGGTCCAAGAACTTTCTTTAATAGTATTATCTGTCAGCTGGGTGAAGAAGTGCACATCATCCATGTCTTGGATAGTCTCTTCTCGGGCAGTTTGTGTTGGGTTTTCAGCTTTGTTTTCACAGTAGATTTCTTTGCCACCCTTATGAGAGGAATTATAACAAGTAATAATTAGTTGCACTATGTAACTAGCAGAGAATCCTGCTAACAGGCCCAGCACCAGATTTTCCAGCCTCATGTGGGAATGTGAGGACATAGACAAGACTATGCACCAAATAGTTCCTACCAGAAGCAAGCAACTCATTAATCGTTTCAAGTTCATTGTGAATCAATTAGACACTTGATAAACTAAAATAAATTCAATTACTTCGCATAGAATATATATACAGTGGACCCCCGCTTAACGATCACCTCCAAATGCGACCAATTATGTAAGTGTATTTATGTAAGTGCGTTTGTACGTGTATGTTTAGGGGTCTGAAATGGACTAATCTACTTCACAATATTCCTTATGGGAAAAAATTCTCAGTACATATACTACTAATATTCGTTAACCGCCACTGTATATTGATAGCTCAGTACATTATTATATTGGCTTTATATAGTTAACTTCAAATTATGGAGGAATGAGCTTGCTGAGTGTAGCAAATAAAATACAAGGTTGAGTTTTTCTAAATTTTCATGCAAACCTGAATGATCCAGCGTCTTGTTCAAGTAACTTGAGACGATGGATTCCTTCACAGAGATGCTTTATTTTCTGGCAAGATAATTCTGAGGTTAACTATTTAGTGAACTATTTAGACTCGGCAGACGGTGCAACATCCCCCCAATGAAAAGCAGGGGTGCAACTACCACAATAAGAGACAACACAATAAGTGTCAGGGGCCCAAGACTGTTCAACTGCCTCCCAGCA
This sequence comes from Cherax quadricarinatus, assembly GCF_038502225.1. Classification (NCBI taxonomy): domain Eukaryota; kingdom Metazoa; phylum Arthropoda; class Malacostraca; order Decapoda; family Parastacidae; genus Cherax; species Cherax quadricarinatus. Next base: position 14,077,134 of record NC_091359.1, on the reverse strand, counting down.
TACATCAGGGGGACTACCAATAGAACCCTGGCTGTCTTCAAGACCCCTGGCTGTCTTCAAGGCCCCTGGCTGTCATCAAGCAGGCACTGGACAGGCACCTAAAGTCAGTACCTGACCAGCCGGGCTGTGGTTCGTATGTTGGACTGCATGTGGCTAGCAGTAGCAGCCTGGTTGATCAGGCCCTGATCCACCATGACGCCTGGTCACAGACTAGGCCATGGGGGCGTTGACCCCTGGAACTCTCTCCAGCTATATTCCAGGTAAACACTGAAGAGTGAAGCATCCTCTAGCTCAACCAAACCTGACTTAACCTACATTAACTCAGCCAAACCTATTGTGTACATTGTAGTCATGATGTTGTGTACATTGTAGTCATGATGTTGTGTACATTATAGTCATGATGTTATGTACATTGTAGTCATGATGTTGTGTGCATTGTAGTCATGATGTTGTGTACATTGTAGTCATGATGTTGTGTACATTGTAGTCATGATGTGTACATTGTAGTCATGATGTGTACATTGTAGTCATGATGTTGTGTACATTGTAGTCATGATGTTGTGTACATTGTAGTCATGATGTGTACATTGTAGTCATGATGTGTACATTGTAGTCATGATGTGTACATTGTAGTCATGATGTGTACATTGTAGTCATGATGTGTACATTGTAGTCATGATGTTGTGTACATTGTAGTCATGATGTGTACATTGTAGTCATGATGTGTACATTGTAGTCATGATGTGTACATTGTAGTCATGATGTTGTGTACATTGTAGTCATGATGTTGTGTACATTGTAGTCATGATGTTGTGTACATTGTAGTCATGATGTTGTGTACATTGTAGACATGATGCTGTGTACATTGTAGTCATGATGTTGTGTACATTGTAGACATGATGTTGTGTACATTGTAGTCATGATGTTGTGTACATTGTAGTCATGATGTTGTGTACATTGTACTCATGATGTTGTGTACATTGCAGTCATGATGTTGTGTACATTGTAGTCATGATGTTGTGTACATTGCAGTCATGATCTTGTGTACATTGTAGACATGATGTTGTGTACATTGTAGTCATGATGTTGTGTACATTGTAGCCATGATGTTGTGTACATTGTAGTCATGATGTTGTGTACATTGTAGTCGTGATGTTATGTACATTGTAGTCATGATGTTATGTACATTGTAGTCATGGTATTGTGTACATTGTAGTCATGATGTTATGAACATTGTAGTCATGATGTTGTGTACATTGTAGTCATGGTATTGTGTACATTGTAGACATGATGTTGTATACATTGTAGTCATGGTATTGTGTACATTGTAGTCATGGTGCTATGTACATTGTAGTCATGGTATTGTGTAATTTATAGTTATGTATTATGTACATTGTAGTCATGATGTTATATACAGTGGACCCCCGGTTAACGATATTTTTTCACTCCAGAAGTATGTTCAGGTGCCAGTACTGACCGAATTTGTTCCCATAAGAAATATTGTGAAATAGATTAGTCCATTTCAGACCCCCAAACATACACGTACAAATGCACTTACATAAATACACTTACATAATTGGTCGCATTCGGAGGTAATCGTTATGTGGGGGTCCACTGTACATTGTAGTCATGGTATTATGTACATTTTAGTCATGGTATTATGTACATTGTAGTCATGGCATTATGTACATTGTAGTCATGGTTTCATGTACATTATAGTCATGGTATTATGTACATTGTAGTCATGGTATTGTGCACAGTGCTGTATTTTTTTTATTATCACACCGGCCGATTCCCACCAAGGCAGGGTGGCCCGAAAAAGAAAAACTTTCACCATCATTCACTCCATCACTGTCTTGCCAGAAGGGTGCTTTACACTACAGTTTTTAAACTGCAACATTAACACCCCTCCTTCAGAGTGCAGGCACTGTACTTCCCATCTCCAGGACTCAAGTCCGGCCTGCCGGTTTCCCTGAATCCCTTCATAAATGTTACTTTGCTCACACTCCAACAGCACGTCAAGTATTAAAAACCATTTGTCTCCATTCACTCCTATCAAACACGCTCACGCATGCCTGCTGGAAGTCCAAGCCCCTCGCACACAAAACCTCCTTTACCCCCTCCCTCCAACCCTTCCTAGGCCGACCCCTACCCCGCCTTCCTTCCACTACAGACTGATACACTCTTGAAGTCATTCTGTTTCGCTCCATTCTCTCTACATGTCCGAACCACCTCAACAACCCTTCCTCAGCCCTCTGGACAACAGTTTTGGTAATCCCGCACCTCCTCCTAACTTCCAAACTACGAATTCTCTGCATTATATTCACACCACACATTGCCCTCAGACATGACATCTCCACTGCCTCCAGCCTTCTCCTCGCTGCAACATTCATCACCCACGCTTCACACCCATATAAGAGCGTTGGTAAAACTATACTCTCATACATTCCCCTCTTTGCCTCCAAGGACAAAGTTCTTTGTCTCCACAGACTCCTAAGTGCACCACTCACTCTTTTTCCCTCATCAATTCTATGATTCACCTCATCTTTCATAGACCCATCTGCTGACACGTCCACTCCCAAATATCTGAATACGTTCACCTCCTCCATACTCTCTCCCTCCAATCTGATATTCAATCTTTCATCACCTAATCTTTTTGTTATCCTCATAACCTTACTCTTTCCTGTATTCACCTTTAATTTTCTTCTTTTGCACACCCTACCAAATTCATCCACCAATCTCTGCAACTTCTCTTCAGAATCTCCCAAGAGCACAGTGTCATCAGCAAAGAGCAGCTGTGACAACTCCCACTTTGTGTGTGATTCTTTATCTTTTAACTCCACGCCTCTTGCCAAGACCCTCGCATTTACTTCTCTTACAACCCCATCTATAAATATATTAAACAACCACGGTGACATCACACATCCTTGTCTAAGGCCTACTTTTACTGGGAAAAAATTTCCCTCTTTCCTACATACTCTAACTTGAGCCTCACTATCCTCGTAAAAACTCTTCACTGCTTTCAGTAACCTACCTCCTACACCATACACTTGCAACATCTGCCACATTGCCCCCCTATCCACCCTGTCATACGCCTTTTCCAAATCCATAAATGCCACAAAGACCTCTTTAGCCTTATCTAAATACTGTTCACTTATATGTTTCACTGTAAACACCTGGTCCACACACCCCCTACCTTTCCTAAAGCCTCCTTGTTCATCTGCTATCCTATTCTCCGTCTTACTCTTAATTCTTTCAATTATAACTCTACCATACACTTTACCAGGTACACTCAACAGACTTATCCCCCTATAATTTTTGCACTCTCTTTTATCCCCTTTGCCTTTATACAAAGGAACTATGCATGCTCTCTGCCAATCCCTAGGTACCTTACCTTCTTCCATACATTTATTAAATAATTGCACCAACCACTCCAAAACTATATCCCCACCTGCTTTTAACATTTCTATCTTTATCCCATCAATCCCGGCTGTAGTCATGTTATTATGTACAGTGCTGTAGTCATGGTATTGTTTACAGTGCTTTAGACATGGTATTGTGTACATTGTAGTTATGGTATTGTGTACAGTGTTGTAGTCATGGTATTGTGTACATTGTAGTCATGGTATTATGTACAGTACTGTAGTCATGGTATTATGTACAGTAGTACCTTAGTACTCAAATAGCTCCCAACTCGAACAATTTGTTTGGTAAAAAACTTGCTTGGTAGTCGACCGTTTGCTCAGCACTTGGCCAAACAAACAGGACCTCCTGCCGAGAAATGTATCAGTGAGTTTAATGACCATGTAGAGGCTGAGGATTTTATTCCCCAACAAGTGTTCAATTGTGGTGAAGTTTATTTTGGAATAAAGTGGCAAACAGAAGCTGTATCACTCAAGAGGAGAAGTTATTGTCAGGACACAAGCCAGTCAAGTTCAGACTCTTTTGTTGTGCAGCAATGTAAGTGGTGATTTAAGGGGCAGCTGATACTAACATTCATCCTGTCGTTATTTATCGTCTGAATTTGTTCATTTTTGGTGTACTTTAAGTAGCTAAAAATGAGGTATGGCAACAGTGAGGCACATAATGGCACTGGGAAAAGTTGTTTGAACACTTTCTACTGATGGAACATGGCTAATCCAATTTTTTTGTGAGATTGATATACAGAGGACCCCCGCATAACGATCACCTCCGAATGCGACCAATTATGTAAGCGTATTTATGTAAGTGCGTTTGTAAGTGTATGTTTGGGGGTCTGAAATGGACTAATCTACTTCACAATATTCCTTATGGGAACAAATTCGGTCAGTACTGGCACCTGAACATACTTCTGGAGTGAAAAAATATCGTTCACCGGGGGTCCACTGTATTTTAATATATCTTATCTTCATTCCTGCCCCCCCTGCCCCCCTCCAAAAAAAAATAAGAAGGCAAGGTTTTGACATTTATCAAAATATCTGCCTTTTACCCCCACAAAAATAAAAAAAATATTTTGTATATTTCAAAAATGCATCTTGTACTGTGTCAGACATTCATTGTTTTATATTCACTGTGAAAATCATTTCAATTCATCATTAATGGTGACCCTTGCATGACTATCATGCATCAGTATCATGCATCTCAGCCTTGATCCATGACATGACTTTCCACAATAACATGAGCTGACACTTTCTTTAACTGTATTTTGTGTGGTTCTCTGTCTAAAAATAGTCATTGAAATGGAAATGTATAATATTGTCATCATATTCATCAACTTCATCACTTTACTGAGGAAAGTTAGTGAACTGATCAGGTAGGAACAAGAAATTGATGATTAAGGTAGTTGCACAACACTCGGGAATCTTCATTATTCTTAGTTATCTCTCCATTAGGACTGGAAAAGCCACTCTTGGTGAAACATTTCCTTCATTAAATGTCATTAACTATGCTTTACTACTATTTTCCACAAGAAAGAACTGAAAATAACATAAGAACATTGCAGCAGGCCTACTGGCACAAACTAGGCCTGTCCTTCTATAAACCAACCATTCCCACTCATAGAACTTTACCCAGATCTTTCTAAGAATTAGATTCAGTTTTGATTTAGAGGACGATGTAGTTAAGTACTTGTTTTCACAGTTGCAGATGAGTGGAACAATCTGTCAAGTAAGATCACACAAGCTCAAGTCTTTTGTTAGTCACATAAGTAAACACCAGGACATATTTATTAAAAACGTTTTGAACCTTGGCCTTAAACTCTGCTGATTAAGGTCTCAGGACCAAAACATTTTCTAGTAAATAAGTCGTGGTGTTTGCTTACATGTCTCTCTAAACCAGGACCTACTCTATGTTGGCCGCTAGGAAAATTCTGTTATGAGTAAAATAATAACAAAATGTTGGATGAAAAATAAGATGAATATTACTTAAAAGGTCTTCCTTCTAGAATACTTAATTATATAAAAACAAAAGAATGGAGGAACACTGCAGCAGTCCTACTGGTCCATTTATATTGTTTATTAATTAATTATCTTGTTCAGAATATGAAACCAAGAGATATACTACATGGATGTTCATTTTTCTTTTAAATTTTTGAACTCGGATATCAATATTTTTATTAGTTTAAGGTTTTATAGATCCTTTAACCTTTAACCCGTAAATGGTCCAAACGTATATATACGTTTTTTTCAACATTTGAAAGTATGTAAAAAAAAGTAATCTTTTTTTTTTTTTACATTTGAAAATCTGTAAAAAAACTTCGATTTAGTTTTTTTTTTTGTTATATTTGAAAATATGTCAAAAAACGTAGATCTACTTTTGGAGCACTACACATGTGAACGTAGATCTGCTTGGACCATTTACGGGTTAATGTGTACTTGATGTTATGATCAAAATCTTTAGTAAGTCTTTTAGACAAACCAAGATCAATCAGGCGACACTGTAGCTAGGGCCATATTCGGATTATCCATGATGATGTTATTAGTGTGGAGATCTAAGTGAGCAAAACCTAAATCGTGAAAGTTGGCGAGTGCAGCAGCAGCGGCACTATGTGTCTTCAAACCCTCTTGACAAGTACTTGTTTTTAAAAACTTATTTAGTGTTATGCCTTGTATGTACTCCATAACAATAGCTTGAGGAGGAGACATCTTGCAAATACAGTGGTACCTCGGGATACAAACAGCTCAAAACTCGAACAGTTATGTAAGTGCATTTATGTAAGTGCTCTTGTAAGTATATTTTCGGGGGTCTGAAATGGATTAATCAAATTTACATTATTCCTTATGAGAACAAATTCGTTCGGTATCAGCACTTGAACAGCCTTCTGGAATTAATTAAGTTCGTATCCCGAGGTGCCACTGTATTTGGAGATGAGGCTTAACAATTTCTTCTCCATCAGAGAAAAGCTTCCATTTTTTTAGTCAACACAAAGGCAGTTTCTTTGGATGTTTTCATCATCGCAACTGAATATTTTTTAACTGAAAACATATTAATATGTAAGAAGATGATATTCACTAAAAGATGTACATGAAATAAAATCACTAAAAATGATTGCTGTTTTTTTTATTTATTCTCGGTAAAATTAATTTCTATCTACAGTGGACCCCCGCATACCGTTGGCATCACATAACGTTAAATCCGCATACCGATACATTTTATCGCTAAGATTTTGCCTCGCATACCGCTAAAAAACCCGCTCAACGCTATTCGTCCGAGACGCGTCTAATGTGCGGCCTGAGCCAGCCTCACATGTTCCGCTGGTGGCATTGTTTACAAGCCAGCCTCCGCGGTAACATCCAAGCACACAATCGGAACATTTCATATTATTACAGTGTTTTTGGTGATTTTATCTGCAAAATAAGTGACCATGGGCCCCAAGAAAGCTTCTAGTGCCAACCCTGTGGTAAAAAGGGTGAGAAATATCAAAATACTGTGGTACCATGGTCAACTGCTGATGCTGCTGCTGCTGTAGCACTGTCAGCTGCTGCTGCTGCTGCTGCACTGTCAGCTGCTGCTGCTGCTGCTGTAGCACTGTCAGCTGCTGCTGCTGCTGCTGTAGCACCGTCAGCTGTTGCTGCTGCTGTACCACCATCAGCTGCTGCTGCTGCTGTAGTACCGTCTGCTGCTGCTGTAGCACCGTCTGCTGCTGCTGTAGCACCGTCTGCTGCTGCTGTAGCACTGTCAGCTGCTGCTGAAGCACTGTCAGCTGCTGCTGCTGCTGCTGTAGCACTGTCAGCTGCTGCTGCTGTAGCACGATCAGCTGCTGCTGCTGTTGTACCACCGTCAGCTGCTGCTGCTGCTGTAGTACCGTCTGCTGCTGCTGTAGCACCGTCTGCTGCTGCTGTAGCACTATCAGCTGCTGCTGTAGCACTGTCAGCTGCTGCTGCTGCTGTAGCACTGTCAGCTGCTGCTGCTGCTGCTGTAGCACCGTCAGCTGCTGCTGCTGCTGCTGTAGCACCGTTGTTGGTGTGGCTTATTGAAAATACCAAGAAACAATTAACCCCAGAGGGTTAGCCACCCAGGATAACCCAAAAAAGTCAGTGTCATCGAAGACTGTCTAACTTATTTCCATTGGGGTCCTTAACCCTTTCAGGGTCCGTCCCGTAGATCTACGGCTTTACGGTGAGTGTCCAAACCGTAGATCTACGCCATGAGCTCAGCTCACTCTGATAAACTGTGAGTGGTACATTTGGGCCTAGATATGAGAGAATACATCTATGTGGTATGTGTGCACCACATAAAACAGATTCTGCAGCACACTGTGTATAATGAGAGAAAAAAACTGAAATCATGATTTTTCGATTGAAACAGCAACTTTGCAGTGTTTTTTCATATGTTTTTTATAGTTGTATTTGCGATTTCTTGGTCTCATTTGATAGAATGGAAGACATATTACAGAAATAAAGATGATTTTGATTGGTTTTCGCACTGGAAATGGCTTGAAACTGAGCTCAAAGTAGCGGAAATGTTAAATTTTTGCCGATATTCAAGAGTAAACAAACGACCTCACACGTCTAATACACGCCAGCTGGTGGGTCTAATAAACATTCACAAATATGGTGATGATATTTATATAATTATTACAGTATTGCATAACAGTAAATCTTCTATTTTTTGGTGTGAATAAAAATTCATTATGTGAATAAAAAATCAAAATGGAATTTATTTGTAAAGCCTCAAAACATAACTAATGAACAGAGGAAATGTTAGTTTAGTGCCAGGAATGCCTACATTGTTTATTCTGGACCCTATTTTGAAATTGGAATATTTTGAACTTTGTGTTAAATTGGCCAAATTAACAATTTCCGATCACTTTATTTTGTAGTTGAAACAGTTGACTTGGCGATTTCTTGTGCTCAATCGATAGAATGGAAGTAATACTAGTGAAATAGCTAAGAATTTGGTTGATTGGAATAATGTAATTGGCCTAAAATGGGAGTCAAAGTCGGCAAAATCGCCGATTCGTAAATATCGCTGACACATCAAAATTTGCGAGAGCATAATTTTCCACCAAATTTCGTACTTTTTGTTTTATTACCTTCACAAAAAGATTCTCTACGATTTCATAAAAAAAATAACAAATTTTTTTTTTTTAAATTCTTGGACACTGGTGCGTGACTCCAGATTTGGGCCTTGGACCCTGAAAGGGTTAATCTTGTCTCCCAGGATGCAACCCACACCAGTCGACTAACACCCAGGTGAACAGGGAAAAATGCCTGGAACTAGTGCTCATATTGGTGAATTTAAAGCCAGCAAAGGTTGGTTTGAGAGATTTAAGAATCGTAGTGGCATACACAGTGTGATAAGGCCTGTTCTGGAAGAAAATGCCAAACAGGACCTACAGTACTCAGGATGAAAAGGCACTCCCAGGACACAGTGTCTCATCAGTCATTGCTGCATCTTCAATAAAGGTAAGTGTCATTTATTCTTCATTTAGTAGAGTAGTACATGCACAATATATATTGTGCATGTACTACTCTACTATTGTGCATGTATCCTTCTCTTTGTGTGTAGGAAAATGTATATTTCATGTGGTAAAATTTTTTTTTTTCATACTTTTGGGTGTCTTGCATGGATTAATTTGATTTCCATTATTTCTTATGGGGAAAATTCATTCGCATAACGATAATTTCGCATAACAATGAGCTCTCAGGAACGGATTAATATCGTTATGCGGGGGTCCACTGTATAAGTTTCTTCAATTTCTGTAATAATTTTTTTCTACAAATTGGTAATTGGTTAATACGTTTTGTTTGAGTAGGCTTGCTTTTTTATCACTGGGATACAGTGCACCACTTATGGTGCAGTGCACCACTTTCAGTGCAGTGCACCACTTATGGTGCAGTGCACCACTTTCAGTGCAGTGCACCACTTATGATGCAGTGCACCACTTATGGTGCAGTGCACCACTTATGGTGCAGTGCACCACTTATGGTGCAGTGCACCAATTTCAGTGCAGTGCACCACTTATGGTGCAGTGCACCACTTTCAGTGCAGTGCACCACTTATGATGCAGTGCACCACTTATTGTGCAGTGCACCACTTATTGTGCAGTGCACCACTTTTGGTGCAGTGCACCACTTATGGTGCAGTGCACCACTTATTGTGCAGTGCACCATAGGTTGGCATCCCTGGTGTAACAGATATTCTAGGAAGAGTTGAAGGGAGAGTGTGTGTGTGTTAGAGTAGAGACCAACATTAATGTTTGTGTTTGTAATGACAGGCGCAGGAGACTATCAAGATGGCTGTCTGTGTCCTCCTGGGAGACTCTGGTGAAATATCTAAGGAAAAAATTACTTCAGAATCAGGTGATACTGGTGCCTCCATCCACTGGAAGATTCAACCATCACCATCACCTTACTGATACTGGAAGATTCAACCATCACCATCACCTTACTGACACTGGAAGATTTCACCATCACCATCACCTTACTGACACTGGAAGATTTCATCATCACCTTACTGACACTGGAAGATTCAACCACCACCATCACCTTACTGACACTGGAAGATTCAACCACCACCATCACCTTACTGACACTGGAAGATTCAACCATGACCATCACCTTACTGACACTGGAAGATTCAACCACCACCATCACCTTACTGACACTGAAAGATTCAACCACCATCATCACCTTATTGACACTGAAATTCAACCATAACCATCACCTTACTGACACTGGAAGATTCAACCATCACCATCACCTTACTGACACTGGAAGATTCAACCATCACCATCACCTTACTGACACTGGAAGATTCAACCATCGCTATCACCTTACTGACACAATTACTGGTGAAATTCCTCTGACGAAGTTAACTGTAAGTTGAAAGTCCTTGTGAGTTTCTTTTTTATTTATGACGTTATTAATCATGATAATGCATTGACATGATTTTCATTGTTAAAGATTATTATCTACTGTGTTATGCCTAAAATATGGTAACAGACCAGTTAACTAAGTTATCCGTAACTCTTCATAATGTTTTAACCCTTTGACTGTTTTGGTCATATACACCTACCATCCGACTTACGACCTGCTCGACTTACGACGACTCGACTTACGACCGTGTTTTTTATGCCAAATTTCTGGGAAATAATCAAGTGTTTGTGTTGTACACAGTGTTTATCCTAAACCTTACAGTATAAAATACAGTACTAACAGCATAAAAAGTAAAGTAAAACATAAAATACCAAAATGAAACAATGAAATACATAAAGTCATTACAAAAATGTTATGTTGATATTCAGTAGCAAAGTTCGACTTAAGACCATTTCGACTTACGACCGGTTTCTCGGAACCGAACTCGGTCGTAAGTCGGATGGTAGGTGTATACTAAACCCAATTGGGTCACACAGTGCCATACTCATGCCTCTAGAAACATTCATGGATAGGCAAAAGCATCAATTACCAATTCAAACAACTGATATCTCTCAATCAAATTCATTTCACAAAGAAAGAACACCCACCTTCTATATGTAGAATAGTCATTCTTAACACTAGACTTCATATTTTTCAATTCGTCCAAAACTGCGAACATATTTATGAATTTTCCAAGCGTAAGCAGATAAGCTTCTGACACAAAGTCTTTTCTTTTCTCCTGATGACAAAGGCGTTTGACTTGGGTGCAGAAGACATCAATGGCTTTACGCTGGTGAAATATAAAAACTAATTATTCATACACTCTCAACTAGATACAGTAATGTAAATAAGTGGTTCAGAGAACCAACAGGATGATGAATAAGACACTTGTGCAACACTTGGGTATCTTTACAGTAGAAACATTTTGCCAACCAGTGGCTTCTTCAGTCCAACACAGAGAAGAATGGTTAAAGATCAGTAGGAGTTTTAGGTACCTGTATTGGACTGGGTAAGCTGCTGGTTGGTGAAACGTTTCCACAATAAATATACCCAGCTGTTGCACAAGTGTCTATATACAGTATTAAATTATCCAACAACACACAAACATTAACACACAATGCCTGATTATGCCCTCATTTTTAATGACATACTTTTTGTTAGGTAAAAGGACACAAGTGCAACTAATGTGACATTTTATTGTGGCAACATTTCACTCTCCAGGAGCTTTGTCAAGCCATTATGGCTTGACAAAGCTCCTGGAGAGTGGAACGTCGCCACAATAAAATATCACATTAGTTGCACTTGTGTCCTTTTACTTAACATATGTTGGGAATTCTACCAATATTAATACGAAACAGTTTTTGCATTAGTGCCATAATTTTGTATTAATCAGATAATAATCCATTTACATGACCCATCAACAACATACAATATATAATGTACTAAGTCAATTATCACCCATCAACTGTGGTAAAATATCCAGAACAGTGGTATGTCACATATTTCATTAGGGGCTGCCTCAATAAGTCAAAGAACTCCTGTCTCCACACTGAAAGCACAAAAAATAAGATTCTAATGAAAGAATTCTGTAATATAGTAAATGTAAATTAAACTTACGTATTTTATTGAAACAAAGAGGGGAAAAGGTAGTACAGTGCAGTATACACATATATAAAATTCTTATACACATATTTAAAATAAACAAGCCCTCATTAAAACCAACTGAAAAAATCACTGTACCTGAAAGTTCATGAATTTTGTTAATTTCTTCACCTCATCAGACAGCACCCTGACTGTTTTCTCATATATTTCAACACGATTGGGCTGCTCATTTGACTTGGGCTGTGGGATAGCCCGGGAGCAGCAGCGCCATGTGTAAAGCATAACTGCATGCTGCTCTCCTTCCTCCAAAAGTTTGTTCTAAAACAGAATTGAAATATGCAACAGGAATATATTAATATACTGTATGTTATTGATTCCCAGGATCACCACTTACACCAGGCCATCTAAACTGGAAAGGAAATATTATAGGAAAAAGAACTATCAATAAATACGGGGAAAAGAGAGATTAGTGTATACTGAATGTAGGATAAATCTAAGGGGGACAGATTACCAAGAAAATAAAAACCAGGGAAAAATTTTATAATCATATAAGAGTATAGCAATTCTTATTAGCACAATGCCTGTAGTATTATAGTACAATATATTTCAGCAAAACATTTAATTTAATAAAGACTTTGGCATCTTTCCATTAACTCTATGTATATAACATAACTTTAAAAGCAATCAGCATTTGCATTTCTTACCAGTTCTGCATGAGTTGCAGCCTCTTCCATGTACTTTGCTACCCCAGTTACATATGCCATACGATCTTCAAAGTTAGTATCAAAATTAGCAGTGTACACAACCGAGCATGCCTGTGCCTCAATGACAGGCTGCTGGTCAGGCAGAGGCAAGTCATCCAAAACGTCGACATTGCTCAGTGCATCCGTGATTGTCACACGTTCGCCCGCCATTCCGATGCTGTAAGCAAAAATCAATTGCTTTAGCATGTGGTTCATGTCTTGCACCAATTGTAAAATTTATTCCTAAGCTTCCCAACACATAAAATATGCTGTATTATGAGACTCAACTACCCTTAACTCTCAGCAATGCCAGCTGCTGATTCCATACCTGGTATGGGAAGGTCACTCCATTAAAAATTACAATGTGACAAATATGAGATCTGTTTTATTATTACTACATGGATATGTATTTAGAAATGAGCAGAGAATTGCAAGATAGAAATGCTACAAGCTGGAAATGCTATATGATGGAAATGCTAAGGGACGGAAATGCTACGGGCTGGAAACGATCTAGTCGGAAATGCCTTTGATGTTATCATAAACTTTTTTGAAAATTCTCACCAAAAATTTTTCCCCTACGTCAACTCACCACCTACACGCCCTGGAGTTTACCCTAAGCGAGTATGATCACTTCTATACCTCATTAAAATCACTTAAATTACCTAATGGAAATTTTGTGCCATTACCATGAGCTGCTAAACCAATAAGGTGTCACACAATTCCATGAAAATGTCATTCCTGTCAAGCTCACGAACAATATAGGAAAAGAGACACGACTTACGGCTATTTTTTCCCTTATTTTAGAAAAATTTTATACGTATGGGAGCCAACTGGAAGCCTAAATGAGTACATTTACCCTCTTGTACTGCAAATGTACACTATGAACAGATGCAAATGTCACTACACAAGACAGTGAACACTGAACACTTAATAGCCAACGAGATGCAACGTAAAAACGCCACTTTTTCCCCATGTTTTAGTCAAATTTTACAGTTTTGAGAGTCAAGTAGAGGCCTAAATGAGTGCATTTACCCACCTGTACCACAAATATGTTATATGAACGAACGTAAGTGTTACTACACAACAATACGTTAGTGAACTTTGAACACTTAAAACAGCCAACGAGACGCATCGTTTAAAAGGCCATTTTTTCCATATTTCTGATAAAATTTGTACATATGGGAGCTGAGTGGAAGCCAAAATGAGTACATTTACTCATCTGTACTGTAAATGTACACTCTGAATAGACATAAATGTTGCTACACAACACCAAGCTTGTCAAAACTTAACAGGCAACGAGACACAACGTAAAAAGACCACTTTTTTCCATATTTCTGACAAATTTTATGGACATGGAAGTCATGTGGAAGCCAAAATGTGCACATTCACCTACCTGTACTGCAAATGTGCCCTCTAAATAGACCTAAACGTTACATTTTTACCGGGACATAAGAGATGTGGCCCAACCCTTCCCGTGTAAACAAACACACTGAGAGAGCAGCAGCAGGAAGAGCATCACCTTGCGTCCAGGAACTCTCTCTCTCTCTCTCAATGGTGGTTATTATTAAGTTTATATTGTCTTTTCTCGACCTTGGCGTTGGCTATCTCTCTATCTCTCCTTGATTCCTTCTTTAATTTGCTTGTCTGCCTGCTTGCTTTTTTTCTTCCTGCTTTCATTGTTTTGCTTTCCTTCCTTGTCTTCCTACCTTCCTTCCTTCCTCCCTCCATTTCTTCCTGTATCTCTTTCTCTCTCCCTCCCTCCATTTCTCCATTCTCCCCTGCCTCTTTTCTTCCCTTTATTTTCTTCCTGCTTTCATTGTTTTGCTTTCCTTCATTGTCTTCCTACCTTCCTTCCTTCCTTCCTTCTTTCCTTCCTTCCTCCCTCCATTTCTTCCTGTATCTCTTTCTCTCTCCCTCCCTCCATTTCTCCATTCTCCCCTGCCTCTCTTCATCCCTTTCTCTCTCCCACCCTTCCTGTTGCCTCTTCCTAAGCCGTCCCACCAGCCCCTCCCACCCCATTCATTCATTTCCTGCTGCCTCTCCCACTTTACTAACCACACAATAACATCCATACATGTACGTGTGCATTATACCATACTGTGTATTATACAAAAAAATATAGTTACAGATATCTGAAATATATGCGATATGAATATTTAAAAGTTCCCCTGATCATATTCCTGTAAAAAATGCATTGTATTTTTATCCTAGATCATTTACAATATATATGATAATTGTACTTATGTGTACCTGTACCTTAATAAGCTTATTTACGTGTATGCATGAACAAATACAACAGGTGAAATGCAGTATAATATCTTTATTTACTACAAGTACATGTACACTGTATACAGGCCTAGCTGACGTCAATGACATACTACTATATAGAAAGCTGCTTGTTATGCAAAGCATTTCGGGCAAATTAGGTCAGTTTTGTCCCAGGATGCGACCCACACCAGTCGACAAACTTCCAGGTACTCATTTTAACTGATGGGTGAACACACACAACTGGTGTAAAGAAACACGCCCAATGTTTCTACCCTCGCTGGGAATTGAACCCAGACCCTCGCCGTGTGAAGCAAGAGCTTTAGCCACCAGGCCACGGGGCACCGTTTCAGTTATTAATACCGTATCAATTATTAATACTGTAATATCCATTATATACTAAGAAATGTGAATTACACTAACATTTTGCAATATACCGAGAAATCAAGAAAGAAATGGACAAGCATGAGAGTAAAAAAGGTCGTTTATAATTAAGAAGGAAACGTCTACGGAAAGAGGGAAGTGGCAATGGTGCATCGCTCAGTTCCCTGTGCATGTAGTTATGTGGGCGGGAGGTTCACCTGTCATTGTTAAAAAGAACAAGTTTCTCTTTTTACACGGCTGAATTTACAACAGGCTAAGTGCTGTTATTCGACCTCATAATGAATCCGGATATCTGACGTAAATACGTTGAATCCGGATATCTGACTCGACGCTCTAGAACGTAAACACATTGAATCCGGATATCTGACTTGACGTTCTAAAACGTAAACACATTGAATCCGGATGTCTGACTCGACGCTCTAGAACGTAAACATACTGAATCCGGATATCTGACTCGACGCTCTAGAACGTAAACATATTGAATCCGGATATCTGACTCGACGCTCTAGAACGTAAACATATTGAATCCGGATATCTGACTCGATGCTCTAGAACGTAAACACCTTGAATCCGGATATCTGACTCGACGCTCTAGAACGTAAACATATTGAATCCGGATATCTGACTCGACGCTCTAGAACGTAAACATATTGAATCCGGATATCTGACTCGACGCTCTAGAGCGTAAACATACTGAATCCGGAAATATGATTCAGAGCTCAAGAATGCAAATATATTTAATAGGGATATTTGACTCGGCGCTCGAGAATGTAAATATAATGAATCCGGATAGCTGACTCAGCGTTCAAGAACCTAAATAACCTATAGAATTCAAATATCTGATTCGGCCCTAATTACTTATATCAAGAATCCATCACCAATATCCGGGTCCTAATTTCTTAAATCAAGAACCCTTCACCAATATCAAGGCCCTAATTTCTTAAATCAAGTACCCATCACCAACATAAAGACTTTAATTTCTTAAATCGAGAACCCTTCACCAATATCAAGGCACTAATTTCTGAAACCAAGTATCCCCTCACCATCATCAAAGTTCTAATTTCTTAAATCAAGAACCCATCACCAGCATCAAGGCACCTTCCTCGAAGAATAAGAGTCAGTATTACTAAGGAATGCTTCGTATTCTCGGCATGACCCGTTTCCATGTAGTTTCATTTTTTAACCTTCATTACAAGCAATTGTCAGACCATAGTGGACGCTTTTTGTGTTATACATAAATATAACTAAAAAAAAAAATATTTAAGAGGCCACATAATGAGTCCAGGGACAGGGATAAAAAAAATTATGTACAATTGTAGTCCACTATTTTTTTTTTTAATTTCTTGATTCAGGGAAACCGGCAAGCCGGACTCGAGTCCTTTTCGGGCCACCGTACCTTGGTGGGAAACGGCCGATATGTTAAAAAAAAAAACTTGAATGGCACGCAATAATAAGCACAATCATGAAGTCATATCTACAGGCCTCATTTATAAATCAGTTTTATTCCTTAATGTGGATATACTTTGTGGTGTTTGAGTGATTTGTCCTCAGTGGGATTTGTGCACATTGGTGTGTTCAAAAAATCAATATTTTTCAAAACGGTTCATTCTGCAAGTAGCAGCCCAAAAGAACACTGTTACAGAGGTCACACTGAGTTTTTGTCAGATGCCACCGATCATAGTTACATCTTTTAAAGCTATTACAGTCATTTTACATATTACAGTTTCATTGCTAGGCAATCTACACAATAGAACTTGTTGATACAGTTTCACGAAAACCAAGGCATCTAATTCATTTTCGTCCGTCCTTGACCACATCAAACTATGATCATGATAATGATGTATCTAAAGTGTGATGAAACACAACACTACACAGTCACATTGGTTGATAGAAAAATCAATGACATACACATACAAATAAAATAAATACAATACAAATAGACAGATCTCCATTTTAAGGAAGCTATTAGAAGAATATAACAGTAAAATAAACAAATAAAATCACATCATGAAATCCTGTGTAATCTGCAACCAAACAAACAAACGGGCTACTCCATGGATTACATGCATCTTCTGTGGGAAATACCCACGCACCTTGTGCAGGTATTCAAGAATCATCTATAAGAGATATTTAACCAGGGAAGTGTTGTTGGGTATGCCCAAATGAGACCGAACTGTGGAATAAAATCACATTGATATTAAAAGATGATAACATCAAAACGGGCTTCATAAAAAAACATGACAGCATTCTGTAACAGTTAGAAAAATAAAAAATCTGGGCCAGATGGTGGTATCGCCACGGGTACAAATGCTGTCTTGGTAGACAGTAACTGTAAGAATAGAGAAATAAATGATGGTGGCCTGGAGGGGGACAGCTCTAGTGAGGAAACAGGAGTAGACAAGGACAAGGACATGCAAAAATCAATGTTTCAAACTAGCAATACCACGGGAGATAGTAAACAAGGGGATGCCCCGAGAAATAGTGAAGATAAATTACCAGAAATAACTGATGAAGGCTCCATTGTTAGCACAAGTGCTAACTAGGTTATATAGTCACAAAAAACCAAGGCAAACAAAAACCAGGCCTATGCAAATTCTATGCACTTGGTATCTTCAGGCATGGAATATCTGGAAAAACAGATGGGACGTGTAACTTTGACCACCCCAGAAAATGCCGTGCCTATGTGACAACAGGAAAATGCAACCTTCCTTCCTGTAAGATTTTCCCACCCAAAAATGTGTCACTCTTCAGTTCAGGCACACCACCTAAAGGGTACAAGAAGACACAGAGCATCCAGACCATGGAACAACCTGGGTAGCCACAGTCACTCCAGAGAGAGTTTTTTTTTTTAGCGCCAAAAAGGAAAAAAAGCTGGCAGGAAATAATAGAAATCGTACACCAACTCCAATCATTTCTGGAGTGGAATCACAGTAAATAGCCTCCACTCCAAAACAACAGATATTAGTGCCAGGAAAAAATACCCCCTCCCTCCATACCACCAATACCACCAATCCGACGACATATACAGGATCTAAAGCTAGCAACGAACAGCAAAATACCTTTCATCCGTGGACTGCTTACAGAGTCAAATCCAATGTTCGCGGCTTTCACAGAGACCCACATAAAGGATCACTTGGACAATGAAATATGGATCCCAGGTTACAACCTATACAGATGTGATAGAGTTAACAGGCATAAGGGAGGGATGGGGGTTGGCCTGTATATCACAGAGTCAATTATATGCTCAGAACTACTAAATGCCTCAAATGATGTAGTTGAAGTTTTAGCAGTAAAGATCGAGAACCAAAACTTGGTCATTGTGGTTGAATACAAGGCTCCGGATGCAACGTCCCAACAATTACAGGAACAGCTTTTGAAAATTGACCACTGTCTTGAAAATCTTCCAGCTCCTGCTCCCAACATCTTGCTCCTGGGGGATTTCAACCTAAGGCATCTAAAATGGAGGAATATAGCAAATAATGTTGTAGCAGAGATAACACCAGGAGGCAGCTCAGATGAAAACTCGCACACACACACGCAAGCTGTTAAATCTCTGCACCAAATTCACCTTAAACTAGCAAATAATAGAGCCTACAAGATTGGAGAATACGTTGGACCTCATCTTCACTAACAGTGATAGTTTGATACGAAATGTCATCATATCAAAAAAAATTTACTCAGATCACAACATAATAGAGGTTCAGACATGTAGGTGGGAGCACCAGACAGACAAAATGTGATCAGTCACGAGGGAGCCTCCACCAAATTCAACTTCAATAACAAAAACATAAGGTGGGACCAAGTAAGCCAAATCCTAAATGATATAAACTGGGAAGATAGATTAAGCAACACGGATCCTAACCTATGTCTTGAGCAAATTAACTCTGTGGCACTTGGGGTATGCTCAAGACACATTTCCTTAATGAATAGGAGGAGATGTAAACTAGAAGGAGAAAGGCGCTCCTTATACAGGCGAAGGCAAAGAATAACAGAGCGGCTACAAGAGGCCAATATATCTGCAATACGTAGGGAGACACTGGTCAGAGAAATTGCAAACATCGAACTACAGCTAAAGGAATCTTACAGGAGTCAAGAAACGTGGGAGGAACTAAAAGCCATAAATGAAATTGAAAGAAACTTAAAGTATTTCTTTTCTTATGCCAAATCAAAGTAGAGAATAACATCCAGTATTGGGCACCTACTTAAACGGGATGGTCCTGTACAGATGACAGCAAGGAAATGAGTTTTTAGTAAGCTACTAACCAGACTGAGAGTCGAAGACCTAAATGAATTTTCTATGAGAAAGACATAAAATTTTGTAGATACACACCTATCTGATATTATCTTGACGCCAAACGACTTTGAAAAGGCAATAAATTACATGGCCATGCACTCTGCCCCTGGCCCAGAGTCATGGAACTCCGTGTTCATCAAGAACTGCAAGAAGCCCCTACTATCACGTGCTTTTAACATCCTATGGAGAGGGAGCATGGGCACTGGGGTGGTCCCACAGTTACTAAAAACAACAGACATAGCCCCACTCCACAAAGGGGGCAGTAAAGCAATAGCAAAGAACTACAGACCGATAGCGCTGATGTCCCATACCATAAAAATCTTTGAAAGGGTTTTACGAAGCAAGATCACCACCCCTCTGGATACCTATCAGTTACACAACCCAGGGCAGCATGGGTTTAGAGCAGGTCGCTCCTGTCTGTCTCAACTACTGGACCACTACAACGAGGTCCTGGATGCTCTAGAGGACAAACAGAATGCATATGTAATATACATAGACTTTGCAAAAGTCTTTGACAAATGTGACCATGGTGCAATAGCGCACAAAATGCGTGATAAAGGAATAACAGGAAAAGTTGGTAGATTGATCTATAATTTCCTGACAAATAGAACACAAAGAGTAGTAGCCAACAGAGTAAGTCTGAGGCAGCTACGGTGAAAAGCTTTGTTCCACAAGGCACAGTACTCGCTCCCATCTTGTTTTCATCCTCATATCGGATATAAGCCACAGTACCGTGTCTTCCTTTGCAGATGACACCCGAATTTGCATGTCAGTGTCGTCCATTGAAGACACTGCAAGACTCCAGACAGACATCAACCAAATCTTTAAATGGGCTGCAGAAAACAGTATGAAGTTCAATGATGAGAAATTTCAATTACTCCGATATGGAAAACGTGAAAAAAATTAAAACTTCATCGGAGTATAAAACAAATTCTAACCACACAACAGAGCAAAAAACCAATGTCAAAGACCTGGGAGTAATCATGTCAGAGGATCTCACCTTCAAGGACCATAACACTATGAATCGCATCTGCTAGAAAAATGACAGGATTATAATGAGGAGAAATTTTTTCCTGGATAGAGGCATGGTTGACAAATAGGCAGCAGAGAGTTTGCATAAATGGAGAGAAATCAGAGTGGGGAAGCGTCACGAGCGGTGTTCCACAGGGGTCAGTGTTGGGCCCCCTGCTGTTCACAATCTACATAAACGACATAGATGAGGGCATAAAGAGCGGCATCAGCAAGTTTGTAAAGTAAAAGGACACAAGTGCAACTAATGTGACATTTATTGTGGCAACGTTTCGCTCTCCAGGAGATTTACAAGATTTACGTAGGTGAAACAGCCAGAAACCTCGACACCCGCCTCAATGAACACATTTACGCATGTAGGAACGATAACTTGAACAACGCCTGTGTACAACACCGAAATTCCACCAATTATCTCATGAAATTCAGAGACGCCCAATTAGTGATCAAAGAAACTAATTTCCGCAGACGCAAGTGCCTCGAATCAGCACTGATCGCTGTTTCGAATACAATTAAACAAAACAACGGCAGCTTCACCATCTCCGAAGTCTTAGCAAGAATCCTCCTGAAAACAGTAAACCCTGCCATCACATAGTCTCTCCTGTTATACTACACACAGCACAGAGAGTGAACACTGAAACAAGCTGCCTCATTCCAGTCTATATTTGTCCAACCTATTTTTATGTTACCCAAGTAATAGCTTTTATATCCTTTTACTCATGTACGAATTAATTGCTCTACCATATTGTATTACTTTTGTCACTACCACTACTACTACTACTACCACTAGTGAACATCGAAATGGTACCTCACTAGTATTACACCTCACTCTGAGCCTTTATATACCCTCTGTGTCCATGTATTGTTTGTAATGGATTGATAAAGCTCCTGGAGAGCGAAACGTTGCCACAATAAATGTCACATTAGTTGCACTTGTGTCCTTTTACTTTACATATTGTCGGTAATTCTACCAACTTTATTACAATCAGCAAGTTTGCCGATAACACCAAAATAGGCCGTCGAATTCATTCTGACGAGGACATTATGCACTCCAGGAAGATTTGAATAGACTGATGCAGTGGTCGGAGAAGTGGCAGATGCAGTTTAATATAGACAAATGCAAAGTTCTAAATGTTGGACAGGACAATAACCATGCCACATATAAACTAAATAATGTAGATCTTAATATTACAGATTGCGAAAAAGATTTAGGAGTTCTGGTTAGCAGTAATCTGAAACCAAGACAACAGTGCATAAGTGTTCGCAATAAAGCTAATAGAATCCTTGGCTTCATATCAAGAAGCATAAATAATAGGAGTCCTCAGGTTGTTCTTCAACTCTATACATCCTTGGTTAGGCCTCATTTAGATTAAGCTGCACAGTTTTGGTCACCGTATTACAGAATGGATATAAATGCTCTGGAAAATGTACAAAGGAGGATGACAAAGTTGATCCCATGTATCAGAAACCTTCCCTATGAGGATAGACTAAGGGCCCTGAATCTGCACTCTCTAGAAAGACGTGGAATTAGGGGGGATATGATTGAGGTGTATAAATGGAAGACAGGAATAAATAAAGGGGATGTAAATAGTGTGCTGAAAATATCTAGCCTAGACATGACTCGCAGCAATGGTTTTAAGTTGGAAAAATTCAGATTCAGGAAGGATATAGGAAAGTGCTGGTTTGGTAATAGAGTTGTGGATGAGTGGAACAAACTCCCAAGTAGTACTACAGTGATAGAGGCCAGAACGTTGTGTAGCTTTAAAAATAGGTTGGATAAATACATAAGTGGATGTGGGTGGGTGTGAGTTGGACCTGATAGCTTGTGCTACCAGGTCGGTTGCCGTGTTCCTCCCTTAAGTCAATGTGACCTGACCTGACTGGGTTGGGTGCATTGGCTTAAGCCGGTAGGAGACTTGGACCTGCCTCGCATGGGCCAGTAGGCCTGCTGCAGTGTTCCTTCGTTCTTATGTTCAAAACCAGGGATGCGAAGCGCATGATGACACTCTTCAGGTCGCTTGTTCAATCTAGGCTGGAATATTGCTGCACACTAACAGCACCTTTCAAGGCAGGTGAAATTGCTCACCTGGAAAATGTACAGAGAGCCTTCACGGCACGTATAACTGCGATAAAACACCTCAATTACTGGCAATACTTGAAAGTTCCTCAACCTGTACTCCCTAGAATGCAAGCGGGAGATTTTACATTTTGATTTTGCCACCGAAGTGGCTAGTTTATTGTGCACCCCATATCCATCCTGTGGACGGTAGCGCAAGAACATATGGATACATAAAAGGCCTAGGAACTAGGCCCCAAAAGGGTTAACAGGTATACATATGGATTTATATCTACACATCTACAGTTCGCTTATCTGTTACACGCAAATTTAGGAAATTTACTTAGTATATCTGGTATCTTATTTTCATTAATAAGATATCTTGACATGTCACATTGGTTATTATACTGTCTATTTCTGTATTCCTCAATAAGTGGACAATTAAGCACATAGTGTTCAAGACAGTGACCTGATCACATAATTTGCATTTAATTTGATCATCATCTGTGTGTCTCCCAAACGCGAGAGATACATGATTATATACACTTGGAAAATCCTAGAGAGAGATTAGTACCAAACTTGCACACGAAAATCACTCCCTACGAAAGCAAAAGACTCGGCAGGCGATGCAATATCCCCCAATGAAAAGCAGGAGTGCCACTAGCACAATAAGAGACAATAAGTGTCAGGGGCCCAAGACTGCTCAACTACCTCCCAGCATACATAAGGGGGATTACCAATAGACCCCTGGCTGTCTTCAAGCAGGCAATGGACAGGCACCTAAAGTCAGTACCTGACCAGCCAGGCTGTGGTTCATACGTTGGATTGCGTGTGGCCAGCAGTAACAGCCTGGTTGATCAGGCCCTGATCCACCATGAGGCCTGGTCACAGACCGGGCCGCAGGGGCATTGACACCCGGAACTCTCTCTAGGTACGCTCCTGGTATATACAGAATGAGCCTAATTAAAAAAAGATATTCTGCTCAATGGGATCTTTACCAAGTGACTTTCACTGTTTCAGCTGTTCCTAGATCAATAGTTATACATTCCATTTTCTGTCACATACCCCTTACCTCTATTTCTACTTAGATCTAAAGCCCTAACAGCATCCTCCACTGAACTAGGAATGGCTGCCACCCCTGCCCTAGATAAATGAAACCCCATCTCTGGAATACAAGTCGCTTACCCTCCACCGCTGACAATACAAGGTGCAGATGTGAGCTTCTGGTGGAAAGCGTGCTCCTTGTTGCTTTCTTGTTGTTCCTTGTGCGTCATCTTCAATGACCCAGATGACACTGACCTGCTAGCTATGGAGTACTGGCTGCTCCTGCCGATAAAACAAATGCTTATTAATTCCTTCTAGTTCCCCACCTACTTTACTGTTATTGCAACTCATCGCCTGTCTTCCAC
>NC_091359.1:13513018-13748018 GCF_038502225.1 Cherax quadricarinatus | reverse complement strand
TGTTGTTCATTGGTAACATATATTTACAGCATGTTCAAAATATATATGGCACCATGCTGGTTATATTCATAACTCAATCATTTAATATATCTAGTGTATACCACATGCATAAATTTCTAAATCTTTATTTTTTTTTTTATAATATTTTACAAAATGCAGGAGATAATTAAAATTAAATTTTTATTGCTTTGGTGTATATTTTGGGTGGGTTTTCATAAGACTTAGCACTAAAATTCATAGCAAAGGAAAAAGAAAAATTACAGTACAAAAACATGACTACACTTACGTTACCCTGATTACATTTGTCTTTATTTTGTATAGGATCTTCCTTAAATATTCATCAATGAAACACAGCAAAAATAATTCTGCAATTAATTATAAGTGGATTCATTTTTCAGGCTAGACTGACTGCACTGCCTCCTCTGCTAGAAGAGAGGACATTTGTTGTATAGTACAATTTGTTAAATTTAAAGCCTATCAAATGTACACGGGCCATTAGATTCTGAACTGTAAGCAGTTTCTAAGAAAAATACCAAAAATAGTTTTTTTTTTTTTTTTTTTTTTTTAGAACTGGAGAACATCAAGCACTGAATGAATATAGTAACTATGAAAAGAAATCTGAAAAATTTGGAATCTTTATATGCATTTTTTTATGAAGTGTTGAAATATGATGAATTTAAGCCTGGCTTTCACTAACGGCAAAATTCAAATATTGCACTAGCTTGTTCACACAATCATATTCCATCAAATATGATCATTTTGTTCCTTCAATGAAACTTTTGCATTTACACTATTTTCAAGGGCTTTCTAACATATATGATGTATTTAATGGTGTGGTAATCTATAAAACATGGAAAGAGGCAGTGTGCTACATCACATATCTTACACAAGTACAGTGCATTTTTCATAGATTTTTAATGTACTTTTGCAACTGTAAATACAGAGTAGCTAATATCTTTCTTAGGAATACACTCAGGAAAGCATTTACCAGGCTTAAGTCAAAAGAGTCAACTACATCATTATCACTAGCTTTTAGTCACACTTTTCATCAGGACCTTCATCACCACTCCTGCAGCTACTCATTTAATGACAATTATTACTTTTTCTTTGGGGAAGGGCACATATGCATGCCATCTTCTATTAGATGGCTGGTATTTTCACTACTGCAGAATCTTTATTTCTGTAGAATCCATCAAAACTGTCTTCATTGCAACCTGAATCACTGATGTCATTCTGTACCTGAAAATCCTCTTGACTTTGCTCTTACTCAGATTATTGTTTCCTTGCTTTGGTGCCACATGTGGTACGTATATATTGGACCTGTCTCACATGAAATGCTGTGTGGGTTAAGATTATTTTTCTGGGAGAGACTAAGTCACACCCAACCTAAACAGCTGTTTGAAGACCTACAATGGTGGGTCACAGGAAACAAAGAGCAGTATGATTTTTGTGTATATGTGTCACTACCAGTTTGTGTATATGTATGTGTCACTACAGTTTGTCATCCAAAACAGGGATTAAAGTATACTCTCACCATATATAAAATACTGAGCAACAATCTTTTCTGTGTATATACCCTTCAACAACACTTGTTAGAGTAGCCTAGTAGCCACCTTGAATATTTTTTTTTTTAATTATCATGAGTTAAAACTTGTATTACAATGTTATTATTAACCTTGAAACTTTGTGACTGCTGCTATTAAATTCTGCTTCTCATATTGTGAATACAATGCAATATATACAATACAGCATTGTGGTACTGGCAACTAAGATTGTAGCCAAATGTTGTTTATCAGTTCAATCATTTTGGAGAATGAGTTATCTTTGTCCTCATGGAAGACAAACAGAACATTCAGAGAGATGGATTCCTGAGTACAGGTGCTTAGTACTGATAGAAGGTACAGCAGTATACAGAATGGCAAAGCCTTTAATAAAAAAATGAAAACCTTGATGCCATTAATGCCATATTTAAAAACAGACTTTTTCTATGAATATGACTGGCTTCATTTTTCACTGGCTCAGTAATAATGAATAAACAGCTTTGCCTTTTATCTAGGTAATTCAATAAAAAACTGCTAAGGAGGATATGCAAGATGTAATGTTCCAATACCTGTACCATCTTCATATTGGTACATTTTTTTACATCACCAATTTCCTACCAAGGTACAAATTCTTACATTTTATATCGTAAGTTTGAAATTTTCAGTAAAAGATCATCAGCACTTTGCAGCAATAGGGAATCAGGAAAAAGACATCAGAAGTTGTTGGCACAATTTCCCCCAACCAACGCTCACTTATACGGCTTTTAAGTTGGAGGGCTTCTCAGCAACATTCATATCACAAAACCGACTGTGATATATCCAACCAATGCAGGTATTTTGTGTACAATCAATATGATATGCATGAGTGTTTAAAAAGAAATATAACTCAAATTAACTTTTATCTTGCATAAAATAAAATATAAACAATTTAGAGATATAAGTGCAAGTCATTCAGCATGTACACTGAGATGAGTGATGCTGGTAGTATCGTTCCATGTAAAAATATTCCGAAAAAACTCGTAAAAAGTTCTATCTTACACAGCAGATACTACTACACTGAACAATACTGTGATACAGCACATGTACTCTCATCAAATATAGGTTAGAATGATGCAGGTCAAGGGGAAGAAAGAGATGGGAAGAGGGCAAGGGGGGAACAGAAAGATGGGAAGATTGAGATGGGGAGGGGAGAGATGAAGAAGAGAAAGCTAAGGAAGAGAAAAATGGGGAAGAGAGATGGGGATAAGATAGAGAATTATTAGGATAAGATAGAGGAATTATTATTACAAAACATATACACACTCCATTAAAATTAAGCACTAAACCCATACAAGTGATATGGCTTTGAGGTGTGGTAATGTGTAAGGACAGAGGTTAATGGTGCTGGGGTTTAGTGGAGCTAGGGAACTAGTGTGGGTGGAACATTAATGTCAAAGTTGGTGCAGTGGGTTAATTGCTGATAAAATGTCAAAAAATGAGTCAAGAGTTGAGGGTGACACTTTCAGCAAGGAGCTAGATAAGTTGATTAGATTAAACACATACCATTGCACAAAGAGTAAATACTACTGTACAAGTGGGGAAGACAGAGAAAAGCAGGGAGTAGGGGGCTAGCAAGAGGAGGAAAAAAATGGGGTGCAAGCCAGTGAAAGAGGCACAAGTTCACTCTCACCTTATGAATGCACCTTTCTCCTGGGTATCCCATTCCCCCCCCCCAGTCTGCTCCCATCTTACTCCCATAGTAGAAGGCAGTACAAGGACCCCAATGGATATAAGTCACTTTATCTGATTTTTGGGGGTTATCCTAAGTAATTTACACTATGTATGATAATTGTACCTATGTGTACCTGTACCTGAATAAAGTTACTTGCACCTTATCTTGACTCATACTAACTAGAACCAATATTATATTCATGGGGGAAGCACTAAATTAATTTGAGTTATGCAGTGCCTAAGGAATGGGCGATAAGTAAGTTTGATTTGAGGAAGAGGAGGGTAGCTATAATTTTTTGGATTAAGAGTTTTAAACCAACATCAGGGCACCATTCTGAAGAAAACAAAAAGAACTGCTTAGCTTACCCCAGCATGTAGATGTTCATACCATAACACTACTAAAGGCACTTTCACTGTCAGGCTGATTCTCATACTTTCTTGCTCTTGACAAAACACATTTCCAAGACTGACAATACAGCCACTATTCACTTTCACCAAAAAAAAATCCCTCTGCTTTAGGACACAATAATTCACCGAGACATAAGGTTGCAAAATACATGTGAATATCCAGAACTTGGATCAACCTTCCATACAGTGAGATGCAGATCAAATGCACTGCAGTAATATTATTATAAATTCATGGGGAAGTGATAAAACCCCTGGGGTCATATAGCTTCTGGAGATTAGGCTGTAATCAGGACTGATCCAAAGGGGAGGGGAAGCTCCATTTCCTTGGATCAAGAGCACTTCACCTGAGTCAGATACATGTAGAGCACATGCCTCAATCAGATTGATGGAGACAACCCAGCAGCAGATGACGAGGAATATTACTGTTGGAGGGGATGATGCCTAACCAGGATGTCACAGATTTAGTCAGGCATGGGAATGCTATACATCTGACCAGGATGTCCCAGAAGGTGTGGTCGGGTGTGGGCAGGAAAAACAAAAAGTCTGTCCAGGACTGTAGGAGATATCACAAAAGATGCAGGCAGATGTGAGGGAGGCTGACACATGGCCAGTGTCCAAGATGCCACGGCAGACTTTGAAACAGCAGAAGCAGATGGGCGTTGAAAAGAACTGTGTAAGATGCCACAGAAGTTTTGATTAGATGTGCGACAGACGTTGGGTGAGAACAGTGTAAGTCACCACAGACTGTTTTAGTAAAGTGTGGGACAGACACTAAGGCATAACTGTGTAAAATGCCTCAAAAGATTCAGTTGTGCAGGTCAATTGCCAGGTGAGAAATATGAGACACCACAGAAGAAGACTGCCAGGTGTATAACAGATGCTAGGCCTGAGCTGTGAGATGCCACAGAAGACTGCTAGGTGTGAGACTGCCAGGTGTAGGTCAAATGCTGGCCACAGTTGTGAGATGCCACAGAAGACTGCCAGGTGTGATGCAGATGCTGGCTACAAGTATGAGATGCCACAGAAGACAACTAGGTGTGGCAAAGATGCTGGTCACAACTGTGAGATGCCACAGAAGACAACTAGGTGTGGCACAGATGCTGGTCACAACTGTGAGATGTCACAGAAGACTGCCAGGTGTGCAACAGATGCTAGGCCCTAGTTGTAAGATGCCAAAGAAGACTGCCAGATGTGGAACTGCCAGGTGTAGCACAAATGCTGGCTACAACTGTCAGATACCACAGAAGTTAGCCAGGTGTGAGAAAGACACCTGGTCAGGAGGGTGTCACCCCCTAACAGCTGTACACTCAGGTGTATAAGTACCAGCCATACACCTGGGCAGGACTGTGGTAGATGCCTCAGCAGATGTAAGAACTCCCTACAGAGTGTCTCAGCAGAAGCAGATACATGTAGGAACTCCACCCCACAGAGTGTCTCAGCAGAAGCAGATGTAGGAACTCCACCCCACAGAGTGTCTCAGCAGAAGCAGATACATGTAGGAACTCCACCCCACAGAGTGTCTCAGTAGAAGCAGATGTAGGAACTCCACCCCACAGAGTGTCTCAGTAGAAGCAGATGTAGGAACTCCACCCCACAGAGTGTCTCAGTAGAAGCAGATGTAGGAACTCCACCCCACAGAGTGTCTCAGCAGAAGCAGATGTAGGAACTCCATCCCACAGAGTGTCTCAGCAGAAGCAGATGTAGGAACTCCACCCCACAGAGTGTCTCAGCAGACGTTACAGAAAGAGCAGCAGCAGGTCAGGTGATGCTCACCTCCCCGCCTGTCACTAGACACTCTGGGTGTAATACGAGCTGGCAGCCACGAGACACACTCACCACACACACTCACCCTCACACTCACACTCACAGTTACTCTCACATATACAAAGGCACGGACGCACAAACTCACGGGCAATTATACTCAGACACTCATACTCACAGGTACTCACAGACACATGCCCACAGGTACTCAAAGACACATACTCACAGACACTCAAAGACACATACTCACAAACACATACTCAGACACACTAGCCCCTCACACTCAAGTTGCACACACACACACGCACTCAAACTCAGTTATACTCACAGACTCACCACACTCACAGACACTCATCACATGCACTTATACTCACGGTTATTCACGCAGACACCCAGGAACACTGCCTTGGAAGAAGAGCCTCGCAGCTTTAACTTTCTGATGAGGCAGTCAAGCTTTGTTTTCCTGCTGCCAGGGCTGCCACTCTCCCTCACCTCCCTCAGGGACACCAACATCACCCTTCCCTCACTTCAACCCTCTTGATCCAAGGAAATGGAATTACCCTCCCTTTCCTTGGAGAGTGAATTTATATAGGAGACGTGCTCTTGATCCAGGGGGTTGCAGCTGTCCCTCTACTTCCTCTGATTAAATCAGATTACCTCCCTCACTTAAGAGCTCTGATTGGCAGCTTAGTTCTGAGTTCCCCGATAATTTATTCCAAAAATATTCAATAATAGATGACTTAAGCCATGGACATAGTTTCACTTTGTGGAAACCCAACCTAAACTAACCTAATATAATCCATTACTCCGCCAGCGGTAGATATGGGACTGGCACGACTTTGTTTACATTTGATGCGTCTTTGTTTATGCTGCTGTGATTGGCTAGACAGACACATTACATGACTCAATATTGAGTGTTAATTGGCTCTGATGTGCCACTCCTGCGAAAATGCATTATTTTTTTGCAAATATTTGCAAAAATTTGGGAGATATTTCCCAAATTGAAGTTTGCACAAGAAACAACAATTGTTGCTGAGGTATAAATTACATGCTTGTATTTTAAATAAAATAATATACAAGTTCTAACCTGGACCTAAACTTAATATTAACCCTTAGGAATTTTTATTAACAACTTAGGAGCTCTGGTTAGAAACTTAAGAGTTCTGTAAGTTTATTCAGGTACAGGTACACATACAAAGTTACATAAATTATCATACATAGCAGCATATGTGTAGATTACATAGGATAACCCAAGAAAGTCACCCAGAGTGACTTATTTCCATTGGGGTCCTCGAAATTATTGCCAGAGGCACTTCAAAAATATTAGGGGAAATAACCCTCAGAACCCTGAATAGTAGGGCTCCAATTAGCAGGGAAGGAATTTTGGTTGGCAGAACTCTAAAGCCAAGACAGTGCATATTTTTTTTTGCACTAATTTGTGTGAGTTTATGATCAGTCAGTTGAAATACCCCCCCCCCCACCCTATTCTGAAAACTAGGGTCAGACACTGAACATTGAGGGGGAAGGGGTAGAATAGAGAATAAACTTGACTGATTGATTGATAAAAGGGTCGTCAGTCACAAAAATTCTATGGGAATCTTTTGCCAAGCATCACAGTAAGATTGTCTTATTAGATTTCCACGAAGAATACCTAAAGGATTTTTTAAGGGTCAGTGCCCCCATGGCCTGGTTCCAGATCAGTACCTCAAATACTTATCTTTATCGAAAAAAAGTGCCAGACCCTGTGAAGTCATGCAACATGGGACACCTTAGACTGGTTTCCTCTCATTGAGATTTGTACTGTCAAACTGAATATGCATTCTCTAGAATTTCTGCTATTTGCATGACTCTTACCCCTCAAGGAAGGTTCCTTGATGTTGGTGAGGGGCTCTTGATTTAGGGAATTGGATCTGTGCTCCAGTTCCCCAAATTAAGCCTGAATGCCTTCCACATCCCCCCCCCCAGGCGCTGTATAATCCTCCGGGTTTAGCGCTTCCCCCTTGATTGTAATAATAATAATGCATGACTCTTAATAGAGCCAGCTGGCCAAGTGGCTAACACATTGGCCTGTGAGTTTTAGGACTTGTTTACCATGGGTTCAAGCCCCATCCATTCCAGGATTTGTTTGCAATCATGTTATTACGGTTTTGTGAGTTCGAATCTTGTGTTTGTGATATTCTTACACTATCTTATTTATACAGGAGAGTGAGTTACTTGCACCTTATCAGGTCTACAGTTGTTGAGAGCTATGCATCTTAGTATACTGAATATGCATAATATATCTTGTTAGGTAAATAAACACAGATGCAACTATCTTATTTAAGCCAAATCTGTTAACATTATGAAGCAGAGGTAATTATGTAATGATTCTAAGAGAGCATTGATATCACCATTAAACTTACTTAAACATCTAACAATTTGGTTGAATACAGGTATACTCTTGTTTCTACAAAGGATATTCTCTTAAAGGTTTACTGCAGCATGTTGGTTGTACAAACTATTAATACAGTTTATCTCAGGATCAATTTTTTAAACACGCTGGCCATCTCAAGTGAAGGGTGACTAAAAATGCAGGATAAACATTTGCCATTAAGTCAATCAACGACTGTCTTGACAGAAATGTGCTGAGGTTATAGTTCAGATGACCTTTCTGGGGGTCATCTGAACAGAATCAGTGTTTTCATGCATAAATGAAACAAGTGAAAGAATAAAATGAGTAAGTTTAACAACAGTATTATTTTAAAGGACTAATAGGAGGAAGTGATAATGACAACTGTGTTGGATAGATATGAAATTGTTTTGCTGTATTTGCACCAATAACTGACAGTTTTGCAACCAACTATGTACTCTGTCCATTGTTTTAGAATCAATTGATGTTGGCCTCTCCATAACCTAACACCTAGCCCCATTTCCACATTACCAAATCATGGCCCCACTCTATCCCTATCTGATAATTCAGACCCTATCCCTCTAGCCCCAATATAACCATTTCCATAGGTTTTTAAAAATATGCCATTGACCCAGTGGATTTTGTCCCATATATCTGAAGTCAGTTAAATCAAGGGTTTACTATTGATAAAATAATGCTATATATTATTCTGTAAGGTAATACAACACATGAAGATTATCCTTCACATTTATATAGGCACCTGTGACCACACACTAATAATTCCCTTTTAGCATTCATTGACAAAAAACTTTTCACAGATGTTTGTATTGGGTATATATAAATAAAACAAAATTCTGTAAAATTTCTGTTTTTGCAAAAATTGCCAAAA
Organism: Cherax quadricarinatus; assembly: GCF_038502225.1. Lineage (NCBI taxonomy): Eukaryota > Metazoa > Arthropoda > Malacostraca > Decapoda > Parastacidae > Cherax > Cherax quadricarinatus. The sequence goes on along the minus strand of NC_091359.1, from coordinate 13,739,320 downwards.
AAGAAAAATATGTGCACTGACTGTCTCATAATAAACTATAATGCCAAGAACACTAAACATGATGTGAGGTCAGTGACAAAACATTTCATTTATGTCTCAAATTTATTTTAAATTACAGGCAGTAAAAGCCACTGCAGGGTACATATTATGCTCAACACAATCTGCATGTCAAACATATGAGAACGGCATTCCTATGATATACATACATACAAACAGAATAAATTTTATAAAAAAATATGTATTTTTTAGTGGACTAAATCCCGAGTTGTAAGTCACTGGGTTTCGAATTAAGAGTTTTTGAGTCGGCCCGTGCACGAGCCAAGGAGTCTTTCACAGAATGAATGTGACAAAGTGGTCCATCTCTCAGATATTGTTAATAATGCATTATAATTTTTTGCAGCTTACAATTTTTTTGCCATATTTTCTGTAAACTCACTTGCTTCTCACTGTTCATCACCTCTTTTCGTGACTCTTATGTCTACTGAGATACGTATTAGATTATGTGCAAAAATTTAGTTTGAGCTACATACTATGTAGTTTGAAGGTACATAATATGCAGTTTAAGGCTACATACTATGTAGTTTAAGGCTACATATTATGCAGTTTGAGCTACATACTATGAAGTGTGAACTACATACTATGTAGTTTGAAGGTACAAAATATGCAATTTAAGGCTACATACTATGTAGTTTAACCCTTTGAGGGTTTTGGCCGTACTAGTATGGCTTACGACCCAGGGTTTTTGACGTACTAGTACGCCTAAATTTTAGCGCCCTCAAATCTGGTGAAAGCTGGTAGGCCTACATATGAAAGAATGGGTCTATGTGGTCAGTGTGCGCAGTATAAAAAAAATCCTGCAGCACACAGTGCATAATGAGAAAAAAAAAAACTTTGACCGTGTTTTTGGAATAAAACAGCGACTTTGTACTGTATTTTCATATGGTATTTATTGTTGTATTCTACTTTTCTTGGTCTCATTTTATAGAATGGAAGACCTATTACAAAAATTGAGATGATTTTGACTGGTTTTACAATGAAAAGTACCTTGAAATTGAGTGCAAAGTAGCAGAAATGTTTGATTTTTATCAAAGTTCAAAAGTAAACAAATCATGCCAAGCATCCAATACACATCAACTGGTGAGTCTAATATTCTTTCACAAGTATGCTGATATTATTTATACCATTTCTACGCATAACAGTAAATCTTCTAGTTTTTGTAATAATAAAAATTCAAAGTGGAAAGCCAAAGAAATATAAGAGGGGCCTGGGGATGTGACTAACGAACAGAGAACTTGTTATTTTAGTGCCAGGAATATCTTTCTTGTTTATTCTGGACCCTATTCGGAAATTGGCATCTTTTGAAATTTGTGTGAAACTGGCAAAATTGCTAAATTCTGACCACTTTATTGGATAGTTGAAATTGGTAAATGGGTGGTTTCTTGTACTCATTCGATAGAAAAAAATGGAGTTCTAGTGAAATAGTTATGATTTTTGTCGACTAGTACATTGGAATTGGCCGAAAATAGGGCTCAAAGTGGGCAAAATCTCCGATGCGTAAACATCATCGAGACCACTAACTTCGTGAGATCATAATTCCGTAAGTTTTCCATCAAATTTCATACTTTTGGTGTCATTATGATCGGGAAAAGATTCTCTATCTTTTCATGAGAAAAAATAATTTTTTTTTTTGAAATTTGGCCAACCCTGAGAACAAGTTTTGGATAGGGCCTGTCGACCCTCAAAGGGTTAAGATTACATAATATGTACTTTGAGCTACATACTATGTAGTCTGAGCTACATACTATGCAGTCTGAGCTACATACTATGTAGTCTGAGCTACATACTATGCAGTTTGAGCTACATACTATGTAGTCTGAGCTACATACTATGTAGTCTGAGCTACATACTATGTAGTTTGAGCTACATACTATGGAGTCTGCACTACATACTATGTAGTTTGAGCTACATACTATGTAGTCTGAGCTACATACTATGTAGTTTAAGCTAAATACTATGTAGTGTGAGCAACATACTATGGAGTCTGGGCTACATAGTATATAGTCTGAGCTACATACTATGTAGTTCAAGGCTACATACTTTGCAATTTGTTAACCTCTGAGAAACAACTGAGTGAGCTGCTGATGTCTGATCTAAAAAGTAATCATGTAAGGAAAAATATATACTGGTACAGGCAGTTGTTAACTCTTGTCTTCTGAAGTTAAAAACTGTCATATTTAAGTGAAATAAAAATTTCATAGTGACCAATAAAGAGCCAATGGCAAATTTCCCGGTTACTTTAATGGTTTAACTTATGACTTTATGCATAAATACAGGTTGACACTCCTTAAAAAACAAGGTAAGATAGAAATTATTTTTTTAAAACTTCCTCAGCGTATAATTCATAAAAAGCTCAAGAGAAGAAGTAGCTTAACGTATTTCTACATGTTCGAAAAGTAAATCTGAACTATGTTAAGCAATAAAATATCTTTATTGCGGGGACATAATCACAAACAGCTGTGGTATGTATTATTATATCTATTAATAAAGGCATAATATCAAAAAGTGGTAAAAAGACACATGATGTAATGAAGTCTTTATTATTACAACATTTCACCCATGAGTGGGCTTTATTAAGTACTTTATAAAGCCCACTGACTCATGGATGCAATGTTGCAGCAATAAAAACCTCACACCTCACTCTACTGTCTATTTACCATGCCATTTATGGTGAAGTGCTAAACCAATAGGAGTCTTACAGCGCCAGGGGAATGGGAGGTAATCAGGCTTGATCCAAGGAAGGGGATGGTAAGCTGTGATGCATAGAGTATTTAAATATCTTCACTAGGAATGAGAGCTGTGCCAATACGGCATCAAGCGAGTGTATATTACAAAAATATCCTCGATGAAGGTTAAACGGTAAAATCTTGCTTCACAATTTAACAATTAAACTGTTGCCTACATCTTGGTATCCTCTCTGTGGTCAATTTCTTGTCATTATTTTTGTGTTTGTTTCTAGATAATTTTGTAGGTCTAAGTGGTAAGCTGTTCCATATTTGCTATCTTAGATCTACATGATCAACAGTTTAAAGATTAAGTGTATATTACATTGAATGAGAAGTAGTATTTTGTTAAGCAAATAAAATTATAAAACATTGTCCTTTGGTTTTAAGGTAGTTTAAAAACTGCTGAAAATGCTCTACATAACCAGCGGTTAAAATCTGTGTAACATGGAACCTATTCTTAAAACAATTATATACCATACTATATTTACATGAAATAAACATTTCCAAACTGACGAATTTAAATTCTGGAAGACTGTACCTACTTCCAACATTCTTCATGGACTGAATTAAAAGTGATTTGAAAATCGTAATAAAATAACATTTAACCCTTTGACTGTCGCGGCCGTATATATACGTCTTACAAGGTACCGTGTTTGACGTATATATACTCATAAATTCTAGCGGCTTCAAATCAAGCAGGAGAAAGCTGGTAGGCCCACATATGAGAGAATGGGTCTGTGTGGTCAGTGTGCACCATATAAAAAAAAATCCTGGAGCACGCAGTGCATAATGAGAAAAAAAAAACTCCGACCGTTTTTTTAATTAAAATGCCGACTTTGTGGTCTATTTTCGTATAGTATTTATGGTTGTATTCTCGTTTTCTTGGTCTCATTTGATAGAATGGAAAACATATTATAGAAATCGAGGTGACTTTGATTGATTTTACTATAAAAAGAACCTGGAAATGGAGCTCAAAGTAGGGGAAATGTTTGATTTTTACCAATGTTCAAAAGTACACAAATGATGTCATTGTCCAATAAATGTCCAACTAGCCATTCTAATATGCAGTCATGAATGGGTTGATGTTATTTATACAATTATTACAGTATTGCAGTAGTGTGCATAATAGTAAGTCTTCTATTTTTTGTTTGAATAAAAATTCAAAATAGAAAGCAAGAGTAATATCAGAGGGGCCTAGAGACATGACTGATGAACAAAGAAAATGTTATTTTAGAGCCAGGAATGTCTGCATTGTTCATTCTGGACCTTATTTTGACATTGTTATATTTTTTAATTTTCGTGAAATTGGCCAAGTTGCAAATTTCTGACCACATTATTGGGTAGTTGAAATCGGTAAATGGGCAGTTTCTTGTACTCAATCGATAGAAAAAATTAAGTTCTAAAGAAGTAGCTATGACTTTGGCCGACTGGCACAAAGGAATTAGCCGAAAATAGGGCTCAAGTGGGCGAAATCGCCGATTTGTCAATATCGCCGGGGTCGCTAACTTCGCGAGAGCATAATTCCGTCAGTTTTCCATCAAATTTCGTTTTTTTAGTGTCATTACAATCGGGAAAAGATTCTCTATCATTTCATAAGAGAATAATTTTTTTTTTTTTTTTTTGACATTTTGCGACACCAGGAGACACCTCAGGATTGGGGGTTGCGACAGTCAAGGGGTTAATACAGACATATCTCGCTAATACGGCAGGTTAGGTTCCAGACCGCCACTGTAGAGCGAATATTGCCTTAAAGCAAATCACAGCCTTTTTTTCACTAGCCATTGCATATACGTATATCTTAAAACATGTTTACACTATCATTTATAAAGTGCACAATAGAACTAGGCCTTAAAAAATGATGTGAAAGTAAAAATAATAAATAAAGACAATTTGAAAATTACCAAAAATCATCTTAGAGCAAAGCAAGCACCAAAAATAATAAACGTGAATACAATTGAAAAGTGCCATATTAGCAAAGTGCTCTAAAGAAAGTGCCATATTAGCAAAGTGCTCTAAAGAAAGTGCCATATTAACGAGGCATGCCTGTATCACTGTAGCTAAAAAGAATTACAATATTACAAAGGGTCATTATTCCAAAAGTAGGCAATTCAATTCATACACACTGCAAATTTTGAGCAATGGATTAAGGTGCTGTTAAGGTGGCCAACAATCATTTAATAATGAGAGCTTTCACAAATTTAACAATACTTTTGACAATTAAAATAACAGGTTTCAAAATATATAAATATAACACAAAAAATTCTGTGAAGTATATGACCAAGTAAACATTTCAAGGCTTCTTACCATATTTCTCTCTGTTTTCTAGTAATAAAATATATTCCTAATCTTTATTACAATTATGTTACAACCTATGCTGTTCATTGATATTTATTTGATATATTAAAATGAATAATGCTCAAAAAAAAGTTACAGTTGTGTAGATGCATACCGTATGTACCTATGGGGATCATCCCATGTAGTGTCTAATAGTTAAACACTGTATACAATACCATAATGATACTTAATTTTATACTTATCCACAAAGTATACAGGAATATTAATCACATAAATTTTATCCATAAAATATATTGTATATTGTGTATAGAAAATATGTATAATATCACTCAGGTAAATGAGGTACACAGTCCAAGTGTGACCTCACTGCCTTAACAGTATGGTGCATACTCTTGCCTTCCCCTCCTTCCTCACTAGTGGTTGCCATGGATAATGTCAGATGACAGCATATTAACCAAAAAAAAAAAAAAGATCTGACAGAAAAACAAAATTTTTAATTATCACATATGGGATACCACTCAAAGAAAATGGCACATGTATACGTACATACCTTTTCATTAAATAAACTCGCTCTTAACAATGGGATTTACATGATACACATATCAAGATTCAGGGAAACCGGTTATTTTCATATAGTCGGACTTGAGTCCTGGAAATGGGAAGTACAATGCCTGCACTTTAAAGGAGGGGCTTGGGATATTGGCAGTTTGGAGGGATATGTTGTGTATCTTTATATGTATATGCTTCTAAACTGTTGTATTCTGAGCACCTCTGCAAAAGCAGTGATAATGTGTGAGTGTGGTGAAAGTGATGAATGATGATGAAAGTATTTTCTTTTTGGGGATTTTCTTTCTTTTTTGGGTCACCCTGCCTTGGTGGGAGACGGCCGACTTTTTTAAAAAAAAAAAAAAAAAAAAAAAACATATCAAGTTGCCAAAATAACTCACAATTTTTAAACAGGTTTGATAAAATATGCCATTTTTTATAACACTTGGTTTGAATCAATCTACTGACCACTTTGATATATACAGTACTTTGAAAAGCTACACAGAAAAAAAAAAAAGCATTCACCAAACTGAAGGGAAGGGAATAACAAAAAAAAGGCACAATACTGTGACTGGAACGATACACAAATAACCCGCACATAAAAGAGAGAAGCTTATGACGACGTTTCGGTCTGGCTTGGACCATGGTCCAAATTGGACCGAAACGTCGTCATAAGCTTCTCTCTTTTATGTGCGAGTTATTTGTGAAGGGAAGGGATATGGGAAAAGATACTTCCATACATTAATGAAGAAGTCTTTCCAGATTTCAAAACAAAATATTGAACTTGTAAACCTGCCCATTCTAGAGGTACTGGTTAATAATTTGGCTAATTCCATTCTGTCCATTTACTGTGGATTTAGAACAGCTCAGTAATATTAACACATCAGATCAACATTAGCAAAAAGACATTTTTTTTTTTTCAACAAGTCGGCCGTCTTCCACCGAGGCAGGGTGACCCAAAAAAGAAAGAAAATCCCCAAAAAGAAAATGCTTTCATCATCATTCAACACTTTCACCACACTCACACATAATCACTGTTTTTGCAGAGGTGCTCAGAATACAACAGTTTAGAAGCATATACGTATAAAGATACACAACATATCCCTCCAAACTGCCAATATCCCAAACTCCTCCTTTAAAGTGCAGGCATTGTACTTCCCATTTCCAGGACTCAAGTCCGACTATATGAAAATAACCGGTTTCCCTGAATCCCTTCACTAAATATTACCCTGCTCACACTCCAACAGATCGTCAGGTCCCAAATACTATTCATCTCCATTCACTCCTATCTAACACGCTCACGCACGCTTGCTGGAAGTCAGCCCCTCGCCCACAAAACCTCCTTTACCCCCTTTCTCCAACCCTTTCGAGGACAACCCCTACCTCGCCTTCCTTCCCCTATAGATCTATATGCTTTCCATGTCATTCTACTTTGATCCATTCTCTCTAAATGACCAAACCACCTCAACAACCCCTCTTCTGCCCTCTGACTTATACTTTTATTAACTCCACACCTTTTCCTAATTTCCACACTCCGAATTTTCTGCATAATATTTACACCACACATTGCCCTTAGACAGGACATCTCCACTGCCTCCAACCGTCTCCTCGCTGCTGCATTTACCACAGTATATAATTTTTCTGTAAAAAATTGCTTTGTAATATGCAATAAAAAGTTAACTCTTTAAATTTTATATTTTAGTAATACAACGTATGTACAGTGGAACCTCAAATATCGAACTTTCTTTGGTCCAGAAGGCTGTTTGAGTGCCTTTACCGAATGAATTTATTCCCATGAGGAATAATGTAAATTAGGTTAGTCCATTTCAGACCCTCAAAAATACACTTATAAAAGCACTTACAAAAATACACTTACATAATAGGTTGTAGATTGAGACAATCTTCAATTTGTCGGTTTTTCAAACCATTCATCATAATTGGTTGTGTTGGGAGCAGTTCGATTTTTGAGGTTCCACTGTATCTCCCTTCCCCCTTCTCTCTCATTTTCATAAAATCTACTCCTTTCATCACATTTCATGTAGTATTATATCTTCCAGCACTGGCAAAGACAAAATACACATACTGAAGAGGCACTCAATTTTGTTGACAAAGGTGAAACATCAGATCCCTCAGTAGTTCTGTAATTTCCTAATCCAAACAGGGCAAACTTAAGAATGAATACAAACTCATAAATCCATAGCAGAGGATATATTATATGCATAAATTCATGTAAGGGTCTAGGCAGAGTACAATATTTTAGAGAACATTTCATTACTAAGCATCACATTTTGGAAAGGAGGCATTAGATATTACTTCAGTCCATCTTGGATCATTGTCAATTTGTGGCAGTGGTCCAGAATGGACTCAAACGTTGTCTAGAATTTCCTTTCAAAACTGTGGGTACAGTAATAACAAACTGTTTCAACCATGTTAATGTGACTTTTATTATTCAGAGAAGTACTTTATCTTTGTTTACAATGCAATGTAGCAGTAAATTACATTTGCTGAAGTGGCTGGAGCTGAGAGTAAAACAATTACGTACAAGGAACCAACTCTGCTATGCAGCAATTATCTACTTCTGCAACTGAATCTTAACAAAAGATAATGCACAAGCAAGTATGTTTGGAATATGAACTCACCATGCAATGTATGAGTGAATTTGCTCAGAATATAAAACTTGCCATGCATGCATGAGTGAGTTTGCAGTCACAAAAGCATCAGTGACCAGTGCTAAATAACAAAGTAAAACAGAAAGCAGCTGACTGCTTACATGTTACCTACTTTCCCACTCCATTTAGTAAGAAGTTATGGGCATTACCCAGGGAAGTTTATCCAGGTCAACATTACCTCCACACAGTATAACTCCAACTTTTCGTGCCTTTGGTTGCACCTCGCCTATTAGCTTGACTGCAGCATAGACACCTGCTCCAGATGCTGCCTCAATGACTTGCTGTGGAAAGTGAAAAAGAATGTTGTCACTGCTACTTCTGTACACATATGAAGACCAATACAGTGATACCTTGGGATACAAATTATTTTAGTTCCAGAAGGCTGTTCGAGTGCTGATACCAAACGAATTTGTTCCCATAAGGAATAATGCAAATCAGATTAATCTGTTTTAGATCCCAAAAAATGCACTTACAGAAGCACTTACATAAATACACTTACATAATTATTTGAGTTTTGAGCTGTTTGTATCCCGAGGTACCACTGTATATCAAGACATATACACTGAAAAATATGGTGCCACAACATTTAAATAGTATGGAATGATGTGTCAGAAATATGTCCGGAGACGAGGAACATGGTGTCAAGAGACTGTCCAAATGCTTTGCATATCAAGGGGCTTTCTATACTGTACTAATATATGTCAATCACCCTAATTATATACATGTAATATACTGTATTTCACTTTATAGAAATAAGGTTTGCTTGTTTTGTTTGTTAGATAATAAGGAAAAGGTTGCATAGAAAATGGGAAACAAGGTATCAAAAGTCAGTAAAATACAATATATAAAAGAACATAATTATTGAGAGACTGGAATTCAAATAGTATACTATTGCATTTTCATGTGAATACTTTTTGTATCTTAAAAGTTTCCCACTTTTTTAAGTGATGCTGGAAGAGAATACAAATTTTTCAAAATCATACTTTATATGAGGTTCTAGATCATACAGTATTTTGACTAATGTTGACCTTTCATGAATGAAACGGATAAAACAAGTCATAATACTGTACGAGAAAATACAGGAGGGCCATGTTTTACAGCGCTTGCTTTACAGCATTTTAGTAATGCAGCGGTTTTCAATTATACCCATTCTTCATTTATTCAGACTTCCTGCAATAAATATATTTTCACTTACTATAAGCTAAGGACAAAAATATTTTAAGGTAAGTAATGTGTGTATGTATTGTATATGCATTTATTAGGCCTAGCTCTATTGCTCACTTAATATAAACTAGTGTAAACATGTTATCAGGCTGTTATATGCATTTGAAAGTGGAAAAAAAGGCTATGTTTCACTTTACAGTGATTTTCACTTTACAGCAGTAGACTTGAACCTAACCTGCTGCACAAGCAGGGCCTTCATGTACTTGTATTTTATGGAGTACTGTACTGTAATCAAATAATCTAAATATTAAATGAAATAGAAAAAGTGCTCAAGTATAATTAATTTCTTTCCAGAACCAGCTTTGTACATGAAATATGTGAAACAAATAGCACCATAAGTTCACATCATAATAACAGGTTATATTCTGAAAAAAACTGGTTAAGTATGGCAAATTTCTTTTCTAAATGAGTCATAAAATTTAAAATTTCCTGTTTGGTCTTATCTTCTTTTTTACTATTTTTATTAATGTGCCATAACATAAGAAATTTCTATTCTTTGAAAACTGAAGCAGTGCTGAATGACCTTTATGGGCTCAGCCCTTGGCATGTTTATGTTAAGAGAAATTAAAAAACTGGATTCTCAGAATTGTAATTTTTTTTTTCAGTGGACCAGCTGCATCTCACCGAGGCAGGGTGACCTAAAAGAAAAATGAAAGTTTCTCTTTTTAAATTTAGTAATATGTACAGGAGAAGGGTTTAGAATTGTAAAACATAGTATTTAAAAAAGGTGAACTTCTCGAATCATTCACTGACCTTCATGCGTTCAAAGGTAAGTTTCATGCCTTCAATCATTTGATCATCAGTCACTGTGAAGACTCTGGTGTTGGTATACTCACAGATGATGGGGAATGCTAGATGACCAACCTTGATAAGCAAAAAACAATTAAAAACAGGTTACAGTAGGTCTCCGACTCACAAAGTTATGACTTACAATGTTCCATACTTATGATGCCAAAACTTTGGAATCGACTAATTACTTAGGAATGCTGATCTGCAATTACTGCAGTCAGAAATGATTTTAATTAAATAATTTGTTCACAGTCATTTTTACTAAATGCATACATACTGTGTGTGTGTTCTTATTATGCAAAGTATGTACAGAGAACTCACATTTATTTGACCGACTGGTCAAGACTATAACCTGTTAATATTGAGTAGTTATAACCCTAGTTTAAACCTGTCCAAAATGTTGTGCATACTATGGGCTATTCATAAAATAAATTGAAAATTTGGTGTCTGAATATCTGCAATGATCGTAAATGACTATCAGTGTTCTTAAGTAATTAATGAGTTTCAGAGTGCAATTATCATCAATGCAAAACATCATAAGTTGGAAGATTGTAAGTTGAGAGCCTACTGTATATGCCATACCATATGTGCTTCTTCCCAGCATGGTATATAGTGTACAGTATACTATATTGTACTACAAATAATACTGTATACTTATTGTTTCTATAATGGCATACCTTATGGAACCACATGTCACCCTTCTGCACAAACATTACATCATGTTGAAACAAATAAATAATAAAAACTAAAAATAAATAAATATACAGCTATTTATCCTGATTTTATATTAAAATATTAATTTTCTTTGGAAGTAAAACAGTGAAAAAATGGTAGAATTAATTATTGAGATTAATTCTACCATTTTTGACATTCTTACTGCCTGCAGCCTCATGGAGTCTGCCACAGTGTTGAGGAAGGTTGGTGGATCTGACCACAGCCTCTGCTTTGCCTCAAGACATCTCTGAAGGTTCTTACCAACTGGCTCTACAGCATACACTGCAGTAATGAACAAAACAAAACAACTCAAACATCTGGGGAGAGTGAAGCCAGAATATTAGCATTCATACAATGTAAGCAGAATTCATGGACTAATTGTAAATGCAATATCTTAATTGGCTATTGGCTAAGGTATTTTTTTTTACACACCTAACCATCTCCCACCAAGTAGGGTGACCCAGAAAAGAAGAAACTCTTTCACCATGATTCACTACATCACTGTCTTGCCAAAGGCACACCAACATTACAGCTCAGATGCCCATCCAAACGGCACCATCCCCACACCTCCTTCAGAGTACAGGCACTGTACTTCAAACCTCCAGGATTTGAGTCTGGCTAACCAATTTCCCTGAAGCCCTTAATATGTGTTACCTTGCTTACACTCCAACAGTATGGCAAATCATAAAAACCATTTGCATCCATTCACTCCTAACACACACACACACACACACACACATTTAATTATTATAATCATTTTTATTATTCATGAGAAGTGCTAAACCCATTAGGATTATACACTGTCTGAGGAGGGGGGTGGTAATCCAAGTGATCCCAGGAAAAAGAGGGCAGTGTCAATTCCTTGGATCAAGATTCCTTCACCAGCATAAATGGTTAATATGTTATTGATCTACCAGTTTTCCTGTGTATATATGTACTGTATTTCATATCAGGAAACTAAGCTACATCACAATGTCAGTTATCCTCTATCATACATTCCATTAGGCCTTATCTTGTACTTTGGAAGAGCAGTTCATGGTAGTAATGATTTTCCACATACTAGACTATTTTTACATTCCACTACACTGCACTGAAACCAGTGATTATTTAGGCATGTAGTATAGTATATCATGTTTCTTATACAGTAGGTATTGATTATTCACTCCTTTTGAGGACAAGGGTTGGGAGGGTTCAATGAATTTTCAACAACAGCTAATGTTCACATTGTCCATGTATGATCTCTTTGTTTTGCACACTGCTTTTCAGCAGTATCTGTTTAGTTACTTGGTCACACAAGACTGCCAATTAATGTTGGAAACTGAATAAATGATAATTGACAATTTACCACACGTCTCCCCATCCAGCTTCTTCTCTTTAGACAATATGTACAGCTTTGCTTTTTCTATACCCAAATCAATAATCCATCCATGTAACACTTAACAGATATATCTTAGAAAAAAATTCTGTTTGTTTATATTTATATATTTATTCATTTATATACACATGAACATGGATATTAAATACATAAGTGGGCAATTTATTCAACCTTTATTGACTACCAATTATAAAAATAATTTTTTTAATATCCTCAGAACTGTTTGCTTCAAAAACAGGCTTATAGTGAAAGGCTCTTGCTTGATTAATGATGCACTGTATAAATATGTCAATTTTTATTTGTATATGCTAAGACATTTATAAATATTGTATTGTCTGTACAATACAATATTTATAAATGTCATGACACATAAAACTCTCTTAAGAATGTTATACGTAAATATCTTACCCTGACACTTTGGTTGTATTTTTTGTGTGGTTACAGAAACACCAGCCAACATGCCTCCCCCACTAGTGGGAACAACTATTGCATCAAGATCGGGAACCTGAAAATATATTGAAAAAAATTCAAATAACCATATACAGTACCAGCTATTCAGTATTCCAAAAACATCACCAGATGGTAGACAAGTTTAAAAAAATTAATATATTTAAAAATACAGAGATGTTTGGCAGAAAAATTACATTGTATAATTATGTATTTTATTAAGATACCATTTTATCAAAAGGTAAAATCAATATTCCCTCAAGGAGGAGGACGATGCCTTGATTCTGAAGAGCTCTTGCTCAAACAAACTGTATGTAGCCTTGCCTTCCTTGGCTCAAACCTGGTTACCTCACATTCCACAGGTACTGTGTGACCCCTATGGGTTTAGCGCTTTCCCTGTAAATATTCAACGTAGTAAAAATGTGTAGTGCACTTCTGTTTGCTAAACAATTACTGTCTTTTATACCTCATTCTCACAATAATGTACTACAGGTCGACCATCACCACTAATCCAACATATTTGGGATCTGTATAGTGCCGGATTAGTGATTGCCAGATCAGTGATGGCCAACCTGTACTATTTGCCTCCACAGTGTCAACATGTACTGCCAAAATTTGTGTCGGATTTGGGATGGAACTGGACTAGTGTTTATAGGGGGTACAGCGAAATGGACCAGAAGCAAGCTTATCTTTTTTCATACACAGAAAGAAAAGAATTAATGTATATGAGAGATAATAATTTTAAAAAGTAGAAAAGCTGGCAGTTCTTTAAAGCCTAAGAGAAGCCATGAACTGCTTCCCACCAGTGAAAAAGTGATAATTCTCCACTTGCTGTGTATAATTTTTCAATTAAATTTTATAATATGTATGTAGTATAGGACTTGTATATGCGTAGTATAGGGTTTGCTACTATCCACGGTTTCAGTATTCACAGCAGGTCCTTGGAATGCATCCCCCACAAATATGCAGGTTCCTACTATATAGTACAGTGCTGTGCATAATGCTTTATGCTAAAACTTCACAACATGGAAGCGTCTCAAGCACTTAACAACAGTATCATACCTCATTCAAAAGTTCTAGTGCAATGGTCCCTTGTCCGGCTATCACATCATAATTGTCAGATGAATGAATTATTGTTCTACCAGTTTCTTCTGCTACTGAGGCACATGTCTTGACCCTGAAAACAAGACAATCACATGTAGATAAATGATTCAAAGAACCGAAAAGTTGATAAACCAGAAACATTATCTTTACTGTGGAAATGTTTCACCACACAGTGGCTTCATTGGTCCAATACAAAGAAGAATAGTGAAGATCAGAAGAAAATTAAGGTAATCAGTGCCTCAGTCTAGAGTCGATATTATTAGTCCATCAAAACTGATGGATATGGCAAAACATTTCCACAATAAAAATACCCAAGTGTTGCATATGTATCTAATTTATCAAGACAATTACATGCATGTATTTGTGTTCATGCACACAGAAAATATTAGGTAATTTTTTTTTTTTTAACAAGTCGAACGTCTCCCACCGAGGCAGGGTGACCCAAAAAGAAAAAAATCCCCAAAAAGAAAATACTATCATCATCATTCAAACACTTTCACCTCATTCACACATAATCACTGTTTTTGCAGAGGTGCTCAGAACACAACAGCTTAGAAGCATATACGTATAAAAATACACAACATATCCCTCCAAACTGCCAATATCCCAAACCCCTCCTTTAGAGTGCAGGCATTGTACTTCCCATTTCCAGGACTCAAGTCCAGCTATATAAAATAACCAGTTTCCCTGAATCCCTTCACTAAATATTATCCTGCTCACACTCCAACAGCTCGTCAGGTCCCAAACACCATTCGTCTCCATTCACTCCTATCTAACACGCTCATGCACGCTTGCTGGAAGTCCAAGCCCTTTGCCCACAAAACCTCCTTTACCCCCTCCCTCCAACCTTTTCAAGGATGACCCCTACCCTGCCTTCCTTCCCCTACAGATTTATATGCTCTCCATGTCATTCTACTTTGATCCATTCTATCTAAATGACCAAACCACCTCAACAACCCCTCTTCAGCCCTCTGACTAATACTTTTATTAACTCCACACCTTTTCCTAATTTCCACACTCCGAATTTTCTGCATAATATTTACACCACACATTGCCCTTAGACAGGACATCTCCACTGCCTCCAACTGCCTCCTCGCTGCAGCATTTACAACCCAAGCTTCACACCCATATAAGAGTGTTTGTACTACTATACTTTCATACATTCCCTTCTTTGCCTCCATAGATAATATTTTTTGTCTCCACATATACCTCAATGCCCCACTCACCTTTTTTCCTTCATCAATTCTATGATTAACCTCATCCTTCATAAATCCATCCGCTGACACGTCAACTCTCAAATATCTGAAAACATTCACTTCTTCCATGCTCCTCCTCTCCAATTTGATATCCAATTTTTCTTTATCTAAATCATTTGATACCCTCATCACCTTACTCTTTTCTATGTTCACTTTCAACTTTCTACCTTTACACACACTCCCAAATTCGTCCACTAACCTTAGCAATTTTTCTTTAGAATCTCCCATAAGCACAGTATCATCAGCAAAAAGAAACTGTGTTACTTCCCATTTTGTGTTTGATTTCCCATAATTTAATCACACCCCTCTCCTGAACACCCTAGCATTTACTTCTTTTACAACCCCATCTATAAATATATTAAACAACCATGGTGACATTACACATCCCTGTCTAAGACCTACTTTTACTGGGAAGTAATCTCCCTCTCTTCTACACACCCTAACCTGAGAATCACTATCCTCATAAAAACTCTTTACAGCATTTAGTAATTTACCACCTATTCCATATACCTGCAACATCTGCCACATTTCTCCCCTATCCACTCTATCATATGCCTTTTCTAAATCTGAAACAATTGTTTTTTTAAGTTCACTGGAAATCTTTTACTATGCATGACATTCCAAACACTTTTCAATATGGATACAACTACTGGCATTCAGTCATCTGAGCACCAGTTTGGAGGAATGTGTAATGTTCAAGGTATTGTGTTTGGAGTTATGGAAATAAAATATAATTCTTCTTTCAACAAACTGGCTGTATCCCACCAAGGCAGGGTGGCCCAAAAGAAAAAACAAAAGTTTCTCCTTTTAAATTTAGTAATATATATACAGGAAAAGGGGTTACTAGCCTCTTGCTCCCGGTACATGTATTTTAGTCGCCTCTTACGACACGCATGGCTCATGGAGGAAGAATTCTGTTCCACTTTCCCATGGAGATAAGAGGAAATAAACAAGAACAAGAACTAGGAATAAAATAGAAGAAAACCCAGAGGGGCATGTGTATATATATATGCTTGTCTATGCATGTGCAGTGTTACCCAAGTGTAAGTAGATGTAGCAATACGTACCTGAAATCATGCATGTTTATGAGACAGAAAAAAGACACCAGGAATCCTACCATCATGTAAAACAATTACAGGCTTCTGTTTCACACTTTCTTGGCAGGATGGTGTGCCTCCCTGGGTGGATGCTGTCTACCAACCTGCTACCTGCCATATTTTCTTCTCAAGCTTTAAAGTGCATAGTGTATTGGGCAGCAATCAGCTTTTGGTTGTTGCCTCATAAGAAAATTATTTTTATCATATTATACAAAAACTTACCTCGGTGGGACACAACCTGAACATTAAAAAAAAATACAGTACATGTAAAATGTTGAGTAACTGTACTGTATGACTTAACAAAGGATGTAGTACTCACCTGTTATATTCACCCAGCATTTTACCTCATGTGATAATTACAGAAAACCCCGAGTTACACACCTTATCTGAGCTTGATCTATGCCATGTGTTAGGCCAGCTAAATCACTATTCACACCTTGTGTCCATTAATGCAAATTTAATACTCTACACTCTACATGGACAATAAAAGTTATTTTGTCATGCTTTTGCTAGTATTTTATTAATTTTCATTAGTTTAAAATGATAAAAAGTGATTAAATTTAGACTTACTTTAAAAACATTAAAAACTTCTTAATTCTATTAAGAAGATTTTGTCATGGCTTTGCTAGTATTTTATTAATTTTCATTAGTTTAAAATTATAAAAAGTGATTAAATTTAGACTTATTTTAAAAGCACTAAAAACTTTTTAATTCCATTAAGCCATTTTGACCATTTCTAATGTGTGCTAGAAGGATGATCAAGTATCAATTAAAAGAAAAAAGTACAGTGATTCACTTCATATCAAAGGTTTTATTTTTACATTCAAATGGTAAAAATGTGCCAATTTATTTTACTGGCATGAGATCTGATTTTTTATTCAAAGCACTATAAGACTATTATAATTCCCAGTCAATGCTAAATTAAATTTCATATGATACATATTAATTAAAATATTCTAGGGTTTTATCATTTAAACAGAAAATATATAAGGGTGAGTAAAGATAATAATCCCTCAATTTGTCCAAATTAATTAACAATTACTAAGAACATACAATGAACATAATGTGAGAATATATACTTTAAGAACATACACTTTAAGAGCACACAGTGTATGTAATGAGGTAAAATATAATGTTGAATGAACTATATACCTGGATACCGGTGTGGGGTTGCAGAACACAAGCTCAGCCCCATAGCTGCAGATGGCATCACATTTAACTTTAGGAGTACCCTTGGGGACAACCACAGTGCATGGCAAGCCTAAACACACTGTTAGTGAAAAAAAAAATTATGTATATAAATGTGGGAAATGTAAAAAAATAACTTTAAAATTAATTTTTATTAAGAAGCATACAGTTGGCCATCCAAATTTATTAGGTTCCTAATTTGCAGAGTTCAATTAGCTTGTGTTTTTGCTGAAGGTGGCAAATGAATAAATTCAATTATTTGTGACTTTTCTCACAAAATCCATTATTTTCAGGCCTGGTGCATGACAACAAAACTGACAATGACCCTCTGGATTTTGTTCAAATTTCTCTCAATAGTCTTTCTGTTCCTGAATTGCTTCTCTATCTGATCATTCTTATGAATTTCAATATCAGACTAGAAAAATGTTGAAAGATGGGGACTCTGAAACACGAACTGAACACAAATCATTTTCAATAGTCTGAATGCACAAGATAATTCGTACAGATTCATTTACAACAAATGGACATAGTAGTATTTTAACAGAGTAATATTTTAACATCTATTATTCTATCTCAGCTTATTTCAAAGCCCAGCCCCATCCAAGGTATAGTATTTCCTCCTCCCAGGATTTCACTCACATATTTACTGTTTTGTGAACAGGGGCAACAGGTGTAAGGAAACATGCTTTGTGCCTTAAGTCACTCCAGGATTGAGCCTGGGCCCTTCAATTGTAAAGAAAGCACTACAAAATGTGTTTTAAAAACAACTTATAACCAATTATGACTTACTTGCAGCATATGCAACAGCTTGGGCATGATTACCACTGCTGTGAGTGACTACTCCTGCACTATCTGGATTACGTTCCTTTTCAAGAAACACCTGAAAATGGAAAATAAACTGAAAATCCAGGAGATTAGTTTTTGCAAGCATCAGGGCACACCTTAAGGATTGAATATTGGAAGTACAATAAATGCCTGATCTAGCTGACTAATAGGGGGAAGGGGGAGGTTTATTTAGTTACAGGTACACATAAATACAATTATTATACATAGTGTAAATTACCTAGGATAACCCATTAAAGCTGGCTGTGTTAAATTTAAATTATGAAAGTATTTTTCCATGACAGACAATGGTGATGAATAAGACACATGTGCAACAGTTGGGTATCTTTAATGGTGATTATAATCGTGAGGAGCACTAAACCTGTAGAGTTATGCAGCATGCATGGGTGACCCATGGCCTGGTGGCTCAAGCTCTCACTTCACATGGCAAGGGTCTGGGTTCGATTCATAGCGAGGGTAGAAATATTGGGCGTGTTTCTTTATATTGGTTGTCTATGTTCACCCATCAGTAAAAAATGGGTACCTGGGTGTTAGTCAATTGGTGTGGGTCGCATCCTGGGAACAAAACTGACCTAATCTGCCCAAAATGCTCTGCATAACAAGGGGATTTCTATATAGTAATATGTCTTTGATGTCAGCTAGGCCTGTATACCTTGTACATGTACTTGTAAAAATAAAGATATTATTACTATTATTATTATCCAGGCTCAATTCAGGGAACCAGAGCACTGATCCAATTCCCTAGATCAAGAGCCCCTCACCAGTGTCAAAAAACCTCCCTTAACCCTTAAATGGTCCAAACAAATCAGAGTTCAAATTCGTAGTGCTACAAAAGTAGATCTACTTTTTTTTACATATTTTCAAATGTAACAAAAAAAAATGTAGATAAAAGTTTTTTTTACACGTTTTCAAATGTAGAACAAAAAAAAAAGATTACATTTTTTTACATACTTTCAGATGTTGAAAAAACGTATATATACGTTTGGACCATTTAAGGGTTAAGGGGTTTAATGGTGAAACATTTTGCCTATACAGTAGGCTTCTTTAGTCAAATGCAGTCAGGTGTAGTAGCGAAGTAAAAACAATGTAATCAGTTCATCAACCTTTAAGAATATTATTTGAGGTGGTCAGTCCCTCAGTCTAGAGAAGAGTTTTGCTCCATAGTCTGGGGTGATAGACTTATTACATCGTCCTTACATCTCTACTGTTTATGCTCACTCTTTTGTTTTCAAGTGAAGAAGCCTACTGTGTAGGTGAAACATTTCGGAATAGATACTTATCTGTTGCACGTGTCTTGCTTATCAACCTGTCGGTATACCATTTAAATATTTAAAGCATTTATGTGTACCTATACCTGAATAAACTTACTTATAAACCAGTAGGGGTTACATAACTAAAGTGATGATGAACTATTTACATGATCTTGTTATAATCATAATGAGTTACTTAGGCAGACATGAACTCAAGTCACAAAAATATTAGTGTAGCTTATATGCAGTTTGGAACTGTCACCATATATCTCAGCAGAAAAAGGGAGCTGATGTATGGCGCCCCAAATTGCTCAGCGACAGAGTGGCGATTATATACCTGCTGCTCAGGGCATAGATGGGTGAAATATGAAACACGTGCATTATAATTATGGGAGCGCTAAACCCGTAGGATTATATGGCGTACGTGGGGAGATGGGAAGGTATTCAGGCTCAATTCAGGGAACCGGAGCACAGATCCAATTCCCTAGATCAAGATCCCCTCACCAGCGTCAAGGAACCTCCCTTAAGAGGACACGTGCAGTATTTGAATATTTGATTACGGAAACATTTCGCCACGAATGGCTTCTTTAATGCTTCCCCATTTATATAAAAAATACTATCCAATGCAATATTCGTGAACTTGAGCAGTAACAGAGCTGAAGAAGCCATTCGAGGCGTAACGTTTCCACAAATAAAAGATCCTAATATTGCGCATTATTTCACATATGTAAGTATCATGTACTGACAAATGTTTGACATGAAGATCCCAGCAAGGGCGGAGGTGCAGTTCCCAACACAATCTGTGAAGACTACCAAGGTAAGGCCACTGAACATGTAACCATAATATGTAAACATAGTGCATGTAAACAAACAGTTGTGGTCACAAGTATGATATCGTACATCTGCTGAAAGGTATTTTTATACGTTTGCTATCCTGTCGTACCATAAATCTACTAATAATTGATAAATCGTTGTTGTAAAACAAAATTTTATATATATATATATATATATATATATATATATATATATATATATATATATATATATATATATATATATATATATATATATATATAAATATACATATATATATATATATATATACATATATATATATATATACATATATATATATATATATACATATATATATATATATATATATATAAATATATATATCCTAGGTAGTAGGTTGGTAGACAGCAACCACCCAGGGAGGTACTACCATCCTGCCACGTGAGTGTAAAACGAAAGCCTGTAATTGTTTTACATGATGGTAGGATTGCTGGTGTCCTTTTTTCTGTCTCATGAACATGCAAGATTTCAGGTATGTCTTGCTACTTCTACTTACACTTAGGTCACACTACACATACATGTACAAGACACAGATGAATCACAGGGATGTTAGGAAGTATTTCTTCAGCCACAGAGTAGTCAGTAAGTGGAATAGTTTGGGAAGCGATGTAGTGGAGGCAGGATCCATACATAGCTTTAAGCAGAGGTATGATAAAGCTCACGGCTCAGGGAGAGTGACCTAGTAGCGATCAGTGAAGAGGCGGGGCCAGGAGCTCGGACTCGACCCCCGCAACCTCAACTAGGTGAGTACACTTACATACAACAGGCCAAGTGTCTAATCGACATGTGCCTAGGACAAAATGGTAACTAACTAACATATATACACACCCCTCTGGGTTTTCTTCTATTTTCTTTCTAGTTCTTATTCTTGTTTATTTCCTCTTATCTCCATGGGGAAGTGGAACAGAATTCTTCCTCCGTAAGCTATGCGTGTTGTAAGAGGCAACTAAAATGCCGGGAGCAATGGGCTAGTAACCCCTTCTCCTGTATATATTACTAAATTTAAAATGAGAAACTTCTGTTTTTCTTTTTGGGCCACCCTGCCTCAGTGGGATACGGCCGGTGTGTTGAAAGAAAGAAAGAATATACATGTGTATATATATATATATATATATATATATATATAAATATATATATATATATATATATATATATATATATATATATATATATGAGAGAGAGAGAGAGAGAGAGAGAGAGAGAGAGAGAGAGAGAGAGAGAGAGAGAGAGAGAGAGAGAGAGAGAGAGAGAGAGAGAGAGAGAGAGAGAGAGAGAGAGAGAGAGAGAGAGAGAGAGAGAGAGAGAGAGAATGAATACACACTGGAGCGTCTGGAAATCCCCCTGATTGAGCAACTTACAACAGCAACTGTATGACCGTGAAGCTCACAAACTCCTACACCAACAGTCGTCGCTTTCAGTTTCTAAACCCAATCAACAAATTTAATTTTTTCCTAGATATATCTAGCCTTTTGGAAATTCTTTAAGAGGACGGTCCTAAACCATTTTCTGCGTAGAATATTTCTCAACCCTCAGATGCATGGCTTTATATATTAATGAGTTTAGATTTGGCGTATCTATTCTCGTAATAATAATAATAATAATAATAATAATAATAATAATAATAATAATAATAATAATAATAATAATAATAATAATAATAAATTCTTTTCGTAGTAAGTTCTTATCGTATTTCAGTCTTCAGACTACTGGTTGACGCCCAGTTATAAGCTACTTCCTTCTTGAAGACATCACCATTCCCAGTTCATCAGTTCTATTATGTTTTTGAAGGCCAGCGTGAGAGGGAATCCACTAAAGGTTCACTTTGACTCTGGTGCTGCTATAACATCTGACTGCCAACTAGTCTGAGGACAGTTTAGTTTAATATCATTATATTATGTACCCCATACCCTTCCTGTGGGTGGTAGTCAAAAAATTACAGAGGTACACAACGTCCCCAAAGTTTTCATAGCTGAACAAGGTACAAAGGCAATAAACTCAAAAGTTACAAAGGCAATGAATCATGATGACAACAATACAGAAAGAAGCCTAAATCAATTTATTAACCACCTAATACAAGGCATGGTTAACGACAGTCAATCCATCTATCATCATTCTAGTATGTATTGTGCATCTCTGTAATCTTTTGGCTACTCCGCAGAGGATGGGTATGGGGTGCATAAAAAACTGTTAAAGCAACATTTATTCTAGTTTGACTGCTTCATTATGCATGTCATACCCATGCTGTAGAGGAAACCAAAAGATTAAAAAGGCATATAATAGGTCCTGGAACATGGTCTTATGATTTCGTTTGGCCCCTCAAGGAAGGTTCCTTGTTGTTGGTGAGGGGCTCTTGATTTAGGGAATTGGATCTGTGCTCCGGTTCCCTGAATTAAGCCTGAATGCCTTCCACATCCCCCCCCCAGGCGCTGTATAATCCTCTGGGTTTAGCGCTTCCCCCTTGATTATAAGAATATCATTATTGTAAATAAGACTTACAATGCAGGTTATGACATTTTAATATGAAGACGTTTCGTCCACCAGAGAGTTTATTAGTTTACAGGTGAACTGTTCTGTGTCTTATTTACACACAGTTTACTCTACCATTGTATTACCGCCTGGTAATACACCAATACCACCTGATAGAGACCTAAGCCAAATTAAACTCTGTCAGCTGAACTTTTTTCACATGCGTTTCCCCATGAATGCAATAATAATAACCACTATTGTAGTTTCCTTGGCAGAAACTCTTGGCCCAGTCACTTAATTTTTTTTATATTTTATTTAAAACTTCACGCATATTCACTTAATTAGCCCACTGGATAGGCTATCAAATCGATAGTGTTCTGAACTATTCCAAGACCTGGAACTGCCTTATGCACCCACATTCCGTAAAGACACGTTTCGCTCAGTGGCGAGCTTTATCACAACGTTACGGCTTTATAAAGCTCAGCAATAAGTGTAACGCACATAGGGAAAAAAAAGCTCTACTCGAGTTATTTGTGTATTATTCCAGTCATGATACTGTGTCTTCGTGTTGTATTTACCTCACTTCGTCAGTACCCTTTACCAGTCAAACCAGTCACATACCGCATTACAAGCCCCTCGGGCCTTAAAGGAGCCTGTCTTCTGAAGATGCTCTGCCTTGAAGAAAAGTTGCCTGCCTGCGAGGACGTCCACAGAGTGAGAGGTGAGGACAGGAGTGGTGTGGAGGAAGTGTTGTATCCTGAGGGCAGCTGCTCGCACATCCCGGAGTTCAACAGGTGTGGATGACATAGCCTTCGTTCGTCTCTTCTACCGCTAACTGCTTCACCTGGAATACAAAAATACAAGATTATTAGCTCGTTTTCCCGGAAGATACACCTGTATAACTGAAAATGATTAACGTGTGTTGTGTTGCATGATTAACGTGTGTTCTGTTGCATGATTAAGCAATGTATTTCGGGCAGCTAAACTTTCAAAAGCCCTGTTCGTACTCGCTATCTCTGGCAAAAAAAGAATTGACTTTATGACTGTGTCAATAGCTCGTTGCTATTGTTCCTTTATAAATAGAATTGTATATACTTCCTTCAGTGTCACTGTAACTTTCTTAGCTTTTAAAAATATTGGAGCCCAGTCCCTGAATCCATTATGTGAAAAAACATGAAAATACCACCCACGGGATGGGTATGAGATACATTATGAAATTATGAAACTGGCTAAACCCATCACTGAAATATTAGATCAAGTTCTTTTGCAACGCCAATACACTCATTTCATCTCCTGAGCGTAAAGATTGAACGTATTAAAAAGAAATATTGTGTAAATTGGTGAAACTACAGCAGGAGCCAAAAGGCAGCTGAGTGCATATATCCCCTTCAAGAGGGTGCATTGATGCTTTTGAAGGGCTCTTGATCTAATGAATTAGAGCTACCCTTTTATTGGATCAAACCTGATTACCTACGCTATTCCAGGCATATATATATATATATATATATATATATATATATATATATATATATATATATATATATATATATATATATATATATATATATATATATATATATATATATATATATATATATATATATATATATATATATATATATTGGAAACTATTTAACAAAAGAGATTATTTCACCACAGCCACACTAGGGTGACGAGGTATATTGCCTTATCCCATCTCACTGCTCCATTGCAAGAGACAAAATCCTAGTATTCAACAAGTAGTTGACGTTGCAGCCGTGTATCTGAGTGCGTGAGGTGTGTTGCACGGGCCTAGGTACTGCACGTGAGGGCTGGTTATCGCACGGAGGAGTGCCAAGCAGTGCCTCTCACCTCTGCTCACTCGCCACTGGTATTGGCACCTCCACCACCTGGAAACCCACATCCAGGTGAGCATGCGCTTTCCTGCCTTTCCTACATCATGGTTATCACCTGCTCCTCACCTATAATACATGGGAAAGAAAAACTCGGTATTTTAGAGATATCCAGGTTATGCAAACCTCGGTCTGAAGGACGTAATGGCATGCATACTGGGGAAGACAGGTTACAATAGCGGCTTTTATTAAGACATTTTCCCCTCCGGGTAGAGCTCCTTTCTAGAAGGCTGTACTTTGAGTGTAAGATAATCCAAATTAATAGATTTTAGATTTTGCCACCGAAGTGGCTATTGTGCACCCCATATCCAACCTGTGGACGGTAGCGCAAGAGCATATGGATACATAAAAGGCCTAGGAACTAGGCCCCAAAGGGTTAACATCCAAATTAATGGTTGTTCTAGATACTCATGTTTTTGTATTAACCCCTGATGTGGAAAAATAAATTGTGAGTGGTATTGATTGTGGGATTAAAATCAAGATTAAATTATCTTCCTGAGATACCGAGCTTAAACATATGCCTTTTTTCAGTTGTATATATAAAATGCCCTAATGAAACACTGTGACGTCTTTGTACCTCTCGATAATCAAATTTATCATTATTACCTATCTGGATACAAACATGTTGTGATTGTAATTCATCAGGAAAGTGGTGTCTCCCTCTGTGATATATTAAGATAATATGATCATTTCCCCCCCTGAAATTCACCCAGTTCTCACTCCAGCCATGAGACTTACCATGACACAGCGGACAGTCAAAAATTAGGGCTAAAGACCTACAACATTTAAATATTTCGCCAGGTATGTGAAGGATCTGTCCAGAGATTAATTACTCTCACTGTAGACTTAGAATTTAATGATTAGTGTTATATTTGTTAAGTGAGCTAATTTTTTTGTTGTTGTTAGGAAGAGAATATTGACATAAGAGCTAGCAGGGACAGCAGTGCCATCTAGTGAGTCGAGGTAAACTAAGAAGGATGTCTCGTAGAAGTGCTATGGTTATACCGACGAGTTGTAAGGAAAATACACATATGTACTGATCAAAATAATGATTAAGGAAACGTTTCACCTTGATCAGTGCATACATGTCTTTTTGCCTAAGTAGGATGTCTGTCTGGCTAATGTTACATCTAGAATTTCCTTTTTTTTTTTTTTGGTATCGTCCTCCATCAAGCATAGTCATCAACAGCAGACATCTTTCATCCTCTCTACCCCCTCCCACATCACTGAGGCATTATGTACTGTAGGTGTGGACGTATCAGTGGTTCATTACTTTGTAATTTGTTCATGACTGTAACCATGTATAGGAGTGAGGCTGATTCATTACCTTTGTAACTTGCCATGATTGTGACCAGATCTACCTGGAGTTCATTACCTTTGTAACTAGCTCAACTATCATAACTTTGGAGTCCAGTCCCTGGACCCATTATGTACCTCTGTAATCTACTGACTACCGCCCACAGGATGTGTATGGGGTGCATAATAAAGATATTAAACTAACTTAGCGAATGGAGGATCGAGCCTCAACCACTCGTAGCACTGAATGACCAACATGGGTTTACAGCGTCACAGGTATAATATGTATTTATACATAAAAATATAATATATATATACATAAAATATATAATATGAAATATATAATAACACTGGTCTAACCCGGGGACATTGACCACCGAAACTCTCCAGGTATTACCTGGAGTTTACCTGGAGAGAGTTCCGGGGGTCAACGCCCCCACGGCCCGGTCTGTGACCAGGCCTGGTGGATCAGAGCCTGATCAACCAGGCTGTTGCTGCTGGCTGCACACAAACCAGCGTACGCAAACCAACGTGCCTTGAAAGGTGCTGTTAGTGTGCAGCAACATTCCAGCCTAGGTAGAACAAGTGACCTGAAGAGTGTCATCATGGGCTTGGTCTCCCTAGTTTTGAAGGTTCTCATTATCCATCCTGTCATTTTTCTAGCAGATGCGATTGATACAATGTTATGGTCCTTGAAGGTGAGATCCTCCGACATGATCACTCCCAGGTCTTTGACGTTGGTGTTTCGCTCTATTTTGTGGCCAGAATTTGTTTTGTACTCTGATGAAGATTTAATTTCCTTGTGTTTACCATATCTGAGTAATTGAAATTTCTCATCGTTTAACTTCATATTGTTTTCTGCAGCCCATTGAAAGATTTGGTTGATGTCCGCCTGGAGCCTTGCAGTGTCTGCAATGGAAGACACTGTCATGCAGATTCGGGTGTCATCTCCAAAGGAAGACACGGTGCTGTGGCTGACAGAGCCATATTGCTCTGGAAATAGAACTAGTTAGGCCGCACTAATTTCTGGTTGCTGAATACGTAAATGATGCTCAGAATTGTATATAGGCTTTATATAGATATGAAGTCAGATCGGATGCTGTTGCTCTTGACTTGTTAAAACAAAATGGTAAATACGTTGTGCAGGGAAAAGGCTCTTAAGTGAATCAGTAACTGCCTAATTAAAAAAAATACATGGTATTTCCCATATTTCTCATCAGTAGATCCTTTTTTCCAGATTTCTCTTTTTTTTTTTTTGAAGGGGGGGGGGGGATGGGGACAGACTTGTACTAAATAGACTACTTATTTTGCAACTTAATTTGATTTGGGCATTCGTTTTCATTTCACCTTTACTTTGGCTGTAAAATTAGAGATCAGGCCAAGAGCTGGACCCCCACACATACTCCAGTACTTATGCAACAAACCTTTGCCAGTAGCTCCGATCGATTAGGTTAGATTTTGCCACCGAAGTGGCTAGTTTATTGTGCACCCCATATCCATCCTGTGGACGGTAGCGCAAGAGCATATGGATACACAAAAGGCCCAGGAACTAGGCCCCAAAAGGGTTAACATGAATACATATGGATTTATATCTACATATCTATAGTTCACTTATCTGTTACAAGCAAATTTAGGAAATTTGCTTAGTATATCTGGTATCTTATTTTCATTAATAAGATATCTTGACATGTCTATCTCTGTATTCCTCAATAAGTGGACAATTAAGCATATAATTTACATTTAGTTTGATCATCATCTGTGTGTCTGCCAAACTGCCAGAAGTACTTGTAACCAAGCCTAAGTCTGGCCACTACAACATCAGTCAGTCTGTTCACATTGCAAGTTGCTCCATAAACATACTTAACTATGTTCATGTTGTCATAGTGGGTTATAGATCTACTCAGACTTCTAACTGCATTCCTATAACAATCATTTTCATTATTTACTTTTCTCCTAATATTATTCCTAATGCTAGACACAGTTATACCAAAGTTATATTCTACATTCTCCTTCTGAGTACTCTTCTTGGCTAACATATAAACTTTATCATGAAGAAATAATCCAATGTGTGATGGGATCCATACCAATTGTACATTAATTCCTTTGTCCCTGATTTTTGAGTATTTATACCTGGCTTCTCCAATGAGCATGTTGTTGGAGTCATTATATGAGTCAAGAGCCTTCAGTGATGACATAGACTCAGTAACGATGATAGTCAAGCTCAGTGTTATAAGTTAACTTTAGCGTCATTAGGATTGCAAACAGTTCAGTTTGCAATGTAGATAACCAGTTGTTAATTCTTATGCCTAGTTCAACAAGTTTATTATCGTTCTTAACTAAGGAGGTGGCAACAAGAGCAGAAGACTCCTGTTCAGATCCATCAGAGTATATAACTTATAACTTATTACTGCCAGCTAGGCAAGAAATTTCTTCTTGAGCAGTTGCTTTAACAAGTGATTTAATGAAGGGATTACTAGCAATGAGCTTCTTGGGAGGGACTTGCAGGTATGTGATATTAAATGAACACATCTTCCATGGAGGGGTGAAATGCTCTTGTAATTGGAATTGGAAATCTACGCTTTTTCCAGTGCCAGTAATGTGGAGGGCGTCAATAGAGGATGTAGGCTATTGTTAATTCTTCATGGTGTCTTCTGTCAGGAATGGTATTTAGATTTGAAAAAAGTAGACTATCCAGTACCATAAAATTTCCTCTTGTATATGACCAGTATCTCATGACGAAGGACTACTCATTCCTGGCTCCCCTTGAATCAGAGGAGGAGAAGGAGGATGTAACCTGTTAAACTTGTGAGTCTTCAACTTTACAACGCTTGGAATGTGTTCATAACTTCACAGCTAAACCGGACATGATAACTCAAAATGAACTAGACGACCTGGTGGCAAAAGCTCTCGCTTCACACGGTGAGGGTCCGGGTTCGATTCCCTGGAGTTCCCGGCGAAGGGGTGGAAACATGGGACGTGTTTACTTACACCGGTTGCCCATGTTCACCCACCAGTAAAATGGGTACCTGAGTGTTAGTCGACTGATGTGGGTCGCGACCTGAGGCAAAATTGACCTAATTTGCCCGAAATGCTCTGCATAGCAAGCGGCTTTCCATATAGTAGTATGTCATTGATGTCAAGCTAGACCTGTATACCTTGTACATGTACCTGTAGTAAACAATAAAGACATAATAATAATATTATTGTGGAAAATACTGTATATATTTTCCGGAAATACAGTATTTATATGTAAATAGATGGCCATACTGTATTTAACAATATTTGTCATAGAAAACGGAAACCCTGCGTCTGCGCAGACGAGACTCGCCATCTTGGTTTTGAATTGGATACAACGTTAATATAATGGGAAGAATTTTTCGTGCTCTAGAGGTTAAAATTGGATTGACACCTCTCAAATAGGAGGCGAAATTGTTGGATGTGCATTCCTGCATAACTTGAGATATCAGACGACTGGACAAGACAGCTCCATGAACCTCAGATAAGCTCTCTAGATTTGTGTATAATTCTGGCCAGTGTTTTCATAAATTTAGTTAGTGAGGTTTTTCTGAGTATGATACAACTTAATATCCAGTCAAATTGGTGAGTGATATTAAGATATATTTTCCTTCTGTTATGTATATGTGAATTTATATATAATAATTTTTTAATATAGTCCACAAATTTATATATTTACCAGCATTCCTGGTGTATGTATATTTCATTTAATTAATAGGTCCAGAGCAACTTGTGGTTATGACAGTGGTAGGTATCGAAGGGGGACATTTTTTGCGACCTAGGTGTCCCAAATTCCTACTTGTCTATGTAACATTGATAAATAACAATTATCTTTGTTATCATTTACTGTTATGTACATAATTAGTTACATTCAGATAAATGCAATTTTCCAAATTTAATTTGCCCGTTGGTCCTTCTTGAACCGGAGGTAATTAGTGAAGTCATTAATTAGTTAATTACTTAATAATTATATGTGAAATAACAGAAGGAAGTGGATGTTAAATTCACAAATTTATTTAATGTGTAGTGGATTATAATTATTACAATATTAATTTTGATAAGTCAAGTCTGGCTAAGTTTATATTAATTTATATAATATTAATTTGATAAGACAATTCTGGCCAAGATTTATATCAGTGTATGTGTAATTGATAAGCCAGGTGTTGCTAATTATATTAATGTTAAGAAGCAAGATCACCACCCATCTAGAAACCCATCAGTTACACAACCCAGGGCAACATGGGTTTAGAACAGGTCGCTCCTGTCTGTCTCAACTATTGGATCACTACGACAAGGTCCTAGATGCACTAGAAGACAAAAAGAATGCAGATGTAATATATACAGACTTTGCAAAAGCCTTCGACAAGTGTGACCATGGCGTAATAGCGCACAAAATGCGTGCTAAAGGAATAACAGGAAAAGTCGGTCGATGGATCTATAATTTCCTCACTAACAGAACACAGAGAGTAGTAGTCAACAGAGTAAAGTCCGAGGCAGGCACGGTGAAAAGCTCTGTTCCACAAGGCACAGTACTCGCTCCCATCTTGTTCCTCATCCTCATATCTGACATAGACAAGGATGTCAGCCAAGCACCATGTCTTCCTTTGCAGATGACACCCGAATCTGCATGACAGTGTCTTCCATTGCAGACATTGCAAGGCTCCAGGCGGACATCAACCAAATCTTTCAGTGGGCTGCAGAAAACAATATGAAGTTCAACGATGTGAAATTTCAATTACTCAGATATGGTAAACACGAGGAAATTAAATCTTCATCAGAGTACAAAACAAATTCTGGCTACAAAATAGAGCGAAACACCAACGTCAAAGACCTGGGAGTGATCATGTCGGAGGATCTCACCTTCAAGGACCATAACATTGTATCGATCGCATCTGCTAGAAAAATGACAGGATGGATAATGAGAACCTTCAAAACGAGGGATGCCAAGCCCATGATGACACTCTTCAGGTCACTTGTTCTATCTAGGCTGGAATATTGCTGCACACTAACAGCACCTTTCAAGGCAGGTGAAATTGCTGACCTAGAAAATGTACAGAGAACCTTCACGGCACGCATAACGGAGATAAAACACCTCAATTACTGGGAGCGCTTGAGGTTCCTGAACCTGTATTCCCTGGAACGCAGGCGGGAGAGATACATGATTATATACACCTGGAAAATCCTAGAGGGACTAGTACCGAACTTGCACACGAAAATCACTCACTACGAAAGCAAAAGACTTGGCAGACGATGCAACATCCCCCCAATGAAAAGCAGGGGTGTCACTAGCACGTTAAGAGACCATACAATAAGTGTCAGGGGCCCAAGACTGTTCAACTGCCTCCCAGCATACATAAGGGGGATTACCAACAGACCCCTGGCAGTCTTCAAGCTGGCACTGGACAAGCACCTAAAGTCGGTTCCTGATCAGCCGGGCTGTGGCTCGTACGTTGGTTTGCGTGCAGCCAGCGATAACAGCCTGGTTGATCAGGTTCTGATCCACCAGGAGGCCTGGTCACAGACCGGGCCGCGGGGGCGTTGACCCCCGGAACTCTCCAGGTAAACTCCAGGTACTTAATGTGTAGTGGATTATAATTATTACAATATTAATTTGATAAGACAATTCTGGCCAAGATTTATATCAATGTATGTGTAATTGATAAGGCAAGTGTTGCTAATTATATTAATGTGTATAATATTAATTTTGCTATGCCAAATTCTGGCAAGGATTTATATTAATTTGTATAATAATTTTGATAAGCCAAGGCTGGCTAAAAGTTTGTATTAATGTACATTTAAAATTTTTATATAAATTTCTTACATGTGTAATTGCTAAGCTCAAGTAGCTAAAATTTATTTAAAGGTAAGTTGTACTATTTACCTTTATAAAGTGCATAATTTAGTACATAATCAGTGTTATTAAGTTGAATTTAATACATTGCATCATGGCTGAAAATGAGGAAATTAATATAGAAGACAAACATATGTAATATAGAGTAAAGAAAGCATCAATACAGGCTAGAAAAGTTCATGTAACCAAGGCATATAGTAAGTGCTTGGAATTAATGAATTAAGAAACTGTGAATACTGATGATTTAAAATTGTATTTAGATGCTTTAGGGAGGCCTTGTCACAGACCGGGCCGCGGGGGCGTTGACCCCCGGAACTCTCTCCAGGTAAACTCGAGGTAATAGATATGATTCATACAAATTATATTACAACAAATATGAAGGAGATTTACTAGTAAACTGTGTAGATGAGACTGAAATAGATCTCATGATTAATCAGTATTATGAATTAGAGGAAAAGATTCTTTCTTGTAAAAGTCAGGCCTTGAATAAATTAAAATGTGTAAACCAGGCAGTTGGTCAGTCTGCTCCAACAAATAATATCTTTGCCAAAACTCCCAGAATTGTGTTTGCCTGTGTTTAAACCTGGAGAAAATTGGGAGGAATTTTGGTCAATTTTTAAAGCAGCTGTGCATGACAGGAGTGACCTAGCCTGTGTGACTAAATTATTTTACCTCAAATGACAGGTAAGAGGAGATGCTCACATACTCATACAAGCCTTTCCCAATGTAGATGACTCTTACAAGGAAGCAGTTGACTTGTTGAAGGTCACTTATGGTAATATAGAACAAAGTAGGTTGGATCTAGTGAATATCATTGTTAATTTAAAATCCCCAGATCACACTTACAAAGGTTTACAGCAGTTTAGAGTTAAACTGGAGAGCGCTCTCAAAACTTTAAGTAATAAATATAATCTGAAGGAATCAGACTGGTTATTGAGTGCCATGGTACAGAATAAATTAAGCTGTAAAACACTTGAATGATCTCGAATAAATATCACAAGGGTTATTTTGGTCTGGAGGAAATAAGACTAGGTCTACAAGAATTAATTGTTCAGTTGCAGACCAGCCAACTAACTCATTTTAAAGATGCAACACATGATAACTCTGAGGTATCTGTCAAGTTTCACTAAGTGAAAAATTATCCCAGTGGTAATAATCAAATTTCATTTCATAAAAAGAGTTGCATAGATGCATATCAATTAGCAGGAATCAGAAATAATGATTCTCCACAAGGTAAGAAGAATAAGTACCCTCCTAAGAGTAGCACAGTTAATAAGAAACCAGTCAAAGAAAGGAGAGATTGTCTTTTCTGCAAGGGTACTCATTTTTCTAAGAATTGCAATGCATACAATTCATGGAATGATAAAGTTGAAAGATTGGAGGAACTTGACAGATGTATCAGGTGTTTAGGTAATCACAATGTAAAGGATTGTTATGCCAAATTAAACTTTTGTTATCAATGTCACAAAGGAAGACACCATATAGTCATGTGTAAAGGTCTATATGATAATGTTGACAATCGTGACACAACAGTAGCTAATGTAAAAATTGCTGCTAATGTTAATAATGATGGTTTTGCTGAAGTAGCCTTACCTGTGTTACAGGTAAAAATTGATGATAAAAGGCATAAATCAAAAAATGTAACTGCATTATTGGACCAGGGATCCCAGCGTACTTTCATAAAACGTAAATGTCTTGATGGTATGAAAGTACAGATGGGAGATCCCACAACTTTAAAATTATCTGGTTTTCTCTCAGATAAAAGAGCTCAATTGTATGACACTGTTTATGTAACTGTCAGGTTGGGCAATGAGAAAAAACGTGTTAATGCAGTGATTGTAGATAGACTTCCAGAGAAAATATCTACAGTAGGGCTTAGTAAAACTACAGAAAGACTCTCACATAATGTAAATTTAGCACCTTCTGGTGTAAGTGATGATTCTGTAGGCCCAATAAATATTTTGATAGGTAGTGACTATTATGCCTCCTTTGTAAAGGGTATGGTAAAGAAATGTGGTGTCACCCTTTTGAAGACTGCAGGAGGCCATGTAATGTATGGTAGGATTCCTCGTAATAATAATTCATGACTAGAGGAAACTACAAATACCATAACTGTGTGTCTTACTCATGAAGTCGTGCCCCAGTATAATTCTTTCATAGAGGATGGTGTTGAGCCAGTGCATAAATTGTGGGAATTAGACAGCATTGGAATAAATGTAAATGAAGAAAGTCCAGACGATTCTTTTACTCAAGAACAATACCTGAGAGATGTAAAATTTGAATCTGGACAATACTGGGTACAACTTCCGTGGAGACTGAACCATCCAGAATTGCCCACTAATTACAGAATGGCATATGGACAATTAAAGGCTCAACTCCGCGAACTGAGTAAGACACCAGAATTGTTAACTGCCTATAATGATATAATTGCTGAGCAGTTAATTAATAAATTTATAGAAGAGGTACCTCCTGAGCAAGCCAAAATTTATGGTCACTATTTGCAACATCACGGAGTGAAGAAGGATTCTAAGACCACTCCTTTGAGGATTGTGTTTAATTGTAGTGCCAGGAGTAACAAAAATGTACCTAGTTTAAATGACTGTTTGATGACAGGTCCGTCGTTGACGGAAAAATTAGGAGATATCTTATTAAATTTCAGGATGAAAAATTATGCCTTTACGGCTGACATAAGTAAAGCTTTCCTAAGAGTGGGTTTACAAGAGGCTGGCCAGGACTGTACCCGCTTCTTATGGCCTGAGAATCCTATTGACCCACTTAGCCCTCTGAAAACCTTTCGCTTTAGGAGCGTATTATTTGGTGCTACATCCAGTCCGTTCCTACTTCAAGCGACGATAAATGCACACCTTAAATGTACGGGAAGTCCATTGAGTAAAGTAATGAGCAAACAATTTTATGTGGACAATTTCCTGGGTGTGACGTCAACTGAAGAGGAACTGTTAATGACTTCGAAGAGGGTAATAGAATAATGCAAGGTGCAAATATGCCTCTGAGGGAATGGAATAGTAATTCATCCAAATTAAAGGACCAAATAAGTAAAGATTACCCTGGAGATGAAGTACCAAAATGTAGTAATGTATTGGGATTAACTTGGGATACTGAGAGAGATTTGTTAATGTTAAAACCTAATAATTACAGTATGACCAATAAATTAACTAAGAGATTCTTGCTTGCTGAAGTTTCCAAATGTTTTGATCCACTAGGTTTAGTGTCACCCCTTACTATAAGAGGGAAATTATTAATTCAGGAAGCATGGAAACTTAAATGTGCTTGGGATGAAATTCTACCTGAGGAATTCATTAACAGGTGGGATGAATTACTTGGTGATTATGGGAAAATTCCAATATTGGAGTTTCCACGCCAGGTGGCCAATCCATATGGGAAAAATGTACTCCACATTTTTTTGTGATGCTTCAAAATTGGCATATGGAGCAGGTGCTTACCTTCAATGTAATAGTGTTATCTCTCTTGTTATTTCTAAGGCTAAAGTGTCTCCAATTAAATCACGTACCTTACCTCAGTTGGAATTAACAGTCATTTATGTAGGTGTCAAATTAGCTAATTATATAAGAAATAAGTTGCAGGAGATAAATATTAGCGACACTGTAATTTGGTCTGATAATGAGGTATCCTTACAATGGATTCGTAATGGAAACAGTAAAATTGTGTACGTACAAAACAGAGTCGCTGAAATTAATCAGATGCAAGAGAAGTATAATAGTTTGGGTCAGCATATGTTAACATTTAATCATATACCTGGTGAGGAGAATCCAGCTGATTTCTTGTCTCGAGGTTTACCTTATGCTAAATTTGTAAATGCTGTATCATTACCTGGACCTGGAGTTTACCTGGAGAGAGTTTCGGGGGTCAACGCCCCCGCGGCCCGGTCTGTGACCAGGCCTCCTGGTGGATCAGCCCCTGATCAACCAGGCTGTTGCTGCTGGCTGCACGCAAACCAACGTACGAGCCACAGCCCGGCTGATCAGGAACTGACTTTAGGTGCTTGTCCAGTGCCAGCTTGAAGACTGCCAGGGGTCTGTTGGTAATCCCCCTTATGTGTGCTGGGAGGCAGTTGAACAGTCTCGGGCCCCTGACACTTATTGTATGGTCTCTTAACGTGCTAGTGACACCCCTGCTTTTCATTGGGGGGATGGTGCATCGTCTGCCAAGTCTTTTGCTTTCGTAGTGAGTGATTTTCGTGTGCAAGTTCGGTAGTAGTCCCTCTAGGATTTTCCAGGTGTATATAATCATGTATCTCTCCCTCCTGCGTTCCAGGGAATACAGGTTTAGAAGCCTCAAGCGCTCCCAGTAATTGAGGTGTTTTATCTCCGTTATGCGCGCCGTGAAAGTTCTCTGTACATTTTCTAGGTCGGCAATTTCACCTGCCTTGAAAGGTGCTGTTAGAGTGCAGCAATATTCCAGCCTAGATAGAACAAGTGACCTGAAGAGTGTCATCATGGGCTTGGCCTCCCTAGTTTTGAAGGTTCTCATTATCCATCCTGTCATTTTTCTAGCAGATGCGATTGATACAATGTTATGGTCCTTGAAGGTTATGGTTTAAAGGACCGAGCTGGTTGGTAAATAAAGCTAATTGGCCTGTACAAAAGGCGTATATTGCTCCTGTTGAAATTACTGTGACCACCGCTCCAATAGTTTGTCCTTCTTTATCCATTGATATAAATAGGTATTCTTCTTTACCCAAACTGATCAATGTAACTAAGTTGGTGTTTGAATTTCTAAACAAGATAAATATTTCATATAAGTTTTCACATCCTCTTGAATATTGGATAAAGAGGATACAGGAGGAAATCTATGGAAATGAAATTAAATTGATGATGGAAAGAAAAATTATGAAAGGTTCTATAATAGAGAAATTGGGGCTTTATATAGAGAACAATGTAATTAGGTGCAGAGGAAGGTTACAAAATGCTGAATTGGGTGATTATGCTAAACATCCTATCTTACTGCCCAAAACTCATCATCTAACAAATTTGATTGTTCTAAATGCCCATAAAAATGTAATGCATGGTGGGGTACAAGATACCTTAAATTGTATTAGGGAAACTT
Source organism: Cherax quadricarinatus (assembly GCF_038502225.1). NCBI lineage: Eukaryota > Metazoa > Arthropoda > Malacostraca > Decapoda > Parastacidae > Cherax > Cherax quadricarinatus. The sequence goes on along the minus strand of NC_091359.1, from coordinate 13,702,280 downwards.
TCTGGATTCCACAAGGACGGTAAAGTGTAAAAAGGGTGATTAAATCTTGTGTAATATGTCGCCGTGTGGATGCCAGATCCTATATGTACCCAGGTCCTCCGCCATTGCCAAAGGAGCGTGTACAATTGGTGAAACCATTTGATGTAACAGGTGTAGACTATAGTGGTCCAATAATTTTAACAGGTACATTAAATGGTGTTCCACTGAAAGTGTATGTTTGTTTGTTCACCTGTACTGCTACTAGGGCAGTTCATTTAGAAGTGGCACAGGACTTGTCTGCAGAACAGTTTATACAGCTGTTTCGAAAATTTGCAGCTAGGAGATCCTGTCCGAGGTTGATGATTTCGGATAATGCCACAAATTTTGTAGCAGGTGCTCAACAGTTGATAGAATTAAATAATAGTAACGATGTTCAATCTCTGCTAACCCAGCGAGGGTGTACCTGGAAATTTATTACTCCTAGAGCCCCTTGGCAGGGGGGGCTGTACGAAAGACTGATAGGCACAGTGAAGAGGTGTCTCCGCAAAGTACTACACTGGAAGAGAATTAATTTGGAAGAATTCCGTGCAGTGTTAGTGGAGGCAGAAAATCGTATAAATAATAGGCCTCTCTCGTACATGAGTGATACACCTGATGCAGATGTATTAACACCTTCTCACCTAATGTGTGGAAGGAAATTGGAAGCTGCCCCTGTCTATAGAGATAATCCGGAAGAAAGTGATGAAGATTACAATGATGCAGCAGTGTTGTGTAATAAATTTAAAATGTTAAATAAAGTAATTGATCATTGGTCTAATGTGTGGCATAAGGAATAACTTCTTACACTACGTGAACACTTTTATGGTGTGACAGAAGCAGTAAATCGACAGACCATTCAATCAGGTGACATAGTGTTAATTGACACTGAACAACATCGAACATTGTGGCCTCTGGGCAAAGTATTGACATTGTACCCAGATGCACAAGGTGTTGTCAGGAATGTCAAAGTGTTGTGTCGTGGCCAGGAAAGTTTACGCACAATTAATAAATTGATTCCCTTGGAATTAGGTGTTCAACCAAATGTAAATGAAAATCTGAGGGAAAGTGACACGAGTGATATGGAAGATAATGCAGACCAAGTGATGCCGGAAGATGAAATCGTAGTAAGACCTACTAGGAGAACAGCCACTCAAGCCAGAACTGGCTGGAATCGTCTCCTAAAGGAAGGAGTAATTTGAATCGTTTAGCAACGAACTCCGGCCGGCCGCAGTGTGGAAAATACTGTATATATTTTCCAGAAATACAGTATTTATATGTAAATAGATGGCCATACTGTATTTAATAATATTTGTCATAGAAAACGGAAAGCCTGCGTCTGCGCAGACGAGACTCGCTATCTTGGTTTTGAATTGGATACAACGTTAATATAATGGGAAGAATTTTTCGTGCTCTAGAGGTTAAAATTGGATTGACACCTCTCAAATAGGAGGAGAAATTGTTGGATGTGCATTCCTGCATAACTTGAGATATCAGACGACTGGACAAGACAGCTCCATGAACCTCAGATAAGCTCTCTAGATTTGTGTATAATTCTGGCCAGTGTTTTCATAAATTTAGTTAGTGAGGTTTTTCTGAGTATGATACAACTTAATATCCAGTCAAATTGGTGAGTGATATTAAGATATATTTTCCTTCTGTTATGTATATGTGAATTTATATATAATCATTTTTTAATATAGTCCACAAATTTATATATTTACCAGTATTCCTGGTGTATGTATATTTCATTTAATTAATAGGTCCAGAGCAACTTGTGGTTATGACAGTGGTAGGTGTCGAAGGGGGACATTTTTTGCGACCTAGGTGTCCCAAATTCCTACTTGTCTATGTAACATTGATAAATAATAATTATCTTTGTTATCATTTACTGTTATGTACATAATTAGTTACATTCAGATAAATGCAATTTTCCACAATTATTATTATTCTTTAAAATTGCCAAGGAGTAAAGCCGAGCAGCTGGGTGTCAGACTGCAGCAGTGGAACCTCTACACTGACAAGTGTCTTTAAAGATACATTTCCTACTCTCTTACTCAGATTTTTTATCGGCCAACTTCGGAGCAGCCAGCTATGAATATGTTGAAAATTTCCACTAGAAGATTTCGGTCACGGAGAAACACTACCAGGGGAAAATAAGAGTCAGCCATTGTTAGCACATTACTACTGAACAATAATGAAAGCTGCTTCAGAAGTGGAAAACAAGAGACAAGCAAATAAGCCTCGGGTTGAATTAATATATGTAAATTCAATATGCAGGTATGTTACTAATATATTTTATACATATACACAAAATGTGCAAATAAATTTTCTTGGAAACTTTAGCCAATCGATTGTTATGGTCATATTCATTTTCAGCACCTCCCCCTTCTCCCCCCCCCCAAAAAAAAACAGTGAAATATCTGTTTTCTCCGAAAAAAACAAAATTGTTAAAAAAATTTAGACCAGTGTAATCAGAAGGCCCACAATCGAATCTGATTCCGTATAGGCATATTTTGTCCCTGCACAAACAATATGTACACTGTGTTTTGTGGCATAATTCATGTCTGCATAAAAATTACGATTGTAACTAGATATAAACGTGTAAATAATTCATTACCACTGTAACCTGTTCAGCTATCAAAACTTTGCCACCCAGTCTCTGGACCCATTATGTACCTCTGTAATGTTTTGACTACCACCCACACCATGGGTATGAGGTGCACAATAAATATATTAAACTAACTGAGTAGCATTCAACTAAAAGTATACAACAGCATTTCGGGCACAGACTGAAGATTCGTGCACATATGTTAATCCTGACCCCCTACTGCAGAAGTCCTGTAGATCCTTCAAGGAAGGACGCCTTAATGTTCACGGAGAACATTATGTATTTAAGAATTCTTCATTAGTTATTGAATAAAAAAATAATATCACTGTTTATCCAGCAAGTTGGCACTCAGTAGCAGCTGAGACTTGTGTTCAGCAAAACCACATCAGTGGTGAAATCTGAAGTCGATCCAGTTAGGACACGAATTCCAACGATTTCAAGTTTTATTACTATTTTACTATATCAAAAAACTCTGCCTGTACGCAAACGAAACTTATTGGGTACTATCCTAGTTCTAAGATGCATCAACGCTTAAACTTACTGGGTACTATCCTGGCCCTAAGATGCATCAACGCTTAAACTTACTGAGTTGTATAATGAGAGGGAGGAGTGTTAATAGTGAAATAGTGAGCAGACAGCTTGTATTGATTATCAGTACAACACTACAAGAGAGGTGCACCAGTCACCTGCAAGGCGGTTACACGTAATTCCAGTAATTAAGAAGGGTGGCAGACACCCTTGCCACCCTTGCGCTAACATAATTCCAGTATTCAACAAGTTCTCCAGACACCTTGAAGATACTCCTATGGTATTCAAGAAGTGCTCCAGACATCTGGAAGATACTAATATAGTATTCAAGAATGGTCCAGACACCTGGAAGATACTACTAGAGTATTCAAGAAGTCCTACAAACACTTGGAAGATATTATCATAGTGCTCCAGACTCTTGGAAGATACTGACACACTATTCAAGAAGCGCAACAGACACCTGGAAGACACTTCCACAGTATTCACCAGCCCGGTGGCCTGGTGGCTAAAGCTCCCGCTTCACACACGGAGGGCCCGGGTTCGATTCCCGGCGGGTGGAAACATTTCGACACGTTTCCTTACACATGTTGTCCTGTTCACCTAGCAGCAAATAGGTACCTGGGTGTTAGTCGACTGGTGTGGGTCGCATCCTGGGGGACAAGATTAAGGACCCCAATGGAAATAAGTTAGACAGTCCTCGATGACGCACTGACTTTCTTGGGTTATCCTGGGTGGCTAACCCTCCGGGGTTAAAAATCCGAACGAAATCTCTACCTGAAAGATACCAACAGCGTATTCAAGAAGAGTGACAAACGCCTGTGGGACAGTAACTTTATTTAAGTACAGTTCCATATATGTACAATTATCATACATAGTAACATAAGTGTAAATTATCTAGGATAATCCAGAAAAAATAAGACAAAGTGACTTATTTCAATAATGTGCAAAAAGGGAGGCAGAGACGTATTTAGGGCCGTGTCCTGCTTGTCCAAAACGTCACCCAATGAAATGCTTCACATGTATGCCATCTACATATTAATAATAAAATTAAGCCATTTAAAATCTGATATACATGCTTTTTTGCAATTTAATTTTGGGGTTTGAGAAGCACTTCAAGTAAACATTTCCGATGGTTTATTAGGTTTGAAACCTGTATTTATCCTGGTAAATGGTCTTTCAGGTCTTTCAAGAATACATTAATCCCAAAAACAAGGAATAAAATATATTCTGAGTGAATACGAAGCTTTCATTGTGACATTTGGGTCTCTGTACAGCTTATATACTGAGACACATGCACCACAATAATAATAATAATAATAATAATAATAATAATAATAATAATAATAATAATAATAATAATAATAATAATAATAACAACAGTGCATGAAGAAAGCCCATAGTTATGTATATATACCCAGCTTATAAGTAATTGTTACGAACATAGCCGGTTGGTCCCTGGGTTATAGTGCTTCTTCTAACAAATGAACAAACCTATCACATCTAGGGGTCATCACTTATAACATCTGTGTAACACCTTACACCCAACTTCTTTCTCCAAAAATCTCCTTAATTTACTAACACCACAACACTACTATTGATATACAAAAGTTATTAAACATGAGAAAATATATAGATAAATGAATTGGCTACTAAATACAAAAATTTTAAATAAATCTTAAATAAGTAGTCTTTATATAAAACAATCTCTAATTTTCTCATGTTTAATAACTTTTCTATATCAACAGTAGTGTTGTGGTGTTGGTAAATTAAAGAGATTGTTGGAGAAAAAAGTTGGGTGTAAGGTGTTATACAGATGTTATAAGTGATGACCCCTAGATGTGATAGGTTTGTTCATTTGTTACGATAAACACTATAACCCAGGGACCAACTGGTTATGTTCGTAACAAAGTGGGGGCCTGTCCAGGAGGTCCTGGGTTCAGCTCCCAGACAGGCCCCCATTTGTTGTGATATGGCACGTGTAACAATAGGCTACTGATACTTGATGGGGTATCAAATGCTAGGTTGGCCATTGTCTAGGGGAGAACTCCATAGCAACAAGGTTTTGGTGCTGCAAATATAGCCTTTTTAAACAGACTTTCTTTGTTAACCTTCTTTCTGTAGGATGGCCAAAACTCAAGTAAAATCTGTGCCTTTAATAACAATAAAACTTACATAGGATCTTCATATACCTATGAATTATATCTTTAATAAAATAGAGCAATAAAATTACTTATCTTTTCCCTTACTTATCTTTTCACTTACTACTGTGCAATTTACATCTACAGGACCTTAAACTCCAATATCAATCTTGACCTAAAACGCTTTCTTGATAGTTGTGACAGAACCTACAGGCATAACACCAGACACAAACATCTCTACGACATTCCCCATGTCCGACTAAACCTTTACAAAAATTCAATGTATGTCAAAGGCCCTAAAATCTGGAACACCCTACCTGAGAACTCTAGAACTGCAGACACATTCATCACCTTCAAAACTACCATTAGAAAACATCTTATCTCCCTGATAAACCCCATCAACTAACTACATGAATACCACCTGGTGGTTCACACTTACACTCACTCACCCATTTGACCATAAACGGAAATATTAATCTCAATCTTAAAATAATGAATCCTATGATACTCCAATACTGAAACTATGTACTGTGCCAAAACAAAAGCATTCACATTGCTAAACTCACAAACTAGTATTTAGTCACTTAGCCATAATACCAACTTACCTCATAATTTGTAATATTTTAAAATAAAGAATTAAACTAAGTCTGCCCGAAATGCCTAGCCATGATAGGCGTTCTAGTGGTACACTCTGTAATCATTATTTAACTACATGTAAACCACACAACAACCAAATTCTGTAAATTCAACATTGTAATCTTTATAGAGAATAAACTTTGAATTTGAATTTGAATTTGAATTTACACATAAAAGATACTATTATATACATACAGCTATTGTTACGACACAAGAGTTTACTGGGAAAACATAATTCTCAGTAGTAGAGTTAGGCAATCAAACTGTGACATGAAGTAATTATCCAGACAAGGATTTATCAGTAATCCCATGGAAGGGATATGTATATGACCAGAGAACTCTTAGAAATCATAGCTCAGACTAGAAGTGAGAGTGCTAGTCAGAGTGGGTGTTGTGAAGGCACTCTGAGTGAGTGTGGTGAAGCTACTCAGAGTGAGTGTGGGAACCTACTCAGAGCAAGTAGATTAACCGCACATGCTTTGAGTAGGTTCTCACACTCCCTCTGAATAGCTTCACCACATTCGCTCAGAGTGCCTTCACAACACCCACTCTGACTAGCACTCTGACTTCTAGTCCTATGTAAGTTTTATTGTTATTAAAGACACAGATTTTACTTGAGTTTTGGCTATATTTGCAGCACCAAAACCTTGTTGCTATGGAGTTTTTCCCTAGACAATGGCCAACCTAGCAACTGATACCCCATCAAGGATCAGTATCCTAATTTTGCACACTCCATATTGCAACAGTAAGTTTATTCAGGTATACACAAATACAGTTACATAGATTATCATGCATAGCAGCATATGTGTCGTCACTGTTTCACTGGAACTAAGATATCAGGATGAACGACTCATATACTAGCTTCATCAGCGATTATCTGCAGCATCCTACAATTACAGTAGTATCTGGTCATGTGAGCTATTAGTTGGACATGCGGACTATTAATTGGAAGTGTGGACTACTGGTAGGTTAATTGGATGTAAGACATGAACTACACTTGGGCCATTAAGGCTGCATGTTCACCAGTCAAGAATACTTTAATGCACTAAGAGACATTCATCTCTGATGTGTATATATTTTTGAATAGGGAGCAAAATAAACCCTTAGCTTATATACGGTGAGAGACATACACCTATGAGATTTATTCAGATGCATGTTAGGTAAGACACATATGCAACAGTTAGTTATCTTCATTTCGAAATGTTTCGCCTACACAGTAGGCTTCTTCAGTCGAGTACAGAAAAGTTGATAGAAGCAGAAGAGACTTGAAGACGATGTAATCAGTCCATCACCCTTAAAGTTTTGAGGTGGTCAGTCCCTCAGTCTGGAGAAGAGCATTGTTCCGTAGTCTGAAACAATATGGAGTTGAAGTGCGAGGATGGAGCCTTAAATAGCGCCAGAAGGTGAGACGTAGGTCACTTTGGGAGGTCAGGTCCCTCTCAAATCCAGCCGTTCTCACTAGTAGAGGTTGTCGAAGTTGATTTCAGGTCTGTACCAAGATACCCTTGTGTTGCAGTGTCTGACAGATTGAACATTAAAATGGTATAAAATACCGACAGGTTGTTAGGTAAGACACATATGCAACAGTTAGGTATCTTTATTTCGAAACGTTTCGCCTACACAGTAGGCTTCTTCAGTCGAGTACAGAAAAGTTGATAGAAGCAGAAGAGACTTGAAGACAATGTAATCAGTCCATCACCCTTAAAGTTTTGAGGTGGTCAGTCCCTCAGTCTGGATAAGAGCATTGTTCCGTAGTCTGAAACAATATGGAGTTGAAGTGCGAGGATGGAGCCTTATATAGCGCCAGGAGGTGAGACGTAGGTCACTTTGTAAGTAAGTAAGTAAGTAAGTAAGTAAATTTATTCAGGTATACACAATACAGTTACATAGAATTATCATACATAGCAGCATATGTGTAGAGAACCTAGGATAACCCAAAAAAGTCAGACAGAGTGACTTATTTCCATTGGGAGGTCAGGCCCCTCTCAAATCCAGCCGTTCTCACTAGTAGAGGTTGTCGAAGTTGATTTCAGGTCTGTACCAAGATACCCTTGTGTTGCAGTGTCTGACAGATTGAACATTAAAATGGTATAAAATACCGACAGGTTGTTAGGTAAGACACATATGCAACAGTTAGGCATCTTTATTTCGAAACGTTTCGCCTACACAGTAGGCTTCTTCAGTCGAGTACAGAAAAGTTGATAGAAGCAGAAGAGACTTGAAGACGATGTAATCAGTCCATCACCCTTAAAGTTTTGAGGTGGTCAGTCCCTCAGTCTGGAGAAGAGCGTTGTTCCGTAGTCTGAAACAATATGGAGTTGAAGTGCGAGGATGGAGCCTTATATAGCGCCAGGAGGTGAGACGTAGGTCACTTTGGGAGGTCAGATCCCTCTCAAATCCAGCCGTTCTCACTAGTAGAGGTTGTCGAAGTTGATTTCAGGTCTGTACCAAGATACCCTTGTGTTGCAGTGTCTGACAGATTGAACATTAAAATGGTATAAAATGGTATAAGATACCTAACTGTTGCATATGTGTCTTACCTAACAACCTGTCGGTATTTTATACCATTTTAATGTTCAATCTGTCAGACACTGCAACACAAGGGTATCTTGGTACAGACCTGAAATCAACTTCGACAACCTCTACTAGTGAAAACGGCTGGATTTGAGAGGGACCTGACCTCCCAAAGTGACCTACGTCTCACCTCCTGGCGCTATATAAGGCTCCATCCTCGCACTTCAACTCCATATTGTTTCAGACTACGGAACAATGCTCTTCTCCAGACTGAGGGACTGACCACCTCAAAACTTTAAGGGTGATGGACTGATTACATCGTCTTCAAGTCTCTTCTGCTTCTATCAACTTTTCTGTACTCGACTGAAGAAGCCTACTGTGTAGGCGAAACGTTTCGAAATAAAGATACCTAACTGTTGCATATGTGTCTTACCTAACAACCTGTCGGTATTTTATACCATTTTAATGTTCATTCAGATGCATACCTGTTTGCTGATAATGTAAAACATATTAGGAAAATAAAAACAAGTGAGGACAAAGAAAGGCTTCTAACGGATCCGGACAAGCTACAAGTAGTTGTTTGAATTCACCCCCGGTAAATGCAAGGTCATAAAGATCGGGGAAGGAGTAAGAAGACGTGAAAGTAGGTATAGACTAGGTTACAGGGGTCGGCAACCCCCGGCCTGTGAGCCACATCCGGCCTGTCCGGCCCGCCAACTTAACACCTGGACACTAATTATCTAATTATTATCGAATACAAATGCAGTAGGTCACTTCCTGGTTAAGCAGTCCCTGGAAAAGTTACTTCGTATCTTCCCTCCTTAGAGTTTTTCATTTGAGTTTGTTGTCTGGTGGTAAAACAACTGCATGCGATAATAATACTTATTTAATTATTTGTGATAAATTGTGTTAAGTATAATTAGAATTAGGCCAAAATTGGTTCTAAAAACTAATGGCAACCTTGAGTTCGAGAATTTTTTTTTTATGTTACATTTAGTACAATGCCCCTCCTCCGAGAGATTGCATAGCTGTCTGGCCCTCTCTCTCATCTAGACAGCCATCAGTTACACAACCCAGGGCAACACGGGTTTAAAACAGGTCGTTCCTACCTGTCCCAACTACTGGACCACTATGACAAGGTCCTGGATGCTCTAGAAGACAAACAAAACGCAGATGTAGTATACACAGATTTTGCAAAAGCCTTTGACGAATGTGACCATGGTGTAATAGCGCACAAAATGCGTGATAAAAGAATAACAGGAAAAGTTGGTAGATTGATCTATAATTTCCTAACAAACATAACGCAAAGAACAGTAGTAAACAGTAAAATCTGAGGCGGCTACTGCGAATAACTCTGTTCCACAAGGCACAGTACACACTCCCATCCTGTTCCTCATCCTCATATCTGACATAGACAAGGATGTCAGCCACAGCACCGTGTCTTCCTTTGCAGATGACACCCGAATCTGCATGACAGTGTCTTTCATTGCAGACACTGCAAGACTTCAGGCGGACATCAATCAAATCTTTAAATGGGCTGCAGAAAACAATATGAAGTTCAGTGAGATTTCAATTACTCCGATATGGAAAACGTGAGGAAATTAAAACTATATCGGAGTATCAAACAAATTCCAGCCACAATAGAACGAAAAACCAACGTCAAAGACCTGGGAGTGATCATGTCGGAGGATCTCACCTTCATGGACCATAACATTGTATCAATCGCATCTGCTAGAAAAATGACAGGATGGATAATGAGAACCTTCAAAATCAGGGATGCCAACCCATGATGACACTCCTCAGGTCGCTTGCTCTATCTAGGTTGGAATATTGCTGCACACTAACAGCACCTTTCAAGGCAGGTGAAATTGCTGACCTAGAAAATGTACAGAGAACCTTCATGGCACACATAACGGAGATAAAACACCTCAATTACATGATTATATACACTTGGAAAATCCTAGAGGGATTGGTACCAAACTTGCACACGAAAATCACTCCCTATGAAAGCAAAAGACTCAGCAGATAATGCAACATTTCCCCAATGAAAAGCAAGGATACCACTAGCACGTTAAGAGATAACACAGTAAGTGTCAGGGGCCCAAGACTCTTCAACTGCCTGCTAGCATATGTAAGGGGGATTACCAAGACCCCTGGCTGTCTTTAAGAAGGCACTGGACAGGCACCTAAAGTCATTACCTGACCAGCTGGGCTGTGGCTCGTACGTCGGATTTCGTGCGGCCAACAGTAACAGTCTGGTTGATCAGGCCGTGATGCAGCACAAGGCGTGGTCACAGACTGGGCCGCGGGGGCGTTGACCCCCGGAAACCCTCTTCAGGTATACTCCTGGAGTACCAGTAAAATAGGCTTGAATTTAACAAGTTTAAATGGTTATAAGTTATTTACAATGGACAATTAAGTTTATTTAGGTACAGGTACACATAAGTATAGTTATCATATATTGTGTAAATTACATAGGATAACCCAAAAAAAGATCAGATAATTTAGTTTAATATGTTTATTATGCACCCCATACCCATCCTGTGGGCGGTAGTCAAAAGATTACAGAGGTACATAATTGGTCCAGGGACTGGACTCCAAAGTTTTGATAGCTGAGCAAGTTACAGAGGTAATGAACTCACAATTTACAAAGGTAATGAACTCACAATTTACAAAGGTAATGAACTCACAATTTACAAAGGTAATGAACTCCAGGTAGGTCTGGTCACAATCATGACAAGTTACATAGGTATTTACAGATTACAGAGGTACGTAATGGGTCCAGGGACTGGGCCCCCAAAGTTTTGATAGCTGAACTAGGTACAAAGGTAATGAACTCACAAGTTACAAAGGTAATGAATTCTGTAAGAATGGTTACTTACGTTTATACATGGCTACAATCATGAACAAATTATAGAGTAATGAGCAATTCACATTTCCACACCCGGTCACAACTGTAATGAGTTATTGGTGCAAATATTGATTGTTGAGACACACACACACACACACACACACACACACACACACACACACACACACACACACACTGGCGGACACACGACACTGGAGGACAGGAGAGATAGGGGGGACATGATAACGACATACAAAATACTGAGAGGAATTGACAAGGTGGACAAAGACAGGATGTTCCAGAGATTGGACACAGTAACAAGGGGACACATTTGGAAGCTGAAGACACAGATGAATCACAGGGATGTTAGGAAGTATTTCTTCAGCCATAGAGTAGTCAGTAAGTGGAATAGTTTGGGAAGCGATGTAGTGGAGGCAGGATCCATACATAGCTTTAAGCAGAGGTATGATAAAGCTCACGGCTCAGGGAGAGTGACCTAGTAGCGATCAGTGAAGAGGCGGGGCCAGGAGCTCGGACTCGACCCCCGCAACCTCAACTAGGTGAATACACCTGGTAATGCATTATTTACAGCTAGCAAAGTCAGGGCATTTCTCCGGAATGGTCTGTAATATACCACTGTGGATAAAATACTTTGCCATTTCTTGAACATTTCTGAGTGAGTTGTTTCTAAATTCATTAATTTGGTCACACTCCAGTACATAATGATGCAAGGTGTGACAATAGTCCATCTGGCAAAGTTTACATTTCGTTTGGTCTACATCTGGTGGTGGTGATTTAACCTGCCAAAGATACTTGTAACCCAGCCGGAGCCGGGCGGTAGTGACATCCAAGAGTCTGCTTATCTTGTTGGATGCACCATAGACATGTGGCTCCTCCTGCATGATGGAATAATGATAGATGGACTGACTTGTGCCAATCTCCCTAAGTCTTAAGTCAATAAAGTTCATTTGAAGTTCTTTTCGTATTATTGTTCTCAAACTCCTAAACTGACAACCCAAGATTGTAATCTACCCCCTCTTTGAAAGCATACAGCTTAGCCAATTTATCAGTTCTATCATGCATCTGAAGACCAATGTGAGATGGAATCCACAGCATGTGCACTCTGACTCCACTGTCCACAATCTTACCATACCAGTGTCTGGCTTCTGACACAAGCATGCCACAATTTATACTTAATGAGTTGAGAGCATTTATGGATGACAGAGAATCAGTTACAATTAAAGTGTCAACCTTAGATACATGGACACATTTGAGTGCAAGGAGTATGGCAAACAGTTCTGTTTGAAGGGTAGAGGCCCAGTTATTGATGCGTGATCCAATTTCTTTACGAGAGCCATCACTCTGTGTGACAACAGCAACTCTACCAGCTGCACCAGTGGACTGGTGAACAGAACCATCAACGTAAATAATTTGTGAAAGATTGTTCTGTGTGACTAAGTTATCAATACAGCTTAAGGCATCATGTTTGGCTTCAAGACGAAGCTTTGGTTGTGATTTAAGAAGAGTTTTGGGGGGAAATGGAGGAATGGTAGTTTGGAATGGGGTAATATCCCATGCAGCAGGGAAATGTCTCTGTTGTCTAACTTGATATAGATCATGTAGCTGGTTCATGCGGAGGTCGGTTCCAGTTTTTTCGATCCATCTGGAAGGATGTTCACCAGTGCTGAGGAAAGTTTGGAGGGCTTCTGTGCAGGGGTTTGAATGGGCTAGCCTAAGCATATTGACCCCAATAAGGATATTTCTTTCAGTAACACGATCTCTAATGCTTGGAATATTAAGTTCTTTCCGCATATTTAAAATTTTGGCAGTACGAGGGCATCCTAGGATGATCCTCATTGCTTCGTTTTGCAGTTTTTCCAGCCCTCCAAGCTTCCAGTCAGACACGAATGCAAGTAGTGGCGCCGCATAATCAACCAATGATCTTACATAAGCAAGATACATCATTTTCACAATTTTAACATTAGCACCATACCTGGGGTGAAACCCAGCCACAACTCTAAGTGCTCTCAGCCTTTCTTTGTATTGGCGACAAAGTCTCGTTACAACAGGTCCAAGTAGTGGAACCTCAAAGCCTAGATACCTGTATCTGCTTACATATTCTAGAAGAGACCCATCATGCAACTGGATCTGACGAACTGTGCCTCTCTGCCGAGGAGGACGTCTGTTGAGTATCTTTGTTTTATCCCCTGAGATTATTAAACCCAGGTCTGAGAGGCTAGTACATGATTAAGAATGTTTTGGGTGTTGGAGAATCCGGTGGCGTGAATCATTATGTCATCAGCAAAACTAACCATATAATGATGGAGCTGGCTAGGCATAGCATTAAGTAAGGCATTAATCAAAATGTTGAAAAGGGTGGGACTAAGCACACCTCCCTGTGGGGTTCCTAATTCAAAATCTTTAGTTACACTTCTATGTCCCTGGAACAACACAGACGACTTTCTGTTGGACAGGTAACCTTTAATCCAGCGGAGAAGCCATCCTCCAACATCCATTCTGGCAAGTTCACTAATGATTACATGTCGGTTGGCTACATCAAAAGCGGATTTAAGGTCAAGGAAGGTAGTGTATGAGCTGTCAGTGTGCAGAGTGAGAAAGGTGGTAATGCAATGATGCACACTTCTTCCATGCATGAAGCCATGCAACCGGGGAGACAAGAATTGCTTAATTCTGTGCATAAGACGATTAAGAATCATCCTTTCGAATGTTTTACACAAGCAGCTAGTAAGGGATATTGGGCGAGATGAGTTTTGTTGATTGGGCTTCGGAATGGGAATAATGAGGCTATTGGTCCATGATTTAGGGAGCTCCCCAGTGACATAACTCATGTTATATAATTCAAGTAAAGGATTACCTGGTACTCGACAGAGCAATCTGAGTATGTTGTAAGTAATACCATCCTCACCAGGCGACGTGGAGTTTACCTTAGTTAGTTTAGTTTAATATGTTTATTATGCACCCCATACCCATCCTGTGGGCGGTAGTCAAAAGATTACAGAGGTACATAATTGGTCCAGGGACTAGACTCCAAAGTTTTGATAGCTGAGCAAATTACAGAGGTAATGAATTCACAATTTACAAAGGTAATGAACTCACAAATTACAAAGGTAATGAACTCCGGGTAGGTCTAGTCACAATCATGACAAGTTACAAAGGTATTTACAGATTACAGAGGTACGTAATGGATCCAGGGACTGGGCCCCAAAGTTTGGATGGCTGAACTAGGTACAAGGTAATGAACTCACAAGTTACAAAGGTAATGAATACTGTAAGAATGGTTACTTACGTTTATACATGGCTACAATCATGAACAAATTATAGTGTAATGAGCAATTCACACTTCCACACCCGGTCACAACTGTAATGAGTTATTGGTGCAAATATTGATTGTTGAGTCACACACACACACACACACACACACACACACACACACACACACACACACACACACACACACACACACACACCTTAGTTAGTGCTGCATCAAGTTCATAATTAGTGAAAGGAATATTGCAGTCATCTGCCTTGCTGAGCATAAAGCAAACAAGTCTCTCCCTTGCATCATATTTGTCCATTAATTTCGCCTGTGTGGTACTGGGAAGACTGTCATAGCTAGATGTAGCAGCCCAAGCACTGACTAACTCATTCGCCCTATGCAAGGGATGAGGGTGCGCGATCTGCCCAGTTCTGTTACCCTTAATTCTATTTATGTCCCTCCATGCCCGGCTAAGTGGGGTGTGAGCATTGAGACCATTGACAAATTGTTCCCAGTCTGTTTGCCGCAGCTCTGTCATACGCTCTCTGGCAGCAGCAAGGGCAGTTTGGAAGAGGCTCAGCATTTCAGGGGTACGATGGTTTCTATAGGCTAGGCCTAGTCTGCGAGCAGTACGTTTCAATGTTCGAAGTTTAGAATCATTGTAATAGGTATGGTTTTTATAAGACTTATGATTATTATGGAAGTCATTTGGATTTAGAGTAGTAGGAGGTTTCAGAGGCGGGTCTAAGAAGTTCTGAATATTGCTCACGAGGTCATTGTTAAAAGTCTCGACAGAGGTACACTCATAGGAATTATACCAGTCAGTCACATGTGCAACAAAGTCATCATGTTGATCAGGGGAAACATTAAGACGTTTCCGTTTGAATATCCCACCAGGGAGGATAGTATTACCAATATCTAGAGAGGTTAGCCTTGGGAAATGATCAGACGCTATATCTGTTACAATGGAAGACTCACAGCTGGCAGAAGTAATGTTGAAGCCAAGACACAGATCAAGGACACCTCCATAGATATGTGTGGGTTCAAGGTCACCTACAATTTGCACATTATCATGACTATTTAAGAGTGACAACAGTTGATTGCCATTACGATTACCAAACTGAGAGTTTCCAATGCTTTTGTGTCTTGCATTATAATCACCAATAATGAGAGTAGGCTCAGAATGAGCACAAGTTGGAAGCTCCAAGTAATTAAACTTATCAGCAGGAGCGTACAAGTTAAATATGTTGAGAGCAGAGTTCCCAATATAAATCCTAACACCGTGATACTGTAGCCCCTCTGTTTTCTTATGTGCAAGAAGTTGATGGGGGAATGATTTTTTAATATATAGAACACAAGAATTAGTAGATTTGAGATTATATGCAACAAATGATGGCAATTTAGGGGGTTGGGATTTTTCAGGGACTCTGCACTCTTGCAGACACACAATATCAATGGATTCAGTGGTTACTTTATGATGCAGGTCAGAAAATCTTTTTCTAAGTGACGCAATATTCCAACTTAAAATGGATAGTTTATACGAGTTTGGTTCCATTATAAAAGTCCAGGGATAGATTTAAATTTCTCAGCAAAATGAAAAAACTTACTAAATAACAAACAGACGTAATCAATATCAATATCATCAGTATTATCCTTATCCATGAGTCTCCTAAGTGCACTTCCATTAGCGAGACCTCTTGGGAGTCTTTGTACACAGAGGGCACAGCGCTCTTTGTCTGTGAATGTATGGAAGGTGACACTATCCCTAGCACTCACCTCTCCGCTTTTATTACACTCATCACTATCATCACATGTATCACTTCCCTCATCATTATGACCAGTGATACATACACCATTATCAACAACCGGGTCATTCAAATTCAAATTCAAATTCAAATTCAAAGTTTATTCTCTATAAGGATTACAATGCTGAGTTTACAGAAATTTGGTTATTGTGTGGTTTACATGTAGTAAAATAACGATTACAGAGTGTACCACTAGAACGCTTAGCATGGCTAGGCATTTCGGGCAGACTTAGTTTTATTCTTAATTGTAAAATATTACAAATTATACAGATACAGATACTAATGCCGGAAAAAAAATCCCCCCCCAGTACCAACAATACCACCAGTCCGATAACATTCTTCTTTGCAAATATACAGGGTCTAAAGCCAGCAACAAACAACAAAATACCTTTCATCCGTGGACTGCTTGCAGAGGCAAAGGCAATGTTCGCGGCTTTCACTGAGACCCACATAAAGGATCACTTGGACAATGAAATATGGATCCCAGGTTACAACCTATACAGATGTGACAGAGTGAACAGGCAAAAGGGGGGGGTTGGCCTGTACATTGCAGAGTCACTTGTTTGCACAGAACTGCTTAATGCCTCAAATGACGTAGTGGAAGTTTTAGCAGTAAAGGTCGAGAACCAAAACCTAGTCATTGTGGTAGTCTACAAGCCTCCGGATGCAACATCCCAGCAATTCCAGGAACAGCTGTTAAAAATTGACCACTGTCTGGAAAATCTTCCAGCTCCTGCACCCAACATCTTGCTCCTGGGGGATTTCAACTTAAGGCACCTAAAATGGAGGAATATAGCAAATAATATTGTTGCAGTAATAACACCAGGAGGCAGCTCTGATGAAAACTCACACTCACACGAGCTTTTAAATCTCTGCACAAAATTCAATTTAAACCAGCAAATAATAGAGCCTACTAGACTGGAGAATACACTAGACCTCATATTCACTAACAATGATGATCTGGTAAGAAATGTCACCATATCAAAAACAATATACTCAGATCACAACATAATTGAGGTTCAGACATGTATGCGAGGAGCCCCAGACCGACAAAATGAGACTAGTCACGAGGGAGCATTCACCAAATTCAACTTCAATAACAAAAACATAAAGTGGGACCAAGTAAACCAAGTCCTAACCGATATAAGCTGGGAAGATATACTAAGCAACACAGACCCAAACTTATGCCTAGAACAGATTAACTCGGTGGCACTCGATGTATGCACAAGGCTTATTCCTCTAAGAAAAAGGAGGAGTAGATGTAAAATAGAAAGAGACAGGCGCTCCCTTTACAGGCGACGGAAAAGAATAACAGAGCGGCTAAAAGAGGTCAATATATCTGAAATGCGCAGGGAGACACTGGTCAGAGAAATAGCAAGCATCGAACTTAAGCTAAAAGAATCCTTTAGGAGTCAGGAATCGCGGGAAGAACTAAAAGCTATAAATGAAATCGAAAGAAACCCAAAGTATTTCTTCTCCTATGCCAAATCAAAATCGAGAACAACGCCCAGTATTGGGCCCCTACTTAAACAAGATGGATCCTACACAGATGACAGCAAGGAAATGAGTGAGCTACTCAAGTCCCAATATGACTCAGTTTTTAGCAAGCCGCTAACCAGACTGAGAGTCGAAGATCAAAATGAATTTTTTATGAGAGAGCCACAAAATTTGATTAACACAAGCCTATCCGATGTTATCCTGACGCCAAATGACTTCGAACAGGCGATAAATGACATGCCCATGCACTCTGCCCCAGGGCCAGACTCATGGAACTCTGTGTTCATCAAGAACTGCAAGAAGCCCCTATCACGAGCCTTTTCCATCCTATGGAGAGGGAGCATGGACACGGGGGTCGTCCCTCAGTTACTAAAAACAACAGACATAGCCCCACTCCACAAAGGGGGCAGTAAAGCAACAGCAAAGAACTACAGACCAATAGCACTAACATCCCATATCATAAAAATCTTTGAAAGGGTCCTAAGAAGCAAGATCACCACCCATCTAGAAACCCATCAGTTACACAACCCAGGGCAACATGGGTTTAGAACAGGTCGCTCCTGTCTGTCTCAGCTACTGGATCACTACGACAAGGTCCTAAATGCACTAGAAGACAAAAAGAATGCAGATGTAATATATACAGACTTTGCAAAAGCCTTCGACAAGTGTGACCATGGCGTAATTGCGCACAAAATGCGCGCTAAAGGAATAACAGGAAAAGTCGGTCGATGGATCTATAATTTCCTCACTAACAGAACACAGAGAGTAGTCGTCAACAGAGTAAAGTCCGAGGCAGCTACGGTGAAAAGCTCTGTTCCACAAGGCACAGTACTAGCTCCCATCTTGTTCCTCATCCTCATATCCGACATAGACAAGGATGTCAGCCACAACACCGTGTCTTCCTTTGCAGATGACACCCGAATCTGCATGACAGTGTCTTCCATTGCAGACACTGCAAGGCTCCAGGCGGACATCAACCAAATCTTTCAGTGGGCTGCAGAAAACAATATGAAGTTCAACGATGAGAAATTTCAATTACTCAGATATGGTAAACATGAGGAAATTAAATCTTCATCAGAGTACAAAACAAATTCTGGCCACGAAATAGAGCGAAACACCAACGTCAAAGACCTGGGAGTGATTATGTCGGAGGATCTCACCTTCAAGGACCATAACATTGTATCAATCACATCTGCTAGAAAAATGACAGGATGGATAATGAGAACCTTCAAAACTAGGGAGGCCAAGCCCATGATGACACTCTTCAGGTCACTTGTTCTATCTAGGCTGGAATATTGCTGCACTCTAACAGCACCTTTCAAGGCAGGTGAAATTGCCGACCTAGAAAATGTACAGAGAACTTTCACGGCACGCATAACGGAGATAAAACACCTCAATTACTGGGAGCGCTTGAGGTTTCTAAACCTGTATTCCCTGGAACGCAGGAGGGAGAGATACATGATTATATACACCTGGAAAATCCTAGAGGGACTAGTACCGAACTTGCACACGAAAATCACTCACTACGAAAGCAAAAGACTTGGCAGACGATGCACCATCCCCCCAATGAAAAGCAGGGGTGTCACTAGCACGTTAAGAGACCATACAATAAGTGTCAGGGGCCCGAGACTGTTCAACTGCCTCCCAGCACACATAAGGGGGATTACCAACAGACCCCTGGCAGTCTTCAAGCAGGCACTGGACAAGCACCTAAAGTCAGTTCCTGATCAGCCGGGCTGTGGCTCGTACGTTGGTTTGCGTGCAGCCAGCAGCAACAGCCTGGTTGATCAGGCGCTGATCCACCAGGAGGCCTGGTCACAGACCGGGCTGCGGGGGCGTTGACCCCCGAAACTCTCTCCAGGTAAACTCCAGGTAAGTTGGTATTATGGCTAAGTGACTAAATACTAGTTTGTGAGTTTAGCAATGTGAATGCTTTTGTTTTGGCACAGTACATAGTTTCAGTATTGGAGTATCACAGGATTCATTATTTTAAGATTGAGATTAATATTTCTGTTTATGGTCAAATGGGTGAGTGAGTGTAAGTGTGAACCACCAGGTGGTATTTGTGTAGTTGGTTGACGGGGTGTATCAGGGAGATAAGATGTTTTCTAATGGTAGTTTTGAAGGTGATGAATGTGTCTGCAGTTCTAGAGTTCTCAGGTAGGGTATTCCAGATTTTAGGGCCTTTGACATACATTGAATTTTTGTAAAGGTTTAGTCAGACAGGGGAATGTCGTAGAGATGTTTGTGTCTGGTGTTACGCCTGTGGGTTCTGTCACAACTATCAAGAAAGCGTTTTAGGTCAAGGTTGATATTAGAGTTTAAGGCCCTGTAGATGTAGATTGCACAGTAGTAAGTGTGGATGTACTGAACAGGGAGTAAGTTTAGGTCTATGAAGAGTGGGGGGGGGTGTTGCCAGGGATGGGATTTAGTGATTATTCTTACTGCAGCTTTTTGTTGGATTATTATTGGCTTTAGGTGTGTTGCTGCAGTTGATCCCCAAGCACAAATAGCATAGGTGAGGTATGGATAAATAAGTGAGTGGTATAGTGTGAGAAGGGCATTTTGCGGCACGTAGTATCGTATCTTGGAGAGGATCCCAACCGTTTTGGATACTTTTTTGGTTATATGCTGGATATGGGTGCTGAAATTCAGGTTGTTGCCTAGGAATTTGCCCCCATTATTTCTGGTAATTAGAGTGTTGTCAATCTTAATGTTAATTTGTGCATCTCCTACTCTGCTACCAAACATAATATAGTAGGTTTTGTCAGTGTTAAGCGTAAGTTTATTGACTGTCATCCAAGTCGATATTTTGATCAGCTCCTCATTCACAATGGTGTTGAGGGTGGCAAGATTAGGGTGAGAGATGACATAAGTCGTGTCGTCAGCAAAGAGAATGGGTTTCAGGTGTTGGGATACGTTTGGAAGGTCATTCAAAGTTTAATTCAAAGTTTATTCTCTATAAGGATTACAATGCTGAGTTTACAGAAATTTGGTTATTGTTTGGTTTATATGTAGTAAAATTGTAATTACAGAGTGTACCACTAGAACGCTTAGCATGGCTAGGCATTTCGGGCATACTTAGTTTTATTCTTAATTGTAAAATATTACAAATTATGAGGTAAGTTGGTATTATGGCTAAGTGACTAAATACTAGTTTGTGAGTTTAGCAATGTGAATGCTTTTGTTTTGGCACAGTATATAGTTTCAGTATTGGAGTATCACAGGATTCATTATTTTAAGACTGAGATTAATATTTCTGTTTATGGTCAAATGAGTGAGCGAGTGTAAGTGTGAACAACCAGGTGGTATTCGTGTAGTTAGTTGACGGGGTGTATCAGGGAGATAAGATGTTTTCTAATGGTAATTTTGAAGGTGATGAATGTGTCTGCAGTTCTAGAGTTCTCAGGTAGGGTGTTCCAGATTTTAGGGCCTTTGACATACATTGAATTTTTGTAAAGGTTTAGTCGGACACGGGGAATGTCGTAGAGATATTTGTGTCTGGTGTTATGCCTGTGGGTTCTGTCACAACTATCAAGAAAGCGTTTTAGGTCAAGGTTGATATTAGAGTTTAAGGCCCTGTAGATATAGATTGCACAGTAGTAAGTGTGGATGTACTGAACTGGGAGTAAGTTTAGATCTTTGAAGAGTGGGGGGGTGTGCTGCCAGGGATGGCATTTAGTGATTATTCTTACTGCAGCTTTTTGTTGGGTTATTATTGGCTTTAGGTGTGTTGCTGCAGCTGATCCCCAAGCACAAATAGCATATGTGAGGTATGTATATGATGTATATGAGGAAGAGCAGGGGACCAAGGACACTTCCCTGCGGAACTCCAATATCAAGTGGCCGTGTTGCTGATGCTGTGTCTTTAATGGTGACATACTGATACCTATTAGTAATGTAAGATTTGAAATAAGCAAGCGCATGGCCTCTTATACCATAATGATCAAGTTTGTGGAGTAGGATGTCGTGGTCTACTGTGTCAAAAGCTTTTCTTAGGTCAATAAAAATTCCTAGTGGATATTCCTTATTTTCCAATGCTGTGTAAAGCAGATCTAGCATTTTTATGATTGCATCATTAGTGCTTTTATTTTTCCTGAATCCAAATTGGCAGGGGTTGAGTATGTTTTGAGCTGTTATAAATGAATACAGTCTCCTGTGCACGAGTTTCTCAAAGATTTTGGATAGAAATGGTAAGTTAGATATTGGCCTATAGTTGTTTAAGTCTGTAGGGTCACCACCTTTATGTACTGGTGTAACCCTTGCCATCTTGAGTAGTTTCGGGAAGGTGCTAGTCTCTAGTGACTTGTTAAAAAGTAATGAAATAGCATGCGAAAGGGCATGGGCCGCTCGCTTGTACAGTAAAGGTGGGACATGAGACAGATTCCCCGAGTTATTTTTAAGTAACTTTATAATCTCGGTGACTTCCGTGGGCTCAGTTGGTGCGAGATAGAAGGAATTTGGGAAATTCCCATCTAGGTAGTCCCTGGCATGGGCATTGGTATGTGAGATTTTACTGGCGAGATTAGATCCTATGGTTGAGAAGAAGTCGTTTATCTTGTTAGCTGTGTCAGTGGGATGTAGTGGTGTTTCGTTAGGTTTAGTTAGGACAATATTCTTGGTTTTTCTCAGTTTGTGGGTCCCTAGAATCTGAGAGAGTGTTTTCCAGGTCTTTTTTATATCTCCTCTAGTGTCTGTGAATCTACTGGAGTAGTATAGTTGTTTGGCTTTCTTTATTACTTTGGTGAGAGCTGATGAATAGTGTTTAAGAATATCTTTGTGTATTAAGCCCTGTCTTTATTGCTTTTCATATTGGTGTTTCTTGTCAATGGATTTCAGAATGGTGCTGGTTAGCCATGGGCAGCCAAGCTGTTTGTTTGTGATCTGTTTTGTTTTTATAGGACAATGTTTCAAATGACGTAGTGGAAGTTTTAGCAGTAAAGGTCGAGAACCAAAACCTAGTCATTGTGGTAGTCTACAAGCCTCCGGATGCAACATCCCAGCAATTCCAGGAACAGCTGTTAAAAATTGACCACGGTCTGGAAAATCTTCCAGCTCCTGCACCCAACATCTTGCTCCTGGGGGATTTCAACTTAAGGCACCTAAAATGGAGGAATATAGCAAATAATATTGTTGCAGTAATAACACCAGGAGGCAGCTCTGATGAAAAGTCACACTCACACGAGCTTTTAAATCTCTGCACAAAATTCAATTTAAACCAGCAAATAATAGAGCCTACTAGACTGGAGAATACACTAGACCTCATATTCACTAACAATGATGATCTGATAAGAAATGTCACCATATCAAAAACAATATACTCAGATCACAACATAATTGAGGTTCAGACATGTATGCGAGGAGCCCCAGACCGACAAAATGAGACTAGTCACGAGGGAGCATTCACCAAATTCAACTTCAATAACAAAAACATAAAGTGGGACCAAGTAAACCAAGTCCTAACCGATATAAGCTGGGAAGATATACTAAGCAACACAGACCCAAACTTATGCCTAGAACAGATTAACTCGGTGGCACTCGATGTATGCACAAGGCTTATTCCTCTAAGAAAAAGGAGGAGTAGATGTAAAATAGAAAGAGACAGGCGCTCCCTTTACAGGCGACGGAAAAGAATAACAGAGCGGCTAAAAGAGGTCAATATATCTGAAATGCGCAGGGAGACACTGGTCAGAGAAATAGCAAGCATCGAACTTAAGCTAAAAGAATCCTTTAGGAGTCAGGAATCGCGGGAAGAACTAAAAGCTATAAATGAAATCGAAAGAAACCCAAAGTATTTCTTCTCCTATGCCAAATCAAAATCGAGAACAACGCCCAGTATTGGGCCCCTACTTAAACAAGATGGGTCCTACACAGATGACAGCAAGGAAATGAGTGAGCTACTCAAGTCCCAATATGACTCAGTTTTTAGCAAGCCGCTAACCAGACTGAGAGTCGAAGATCAAAATGAATTTTTTATGAGAGAGCCACAAAATTTGATTAACACAAGCCTATCCGATGTTATCCTGACGCCAAATGACTTCGAACAGGCGATAAATGACATGCCCATGCACTCTGCCCCAGGGCCAGACTCATGGAACTCTGTGTTCATCAAGAACTGCAATAAGCCCCTATCACGAGCCTTTTCCATCCTATGGAGAGGGAGCATGGACACGGGGGTCGTCCCTCAGTTACTAAAAACAACAGACATAGCCCCACTCCACAAAGGGGGCAGTAAAGCAACAGCAAAGAACTACAGACCAATAGCACTAACATCCCATATCATAAAAATCTTTGAAAGGGTCCTAAGAAGCAAGATCACCACCCATCTAGAAACCCATCAGTTACACAACCCAGGGCAACATGGGTTTAGAACAGGTCGCTCCTGTCTGTCTCAGCTACTGGATCACTACGACAAGGTCCTAAATGCACTAGAAGACAAAAAGAATGCAGATGTAATATATACAGACTTTGCAAAAGCCTTCGACAAGTGTGACCATGGCGTAATAGCGCACAAAATGCGCGCTAAAGGAATAACAGGAAAAGTCGGTCGATGGATCTATAATTTCCTCACTAACAGAACACAGAGAGTAGTCGTCAACAGAGTAAAGTCCGAGGCAGCTACGGTGAAAAGCTCTGTTCCACAAGGCACAGTACTAGCTCCCATCTTGTTCCTCATCCTCATATCCGACATAGACAAGGATGTCAGCCACAGCACCGTGTCTTCCTTTGCAGATGACACCCGAATCTGCATGACAGTGTCTTCCATTGCAGACACTGCAAGGCTCCAGGCGGACATCAACCAAATCTTTCAGTGGGCTGCAGAAAACAATATGAAGTTCAACGATGAGAAATTTCAATTACTCAGATATGGTAAACATGAGGAAATTAAATCTTCATCAGAGTACAAAACAAATTCTGGCCACGAAATAGAGCGAAACACCAACGTCAAAGACCTGGGAGTGATTATGTCGGAGGATCTCACCTTCAAGGACCATAACATTGTATCAATCGCATCTGCTAGAAAAATGACAGGATGGATAATGAGAACCTTCAAAACTAGGGAGGCCAAGCCCATGATGACACTCTTCAGGTCACTTGTTCTATCTAGGCTGGAATATTGCTGCACTCTAACAGCACCTTTCAAGGCAGGTGAAATTGCCGACCTAGAAAATGTACAGAGAACTTTCACGGCGCGCATAACGGAGATAAAACACCTCAATTACTGGGAGCGCTTGAGGTTTCTAAACCTGTATTCCCTGGAACGCAGGAGGGAGAGATACATGATTATATACACCTGGAAAATCCTAGAGGGACTAGTACCGAACTTGCACACGAAAATCACTCACTACGAAAGCAAAAGACTTGGCAGACGATGCACCATCCCCCCAATGAAAAGCAGGGGTGTCACTAGCACGTTAAGAGACCATACAATAAGTGTCAGGGGCCCGAGACTGTTCAACTGCCTCCCAGCACACATAAGGGGGATTACCAACAGACCCCTGGCAGTCTTCAAGCTGGCACTGGACAAGCACCTAAAGTCAGTTCCTGATCAGCCGGGCTGTGGCTCGTACGTTGGTTTGCGTGCAGCCAGCAGCAACAGCCTGGTTGATCAGGCGCTGATCCACCAGGAGGCCTGGTCACAGACCGGGCCGCGGGGGCGTTGACCCCCGAAACTCTCTCCAGGTAAACTCCACGTATAGTCTAAGTAATTTGTTAAGAAAAATGTCTGTCCAGTCATCATTACCATTGGCTTTGGAGAATTCTGTAGGCCAGTCAACAGTCTCTAGGTCAGCTGTGAACTTCCTTACTGAGGCCTCGTCGTGGAGTCTAAATGAGACTTTGTTGTATTCAAGTGGTGGTTTACTAATGTTTGTCAGGAGGAAGATAGGGTAGTGGTCTGTAGTGCTATCTGTGATTATCCCTGATTTAAGTGGGGCTAGTATATTGGTCCATATGTGGTCTATTATGGTTGCATCTCCACACTCAGTATCTATCAATATATTACACTCATCAGTTTGACTATCATGATGGTCTTCACTGCCCTTATCATCTTCACTGTGATTGTAAACACCACTATCAGATTCATCATTTTTGTAATTATTAGCACCACTATATTCATCAGTTTGTTCATCATCACCACACTCATTTTCATAATGGCTGACTATCTGTGGGTTGATGTACTCATTTGCAACCTCTGTAAGTTTTTCCTCGTGGTGCTCAAGTTGTTGTTTCAAACACCATTGTTGCTTCTTCAGTACTGTTATGCGCAGTTGCATGTTGTGTACCACCCCAGCAAGACTAGCGTCATCTGGAAGTATGAAGTCCCAATCAGCTGAGCCAGGTGGCTGACTGACAGCTGACTCAGCCAGACAGGTGGTGTCAACACAAGCAGCATTACTAGTGTTGATAGCAGACGTGATCGTGCTCTGTTGATGTACTCCCAGAGTGACTCGCTCAACCATATTGTCTGAAATCAGGCATGGATCAGTATTCAGACATGAAGTATCTGGTAGGCCTACTGCCTCATCATGGGGGGTGATGGGCGAGGCGGGAGCCCTGCGGCTGGCGATGTGAGCAGCTTTCGCTCTGCAATCAGCATGAGCAGCTGTGACTCCTGGAGTATCACAATTGATACATTGTAATGCAACGGTCTGGTGTTTCTTGATCATATCATAGCACTGGTGAGAAGGATGGGCCTTGGCACACACTGCACACCAGTGTGACTTAGATGGGCATTTCCAACCAATGTGACCCCAGCGCTGACACTTGTAGCCGGTGGCCTGGTGGCTAAAGCTCCCGCTTCACACACGGAGGGCCCGGGTTCGATTCCCGGCGGGTGGAAACATTTCGACACGTTTCCTTACACCTGTTGTCCTGTTCACCTAGCAGCAAATAAGTACCTGGGTGTTAGTCGACTGGTGTGGGTCGCATCCTGGGGGACAAGATTAAGGACCCCAATGGAAATAAGTTAGACAGTCCTCGATGACGCACTGACTTTCTTGGGTTATCCTGGGTGGCTAACCCTCCGGGGTTAAAAATCCGAACGAAATCTTATCTTATCTACGGTGAGGTGGTTTGTACAAAGCTATTTTGTAACTCCTGTTAAGCGCAGCACGAGAGTAGATATATGATGGTGGAGTCCCTTGTCCAATCCACTCAGCCAATATCAGATCATTTGGAAGTCGACGAGGGTTTGCAACTTGATCTGACAACAGGAATTTAGGATCCATGTATTTATTGACATTGTGGATAACAATAAGCACTTTAGGTGATCTTGGTGGGGCAGCTTGGAGTTGGATGTTAGCATATTTATGAGTAAGAAGTTTTTCTATGAATGTTGGGTCGTTAGTAACAAAAACGTAATTATCCTCGTCATGACGCAAGCGAATCCGAAGGTTTTCCTCTGGGTTGTCTAATGAAGCTTCGTAAAACCATTTAAACTTGACCTCAAACTCAGTGTTAGCAGGGAAATCAAGCCTAACCGTTCTGCGATGGTTGTTGTTGCTCTCGTTGTTTCTTGCAGCAAGCCTCCTTTGAAATCCTCTTTCTTTTTTCAAAGCTCCCTTACTTCTAAAACGTACGAATTCGCCTTCACCATCATTTACTTCGTTCACATCCATAGGTCACTTCTAGTTCAGCTGCTTGAGGTGGAAGAGTTAGTCTGTTACTTTTGGGTCTGCGAAACCGCCTTTATTCCATAAGAGAGAAGGGACAAGGAAGGGATATTCACCTCGCTAGACACAGGCAATATGGGTGTAGTGGCCTGCGGGCCGCAGTGCGATTTTCAAGGTCATTCACTGGGCCCACAGTCGTCTCGAGAATTACCAACACTGTACTACTTGTTAATTACTCCAAACCCGCAGCACTTAACACATCTAGCACACGTGTCTTGGAATGACAGACAAATTTTCACTACATAAGAACTAGTTCTCACAACACCGAAGGTACGGCCGGAACACTGTAGAACGTTCACAAAGGCATTCTGGGATTCAGAACAGATGTAGCTGCAGTGTAACTTGGCCTTCACTGGCTGGCTTGGAGCGCTGTTTAGCCTGGATCAGCTAAACTCGCCCTTATCCCATATGTAGATAATGGCGACAAGTTAAGGGATACCGGTGAATAGGAAAGTCGAGGAAGGGACATTCACCTCACTAGACACACGCAGTATGGGTGTAAGTGGCATGCGGGTCTTATAGTGCCATTTTCAAGGTCACCCAGCAGGCCAAACATTCCTCACTCATTTTAAGCCTACGTAGGTACTGATTGATCTAATATGACATAAGGCGATATAATAATAGCATAGAAACATAAAAAGTACACCAGAACAAATAATATATAGCTAGCTGGTCTAGTGGCAAACGCGACGGGCTGGAGTTTTGAGACTCTCACCGCGGGTTCAATCCCGGCAGGGGTATGGTTTGGTTTCACATCTCAAGATCATATACCCATTCTCTAGTTACTATTATGAGAGAAAACGGATATTTACGATGGTTAGCTGTAATAAACACTCGTAGGTTACGGAAAAAGTGTAAATAAAGCGAATTTTTCAGACAAAAAAAATATTTCTCCGCATACCTGGGCTGCCGCGCGTATAGGCCAATATTTATGAACGAATTGACCTGATTTTCACAACAAACATAGAAGAATGATTGCTCTGTCTAGAAGCTCTCGTTGCGATTTTTGACGTATCCCAAATATTTTCAGATTTGTGTGAGCGAACAAGGGCGATATCTTCCTAAATGTCATGAAACATAGAAACTGTATTTTGTTTAGAACGAAGATAAGATTTATTACAAAAATAGGAACGAGGGAGGATGGAATTAGAAGTGTTCTATCAGCAGTGTCAAAACCACTTTTCCAAGTACCACTTTGGCCCTGTGCTCTGCCAAATGTAATTTTTCGTAAATTTTGTTTGCTTTTTCATTTGCTTTCAGCCGATCTTTCTGGCACTTCATCAAATCATGGTCGATATAAGCTTCTATTAGTACACCAAAACTGAACGAAATCGGTTGACAAATAAGAATGTCGAACAATTCTCGTTTATATGCCCCTCACTACTCATCCATCATCTGCAACTGGTTTACCTGGAGTTTACCTGGAGAGGGTTTCGGGGGTCAACGCCCCCGCTGCCCTGTCTGAGACCAGGCCTCATGGTGGATCAGGGTTTGATCAACCAGGCTGTTACTGCTGGCCACACGCAAGCTGACGTACGAACCACAACAAGATGATGATCTTGCAAGTGAAGGTTGTCTTATGGAAGATTTTATTTCTTCACTTTATTATGATCTTACACACAAACAATGATGACTAAGTCATCCTGACTCACTTTCATACTTAGTTATGTATATTTACTCAAATTAAGTTTAATTAACAACTGTCCATTAATAAACAGAAAGGCTCAGGCGGGGATCGAACCGCCGTCCTCATATTTACAGTCCGACGCTCTACCGACTGGAGTTTACCTGGAGAGAGTTCCGGGGGTCAACGCCCCCGCGGCCCGGTCTGTGACCAGGCCTCCTGGTGGATCAGAGCCTGATCAACCAGGCTGTTGCTGCTGGCTGCACGCAAACCAACGTACGAGCCACAGCCCGGCTGATCCGGAACTGACTTTAGGTGCTTGTCCAGTGCCAGCTTGAAGACTGCCAGGGGTCTGTTGGTAATCCCCCTTATGTGTGCTGGGAGGCAGTTGAACAGTCTCGGGCCCCTGACACTTATTGTATGGTCTCTTAACGTGCTAGTGACACCCCTGCTTTTCATTGGGGGGATGGTGCATCGTCTGCCAAGTCTTTTGCTTTCGTAGTGAGTGATTTTCGTGTGCAAGTTCGGTACTAGTCCCTCTAGGATTTTCCAGGTGTATATAATCATGTATCTCTCCCGCCTGCGTTCCAGGGAATACAGGTTTAGGAACCTCAAGCGCTCCCAATAATTGAGGTGTTTTATCTCCGTTATGACTGAACTAACCAAGGAAATTAAACGGTAGTATTCAGAAGAAATTGTAATTGTATTATATTGTATTACAGTACAGTAGTCAAAATGTTACATAGGAACATAATGGGTCCAGGGACTGGGCCCCCAAAGTTTTGATAGCTGAACTAAGTACAAAGGTAATGAATCATGTAAGTAAATTTACTTAGGTTTATACATGTCTACAATCATGAACAAATTATAAAGTAATGAGCAGTTATAACGTCCACACCCGGTCACAACTGTAATGAGTTATTGGTTGAAATATACATACACACACACATACACACACACACATACACACAGTTACTTAACACACACATACATACATACACACACAGGGACTTAACACACACATACACACACACAGGGACTTAACACACATACATACACACACACAGGGACTTAACACACACACACACACGCACACACACACACACACACACACACACACACACACACACACACATACACGGGGACTCAGCATATCGTTCCTGACAATCAACTTCTTGGCGTACGCTGCTAATTCACTCCTTTATCAGTTTTTGTGGTGGTCCTGAGGGCGTCTCGCTGTCCAGTTGACGTTTACCAGACGTATTAGTCTTCCTTAATTCAACCAGATGACTTTTAATCGCTTTCCCCAATACACTATTTTGGAAATCATCGCAGGAAGTATCTATATTATTCTTGAATTCGGTCAGCATTGACCTGACCATGTTGATTGCCTTAATATCCGGGAAATATCTCATTCTAATGCGAAACCAGTAGATGATATCAACGGAGTCGGTGAGCCCGGAGCTGACAACTATGTCCATGAATGCCAGGGCATGGTACGAGCAGGTACCACCGCCCTGTCGTACACAGAGAACAGACCTTACTTTTGTGAAACAGGAGTGCTTTGTCACATACTCTGTTACTATTTCCAAGCCGAGCTTCTAAGAACCACCACCGTTGTAGTATAGCAAGGTCCCATCTTGGCAGGCATATATTGAAACAACGTGAGGATGCCCACTAGCCAGGTATACAATACAACCATGGCCTTTGGGTAGAGGAGTCTGGCAGGAGAGTAGGTCCTTGTCATCTAGTATTTTGCACACTTTATCGAATGACCGAGTCGTGTTACAAAGTATGGTACGTATATCCTTAATGCTTAATGATGTGGTGGACTCCATGAGTGGGTGATAAACACCTATGTACTGAACATCCATTCTCTTCCATTCACTTATCAATCTGATAAGTCACAAGGATACTTGCGGGGTTCAAACCCACGATGCTTGAGTTTTTCAACTCGAGAGTTCTTCGCTAACCACTGGGCCAGCGGGGTACAAGTAAATATTTTCAAAAAAATGTATTTATACACCATAAGAATGTTAACATAGTACCAGTACCAGTTTTTAGCAAGCCGCTAACCAGACTGAGAGTCGAAGATCAAAATGAATTTTTTATGAGAGAGCCACAAAATTTGATTAACACAAGCCTATCCGATGTTATCCTGACGCCAAATGACTTCGAACAGGCGATAAATGACATGCCCAGGCACTCTGCCCCAGGGCCAGACTCATGGAACTCTGTGTTCATCAAGAACTGCAAGAAGCCCCTATCACGAGCCTTTTCCATCCTATGGAGAGGGAGCATGGACACGGGAGTCGTCCCTCATACATAAATGACCTTCCAAATGCTTCGCAATTACTCAAACCCACACTATTTGCAGATGACACTACATACGTCTTCTCTCACCCGAGCCCAGTCACGCTAGCCAATACTGTAAATACCGAATTACAGAAAATATCTACCTGGATGAGGACTAACAAACTTACACTAAACATTGACAAAACCTACTTCATTCAGTTTGGTAACAGAGCTACAGATGTCCCTCTTAACATAATGATAAATGGATCACCTATCACAAAACTAACAGAGGGAAAATTCTTAGGAATCCACCTTGATAATAGACTCAAATTTCATACACATATACATCAAATTTCTAAGAAAATTTCCAAGACTGTAGGCATACTATCGAAGATACGGTACTATGTTCCACAGTCAGCCCTCCTGGCCCTATATCACTCTCTTATTTACCCCTATCTCACCTATGGAATTTGTGCATGGGGCTCAACAACAATTAACCATCTCAGACCACTAATTACCCAACAAAAGGCTGCAGTTAGAATGATAACAAATTCTCACTACAGGCAGCACACTCCACCAATATTCAATACACTAAACCTACTCACCATACAAAACATCCATACTTATTACTGCACCTATTACATACATAGAACACTTAACTCTGATATTAACCCTCCCCTCAAACATCATCTTGCCAACCTCAACAGAACACATGACCATAACACAAGGCACAGATCACTCTTTGATGTTCCTCGTGTCCATCTCACACTATGCAAAAACTCAATGCACATAAAAGGCCCTAAAATCTGGAATTCATTACCTGTAAATATAAAAGAAACACTACCTGTTTATAAATTCAAGTCTCTTCTCAAAGATTACTTACTCACCCAAAACCAAATAAATACTGAATAACTGAACATTATAAATTGTATATCTTAAATGTTTCTCACAATTATATCACATAAATGTTAAACCTAAAACCCAATCTAACTTTATTATTTTTTAAATACACTACCTAACAGAATCACTACCTAACTGAATGCAACCATATGACCTGTCTTTGTAATACTCACTTGTGCTTTATAGTTATCTGTTTACATTAATGTTTTATCACTGATTTCATCATTGCTTAGTAGCAGCGCTGTATAGTCCTTGTGGCTTAGCGCTTCTTTTTGATTATAATAATAATAATAATCATTGCTTAGTTAATCTTAAGTTAATTTTAAGCCAGCCCGTAATGCTATGCATAGTATAAGTGGCTTTGGCATACTGCTCTTGTCTGTATTTTTTTGTACCTCTCTATGTGTGCACAAATTGGAAATAAATAAATAAATAAATAAAAAAAACAACAGACATAGCCCCACTCCACAAAGGGGGCAGTAAAGCAACAGCAAAGAACTACAGACCAATAGCACTAACATCCCATATCATAAAAATCTTTGAAAGGGTCCTAAGAAGCAAGATCACCACCCATCTAGAAACCCATCAGTTACACAACCCAGGGCAACATGGGTTTAGAACAGGTCGCTCCTGTCTGTCTCAACTATTGGATCACTACGACAAGGTCCTAAATGCACTAGAAGACAAAAAGAATGCAGATGTAATATATACAGACTTTGCAAAAGCCTTCGACAAGTGTGACCATGGCGTAATAGCGCACAAAATGCGTGCTAAAGGAATAACAGGAAAAGTCGGTCGATGGATCTATAATTTCCTCACTAACAGAACACAGAGAGTAGTCGTCAACAGAGTAAAGTCCGAGGCAGCTACGGTGAAAAGCTCTGTTCCACAAGGCACAGTACTAGCTCCCATCTTGTTCCTCATCCTCATATCCGACATAGACAAGGATGTCAGCCACAGCACCGTGTCTTCCTTTGCAGATGACACCCGAATCTGCATGACAGTGTCTTCCATTGCAGACACTGCAAGGCTCCAGGCGGACATCAACCAAATCTTTCAGTGGGCTGCGGAAAACAATATGAAGTTCAACGATGAGAAATTTCAATTACTCAGATATGGTAAACATGAGGAAATTAAATCTTCATCAGAGTACAAAACAAATTCTGGCCACAAAATAGAGCGAAACGCCAACGTCAAAGACCTGGGAGTGATTATGTCGGAGGATCTCACCTTCAAGGACCATAACATTGTATCAATCGCATCTGCTAGAAAAATGACAGGATGGATAATGAGAACCTTCAAAACTAGGGAGGCCAAGCCCATGATGACACTCTTCAGGTCACTTGTTCTATCTAGGCTGGAATATTGCTGCACTCTAACAGCACCTTTCAAGGCAGGTGAAATTGCCGACCTAGAAAATGTACAGAGAACTTTCACGGCGCGCATAACGGAGATAAAACACCTGAATTACTGGGAGCGCTTGAGGTTTCTAAACCTGTATTCCCTGGAATGCAGGAGGGAGAGATACATGATTATATACACCTGGAAAATCCTAGAGGGACTAGTACCGAACTTGCACACGAAAATCACTCACTACGAAAGCAAAAGACTTGGCAGACGATGCACCCTCCCCCCAATGAAAAGCAGGGGTGTCACTAGCACGTTAAGAGACCATACAATAAGTGTCAGGGGCCCGAGACTGTTCAACTGCCTCCCAGCACACATAAGGGGGATTACCAACAGACCCCTGGCAGTCTTCAAGCTGGCACTGGACAAGTACCTAAAGTCAGTTCCTGATCAGCCGGGCTGTGGCTCGTACGTTGGTTTGCGTGCAGCCAGCAGCAACAGCCTGGTTGATCAGGGGCTGATCCACCAGGAGGCCTGGTCACAGACCGGGCCGCGGGGGCGTTGACCCCCGAAACTCTCTCCAGGCAAACTCCAGGTAAATATAGTGAGTCATAGTGTATTGAGTTATATAGTGACAGTGGAATGTTATAATAGTGTAGATAGTACAGTGAGTTATATAGTGATAGTCTAGTGTTAAATAGTGAAAGTGTAGTGTTGTGTAGATACTGAAGTGCAGTGTTGTGTAGTGTTGTGCAGTGTAGTGTTGTGTAGTGTTGTGCAGTGTAGTGTTGTGTAGTGTTGTGCAGTGTAGTGCTGTGTAGTGTTGTGCAGTGTAGTGTTGTGTAGTGTTGTGTTGTGCAGTGTAGTGTTGTGTAGTGTTGTCAGTGTAGTGTTGTGTAATGTTGTGCAGTGTAGTGTTGTGTACTGTTGTGCAGTGTAGTGTTGTGTAGTGTTGTGCAGTGCGGTGTTGTGTAGTGTTGTGCAGTGTAGTGTTGTGTAGTGATGTGCAGTGTAGTGTTGTGTAGTGTTGTGCAGTGTAGTGTTGTGTAGTGTTGTGCAGTGTAGTGTTGTGTAGTGTTGTGCAGTGTAGTGTTGTGTAGTGTTGTGTAGTGTTGTGCAGTGTAGTGTTGTGTAGTGTTGTGCAGTGTAGTGTTGTGTAATGTTGTGCAGTGTAGTGTTGTGTACTGTTGTGCAGTGTAGTGTTGTGTAGTGTTGTGCAGTGCGGTGTTGTGTAGTGTTGTGCAGTGTAGTGTTGTGTAGTGTTGTGTAGTGCAGTGTTGTGTAGTGTTGTGCAGTGTAGTGTTGTGTAGTGTTGTGCAGTGTAGTGTTGTGTACTGTTGTGCAGTGTAGTGTTGTGTAGTGTTGTGTAGTGTTGTGCAGTGTAGTGTTGTGTAGTGTTGTGCAGTGTATTGTTGTGTAGTGTTGTGCAGTGTAGTGTTGTGTAGTGTTGTGCAGTGTAGTGTTGTGTAGTGTTGTGTAGTGTTGTGCAGTGTAGTGTTGTGTAGTGTTGTGTAGTGTTGTGCAGTGTAGTGTTGTGTAGTGTTGTGCAGTGCAGTGTTGTGTAGTGTTGTGCAGTGTAGTGTTGTGTAGTGTTGTGCAGTGTAGTGTTGTGTAGTGTTGTGCAGTGTAGTGTTGTGCAGTGTAGTGTTGTGTAGTGTTGTGTAGTGTTGTGCAGTGTAGTGTTGTGTAGTGTTGTGCAGTGTAGTGTTGTGTAGTGTTGTGCAGTGTAGTGTTGTGTAGTGTTGTGCAGTGTAGTGTTGTGTAGTGTTGTGCAGTGTAGTGTTGTGTAGTGTTGTGCAGTGCAGTGTTGTGTAGTGTTGTGCAGTGCAGTGTTGTGTAGTGTTGTGTAGTGTTGTGCAGTGTAGTGTTGTGTAGTGTTTTGCAGTGTAGTGTTGTGTAGTGTTGTGCAGTGTTGTGTAGTGTTGTGCAGTGTAGTGTTGTGTAGTGTTGTGCAGTGTAGTGTTGTGTAGTGTTTTGCAGTGTAGTGTTGTGTAGTGTTGTGCAGTGTAGTGTTGTGTAGTGTTTTGCAGTGTAGTGTTGTGTAGTGTTGTGCAGTGCAGTGTTGTGTAGTGTAGTGTTGTGTAGTGTTGTGCAGTGTAGTGTTGTGTAGTGTTGTGCAGTGTAGTGTTGTGCAGTGTAGTGTTGTGTAGTGTTGTGCAGTGCAGTGTTGTGTAGTGTTGTGCAGTGCAGTGTTGTGTAGTGTTGCGCAGTGTAGTGTTGTGTAGTGTTGTGCAGTGTAGTGTTGTGCAGTGTAGTGTTGTGTAGTGTTGTGCAGTGTAGTGTTGTGTAGTGTTGTGCAGTGCAGTGTTGTGTAGTGTTGTGCAGTGTAGTGTTGTGCAGTGTAGTGTTGTGTAGTGTTGTGCAGTGTAGTGTTGTGTAGTGTTGTGCAGTGTAGTGTTGTGTAGTGTTGTGCAGTGTAGTGTTGTGTACTGTTGTGCAGTGTAGTGTTGTGTAGTGTTGTGCAGTGTAGTGTTGTGTAGTGTTGTGCAGTGCAGTGTTGTGTAGTGTTGTGCAGTGCAGTGTTGTGTAGTGTTGTGCAGTGTAGTGTTGTGCAGTGTAGTGTTGTGTAGTGTTGTGCAGTGTAGTGTTGTGTAGTGTTGTGCAGTGTAGTGTTGTGTAGTGTTGTGCAGTGTAGTGTTGTGTACTGTTGTGCAGTGTAGTGTTGTGTAGTGTTGTGCAGTGTAGTGTTGTGTAGTGTTGTGCAGTGTAGTGTTGTGTAGTGTTGTGTAGTGTAGTATTGTGTAGTGTTGTGTAGTGTAGTGTTGTGTAGTGTTGTGCAGTGTTGTGTAGTGTTGTGCAGTGTAGTGTTGTGTAGTGTTGTGCAGTGTAGTGTTGTGTAGTGTTGTGCAGTGTTGTGTAGTGTTGTGCAGTGTAGTGTTGTGTAGTGTTGTGCAGTGTAGTGTTGTGTAGTGTTGTGCAGTGTAGTGTTGTGTAGTGTTGTGCAGTGTAGTGTTGTGTAGTGTTGTGCAGTGTAGTGTTGTGTAGTGTTGTGCAGTGTAGTGTTGTGTAGTGTTGTGCAGTGTAGTGTTGTGTAGTGTTGTGCAGTGTTGTGTAGTGTTGTGCAGTGTAGTGTTGTGTAGTGTTGTGCAGTGTAGTGTTGTGTAGTGTTGTGCAGTGTAGTGTTGTGTAGTGTTGTGCAGTGTTGTGTTGTGTAGTGTTGCGCAGTGTTGTGTAGTGTTGTGCAGTGTAGTGTTGTGTAGTGTTGTGGAGTGTAGTGTTGTGTAGTGTTGTGCAGTGTAGTGTTGTGTAGTGTTGTGCAGTGTAGTGTTGTGTAGTGTTGTGCAGTGTAGTGTTGTGTAGTGTTGTGCAGTGTAGTGTTGTGCAGTGTAGTGTTGTGTAGTGTTGTGTAGTGTTGTGCAGTGTAGTGTTGTGCAGTGTAGTGTTGTGCAGTGTAGTGTTGTGCAGTGTTGTGCAGTGTAGTGTTGTGTAGTGTTGTGTAGTGTTGTGCAGTGTTGTGCAGTGTAGTGTTGTGTAGTGTTGTGCAGTGTAGTGTTGTGTAGTGTTGTGCAGATATTGAAGTGCAGTGTTGTGTAGTGTAGTGCAGTGTAGTGTTGTGTAGTGTTGTGTAAGTAAGTAAGTTTATTCAGGTATACACAAATTCAGTTACATAGAATTATCATACATAGCAGCATATGTGTAGAGAACCTGGTCAGATAAAGTGACTTATTTCCATTAGGCAATCAGGAATTTTTCCAGAATAGTTGGCAATATACTTTGTAATTTCTTGAACATTTCAGAGTGAGATTTCTCCGAATTCACTAATTTTATAGCAGTCAATGCATCCACATTATCCATATTTTGAGTGTTGGATGGAAGACTTAACTAACAGCAGGTGATTTAGAGAAACATTGCGCGCCAAAATTGTTTGTCAACAAGATGCCGTCTCAGGAGTTTAATGCAGAATTATTACCTGATCTTCTGCCTGTCTATTATAAAAGGCTCTTCCCATATTCACAGTACTACAAGTGGCTTAGTTATGGACTAGGTGAGGAGACGTTTTTGTAAAATATCTTTAATACGGTCTTACCTACCACTATGAAAAAAAAAAGATCTTAGATAAGTCCTTTTCACGATGAATATCATTTTAAATATAATTTTTAGCAATGTTATATTAAGCACATATATGTTATAGTTGTACATTGGTGATTTATTATGAGGATTTAACAAGAGTAGTCAGCTAAAGCTCCCGCCTCACACACGGAGGGCCCGGGTTCGATTCCCGGAGGGTGGAAACATTTCGACACGTTTCCTTACACTATTGTCCTGTTCACCTAGCAGCAAATAGGTACCTGGGTGTTAGTCGACTGGTGTGGGTCGCATCCTGGGGGACAAGATTAAGGACCACAATGGAAATAAGTCAGACAGTCCTCGATGACGCACTGACTTTCTTGGGTTATCCTGGGTGGCTAACCCTCCAGGGTTAAAAATCCGAACGAAATCTTATCTTATCTTATCTTAAGAAATAATAATGCTACAAATAATACAGATGTATAATCATATGTGTTTAGTGCTCCCCCATGATTATAATAACAATAATACAGATAATACAAATTGAAACTTAAAATTACAAGATTACATATAGTCTACATTACCAGCAATGTCAGTTAAATACTACAGTATTAGTATGTTTATTTAGGTACAGGTACACGTAAGTACAATTAGAATACCTAGTAACATATGTGTCAATTACCTAGGATAACGTATTTTATCAATACAACAAAAATATCTCTCTCTTTTCTGTAGCTTTGAGAATTAGATTTCTTTTTGCTTGTCTTGATTTACACTATTCTTGTCCCTAACATGATTAGGTAACCCATTATAATCTTTTATTGCTGTATAGAAGGTATATAATTAATGCCCTGCCACATACAGAAGGTATTTCACAAGCATGTTCAGTTCCTCCTGGTATAATATTGATTTTAGTTTCTAACTCTAACACAATTTGAGGTAACATGATCTCTGCACAGTTGCTAGTATTAGTTTTGTAGAATTGATACCTCAGAGCATTTTAAGCTAACATCTGAAAGTACCTGGGTCAAGTCCTGGATGAGGTGGGACGTATTAGCAAGTCCTGCTGTCCTGTTCACCTAGCAAGCAAGTAGGTACCTGGGTGTTAGAAGACTGGTTTGGGTTGCATCCTGGGGGACAAGATTGAAGAACCTCGACGGAAATACGAGACAGTCTATGATGATGCACCGTCTTTCTTGGGTTATCCTGGGTGACTAACCCTCCGGGTTAGAAATCCAAACAAATCTTATCGTAGGTTAATGAATAAAACAAGTGTTGCAGATGTGTCTTAATCATCAACTTATCATTACTGTATACCATCAATAGTAGTGTATCCTAGGTTAAGCACAGTAAGTTTTTTCAGGTACAGGTACACAAAAATACAGTTATATAAAGTATCATGCATAGCAGCATATGTGTACATTACCTAGGATAACTCCCCAAAAAAGTCGAAGTGAGTAATTTCCATTGATGTAATTTATTTCATCTATGTGCCTATGCATCACGTAATAATCCTGTGCTTAATGCAAACATTGTTGAAGTTCAGAACAGCAGCCCTTTTAAATACCTGTTGAATGAGGCATGTTTATTTACAAAGTTCTCACTTTCTTGCAGTTCCGTTCAACTATTTCCAGAAGCGAGAATTCTCCTTCACCCTCGCTGATGACATATACATTCGCTACCAGTCCTTTAAGGATGAAGAGGATATGGAGAAGGAGATTAAGAAGCATTGTCCATATAAAATTGATATTGGAGCTGTCTACTCATCTAGGTATGAAAATTATATGTGGGTGTATTGCATTATTGACAGCTTTTGAACTAGTGTCACTTCAGTAGGGTGCCCTTATGCTTGTGAGGAGCTCCTAATCCAAGGAATTGAAGCTGTCTTTTGCTTTCTTGGATCAAACCTGGATATCTTCTATTCTCCTTTAGTGCTTTCACATGAATATTGTCACAGTAATAGAGTAATAGTGAATGTGTACCCTTCTTTGGGTCACCCTTCATTGTTAGGAAATGGCTACTGTGGTACTGCACTGTGGTAGGAAAAAATTATTCTGTTATACTATAGTATCCTTTCTTATCTTGTTTATTCATTTTATCCCGTGACCTTTTATTCCGTGATGATTATTACTGATATAGGCTGTTATTTATCGTGTTGAAAGTCGAATGACAAAATTTTTGTCGGTCTTTAAAAAGAGGATTTTTGAACTTCAGGTTTTGTTTTCTTTTGCTCTTTCTTTTGCTTTCTTTTGCACAACATTCTTGTTGCTATTGTTTATTTGGATTCCATGTCAGCACATTTTTGGAATGCTTGGATTCTAAAATCTAATTGTTTAGTTTGCTAATAACTCAGTTTCCTTAGCATGTTTCATTTATATTTTACCCATGTGCAACATCTGGGTATCTTTATTACTAGACGTTTCACCAACCAGTAGCTTTATCAATACAGTTTTATTGATAAAGTCACTGGTTGGTGAAATGTCAACAAATAAAGATACACAGATTTATTACAATATATGGTACACTGCTGCATAAACATTTAAGAATATACCAGAAATGTTATAAATGGTGCAACGGTGACATTGAAACAATATCAAAGATGGTTGACACAAACCCACTACCATTATAGTATATTCCTCACTTAGCAAAGATTCATTTACCGACATGGTCTTAGGGATGGAACTCCATTGTTAAGTGAGGAGAGGCTGTACCATTTATGTACAACTACATATTTAACCCTCCCATGGTCTGTGATTTAGTACTACAGTTTTGAGCTCAGCTTATCCAGAAAAGCTGTGAATGATAAATTTTGGCCTAGATATGAGAGAATGGGTCTATGCAGTGAGTGTGCATCATATAAAAAAATCCTGCCCCATGCAATGCATGATGGGAAAACAAAACTTTGGCTGTGTATATGGTTTCAATTAGTGAGTTTGCAGTGTCCAACTGGCCAGTCTAATATGCATTCACAAATGTGCTAGTATTACAATAATACAGTAAATTTTCTAATTTTTTTTGTGTGAATATTCAAAATGGACAGCAAATGTAATATAAGAGAGGCCTGGGGATGTAACTAATGAACAGGGGAAATATTGTTTAGTGCCAGAAATATTTATATTGTTTATTCTGGACCCTGTTTTTAAATTGGCATTTTTTAATTTTGTGTGAAATTAGCCAAATTACCAATTTCTGATCACTTTATTTGGTAGTTGAAATAGTTAAATGGGCAGTTTCTTGTGCTCAGTTGATAGAATGGAAGGCATACTAGCAAAGTAACTGTTTGGTCGACTGGAACAGTGGAATTGGTCTAAAATAGGACTCAAATCGGTGAAATTGCTGGTGTGTAAATATTACTGAGACCGCAAAATTTGTGAAGCGTAATTCCATAAGTTTTCCATCAAATTTGGTACTTTTGGTGTCATTGCTTTCAGAAAAAGATTCTTTTATCATTTCATAAGATTTTTTTTTTTTGGTGACCCAGAGAAGAAGTCTCAGATCAAGGGGTCTTGACCCTGAAACGGTTACTCATTCAGTATTATTTTGAAAATAGAGAATCTGTGAAATAGCGCCTGTCTTTGCTTTGATAGCAGATATTGAACAGTCATTGTATTTGCATTTTGGGAAGTATATGACTTCCTGCATATTTAATAAGCAAATATTATTATTTAAAATGCACATAGTTTAAAATATTGTACATATTTTGTCATTTTGATTATTTTTGACATTTAAAAATTTGTCTAACCCATGGCCAGTATACATGGCATAGCCTTCTTTGTGTGTGTGTGTGCCACAAATCCACAAATTGGTTATTGCAATATTATTAATGTATCTCTATCATATTTTTTTACAATTTCAGGCCAAAGGATCATCGAGCAGTCGCAATATTTACACCACAAGAGAAAGAACTTGTGTTTGATATTGATATGACTGATTATGATGAGGTAAGTCACAATATTACTGTATAATTATATTCATAGGGAAGTAAGATCAGATTTATTTGAATTTTTAGCCTTGAGGGTTAGCCACCCAGGATAACCCAAGAAAGTCAGTGCATTATTGAGGACTGTCTGTCTCTACAGGATGCAACCCACACCAGTCGACTAACACCCAGGTATGTACCTATTTACTGCTAGGTGAACAGGGATGGCAGGTGTAAGGAAAATGTCCAACATTTCAACCCATACTGGAGATTGAAGCACTGATACTCAGTATGTGAGGCGAGAGTGTTGCCAGCTGAGCCATGGGACACTGTGCTAGTCAAGTTTGACTTGAAGAATAGGAGGGTAGTTGTAGTTTTTCAGGGAGGGTAGCTACAGTTCTTGAAGGAGGTTAACTGTTGGAAATAAATGGTATAAAATACTTACACAATGGAAATATGAACACTTATTCAGTGTAATGTGATCCTTTATTGACGATGTTTCGCCCACATAGTGGGCTTTATCAAGTCACAAACAGATCTACCTGGGTGGAAGGTACGTGAGTATATATAGGATGAGGTCAGGTCGAGAATGCTGCATGTGACAGTCTACTGAGTAAGTTTATAGAGTCTAATACCTTGGGTAGCTTGGAAGGATAAGTATATGAGTAGACCTTCTGCAGTGTTCCTCCATTCTTATGTTCTTCGTTGCTATCCCTCATAAGAACATAAGAATGGAGGAACACTGCAGAAGGTCTACTCATATACTAATCAAATTTCTCTTCCAAGCTACCCAAGGTATTAGACTCTATAACCCTACTCAGTAGATTGTCACATGCAGCATTTTCCACCTGACCCGGCATTCTCATCCTGACCTCATCCTATAAATACTCACGTACCTTCCACCCAGGTAGATCTGTTTGTGACTTGGTAAAGCCCGATGTGTGGATGAAACGTTGTCAATAAAGGATCACAAGGTTAGCTGTTGCTCTTAGGGAGGGTAGTTGTAGTTATTCAGATTAAAAGCCCGTCAACCTCTGAGTAGTAAAACTTGAAACTCATGAAAGGTATATCAAAGGTAAAAGTAATTTCACAGCATCTTCCTTGAAGGGAGTAGGTCACGTTAAAATGATATCCATATACAGTGAACCCTCGACCAACGATGGCATTGTATAACGTTAAATCCGACTAGCGATACATTTTAACGCTAACATTTTGCCTTGACTAACGCTAACATTTTACCTCGACTAATGCTAAAAAAAACTCGACTAACAATATTCGTTCTCGGGTACCAATTAATATCGTTAGTCGAGGGTCCACTGTACAGTGGACCCCCGCATAACGATGGCATCACATAGCGATTATTTCGCATACCGCTTACTTTAATTGCAAAAATTTTGCCTCACATACCGCTTAAAAACCCGCTTACCGATTTTCGTCCGAGACGCGTCCAATGTGCGGCCTGAGCCACGCTCACATGTTCCGCCGGTGGCATTGTTTACCAGCCAGCCTCCGCGGTAACATCCAAGCATACAATCGAAATATTTCGTATTATTACAGTGTTTTCGGTGCTTTTTCTGGAAAATAAGTGACCATGGGCCCCAAGAAAGCTTCTAGTGCCAACCCTACAGCAATAAGGGTGAGAATTACAATAGAGATGAAGAAAAAGGGAGCAATGGGCTAGTAACCCCTTCTCCTGTATACATTTACTAAAAAAGAGAAGAAGAAAAACTTTATAAAACTGGGATGCTTAAATGTGCGTGAATGTAGTGCGGATGACAAGAAACAGATGATTGCTGATGTTATGAATGAAAAGAAGTTGGATGTCCTGGCTCTAAGCGAAACAAAGCTGAAGGGGGTAGGAAAGTTTCAGTGGGGGGAAATAAATGGGATTAAATCTGGATTATCTGAGAGAGTTAGAGCAAAGGAAGGGGTAGCAGTAATGTTAAATGATCAGTTATGGAAGGAGAAAAGAGAATATGAATGTGTAAATTCAAGAATTATGTGGATTAAAGTAAAGGTTGGATGCGAGAAGTGGGTCATAATAAGCGTGTATGCACCTGGAGAAGAGAGGAATGCAGAGGAGAGAGAGAGATTTTGGGAGATGTTAAGTGAATGTATAGGAGCCTTTGAACCAAGTGAGAGAGTAATTGTGGTAGGGGACCTGAATGCTAAAGTAGGAGAAACTTTTAGAGAGGGTGTGGTAGGTAAGTTTGGGGTGCCAGGTGTAAATGATAATGGGAGCCCTTTGATTGAACTTTGTATAGAAAGGGGTTTAGTTATAGGTAATACATATTTTAAGAAAAAGAGGATAAATAAGTATACACGATATGATGTAGGGCGAAATGACAGTAGTTTGTTGGACTATGTATTGGTAGATAAAAGACTGTTGAGTAGACTTCAGGATGTACATGTTTATAGAGGGGCCACAGATATATCAGATCACTTTCTAGTTGTAGCTACACTGAGAGTAAAAGGTAGATGGGATACAAGGAGAATAGAAGCATCAGGGAAGAGAGAGGTGAAGGTTTATAAACTAAAAGAGGAGGCAGTTAGGGTAAGATATAAACAGCTATTGGAGGATAGATGGGCTAACGAGAGCATAGGCAATGGGGTCGAAGAGGTATGGGGTAGGTTTAAAAATGTAGTGTTAGAGTGTTCAGCAGAAGTTTGTGGTTACAGGAAAGTGGGTGCAGGAGGGAAGGGGAGCGATTGGTGGAATGATGATGTAAAGAGAGTAGTAAGGGAGAAAAAGTTAGCATATGAGAAGTTTTTACAAAGTAGAAGTGATGCAAGGAGGGAAGAGTATATGGAGAAAAAGAGAGAGGTTAAGAGAGTGGTGAAGCAATGTAAAAAGAGAGCAAATGAGAGAGTGGGTGAGATGTTATCAACAAATTTTGTTGAAAATAAGAAAAAGTTTTGGAGTGAGATTAACAAGTTAAGAAAGCCTAGAGAACAAATGGATTTGTCAGTTAAAAATAGGAGAGGAGAGTTATTAAATGGAGAGATAGAGGTATTGGGAAGATGGAGGGAATATTTTGAGGAATTGTTAAATGTTGAT
Organism: Cherax quadricarinatus; assembly: GCF_038502225.1. Taxonomy (NCBI): domain Eukaryota; kingdom Metazoa; phylum Arthropoda; class Malacostraca; order Decapoda; family Parastacidae; genus Cherax; species Cherax quadricarinatus. The sequence goes on along the minus strand of NC_091359.1, from coordinate 13,657,583 downwards.
GAAGATAGGGAAGCTGTGATTTCGTGTATAGGGCAAGGAGGAGTAACATCTTGTAGGAGTGAGGAAGAGCCAGTTGTGAGTGTGAGGGAAGTTCGTGAGGCAGTAGGTAAAATGAAAGGGGGTAAGGCAGCCAGGATTGATGGGATAAAGATAGAAATGTTAAAAGCAGGTGGGGATATAGTTTTGGAGTGGTTGGTGCAATTATTTAATAAATGTATGGAAGAGGGTAAGGTACCTAGTGATTGGCAGAGAGCATGCATAGTTCCTTTGTATAAAGGCAAAGGGGATAAAAGAGAGTGCAAAAATTATAGGGGGATAAGTCTGTTGAGTGTACCTGGTAAAGTGTATGGTAGAGTTATAATTGAAAGAATTAAGAGTAAGGCAGAGAATAGGATAGCAGATGAACAAGGAGGCTTTAGGAAAGGTAGGGGGTGTGTGGACCAGGTGTTTACAGTGAAACATATAAGTGAACAGTATTTGGATAAGGCTAAAGAGGTCTTTGTGGCATTTATGGATTTGGAAAAGGCGTATGACAGGGTGGATAGGGGGGCAATGTGGCAGATGTTGCAAGTGTATGGTGTAGGAGGTAGGTTACTGAAAGCAGTGAAGAGTTTTTACGAGGATAGTGAGGCTCAAGTTAGAGTATGTAGGAAAGAGGGAAATTTTTTCCCAGTAAAAGTAGGCCTTAGACAAGGATGTGTGATGTCACCATGGTTGTTTAATATATTTATAGATGGGGTTGTAAGAGAAGTAAATGCGAGGGTCTTGGCAAGAGGTGTGGAGTTAAAAGATAAAGAATCACACACAAAGTGGGAGTTGTCACAGCTGCTCTTTGCTGATGACACTGTACTTTTGGGAGATTCTGAAGAGAAGCTGCAGAGATTGGTGGATGAATTTGGTAGGGTGTGCAAAAGAAGAAAATTAAAGGTGAATACAGGAAAGAGTAAGGTTATGAGGATAACAAAAAGATTAGGTGATGAAAGATTGAATATCAGATTGGAGGGAGAGAGTATGGAGGAGGTGAACGTATTCAGATATTTGGGAGTGGACGTGTCAGCGGATGGGTCTATGAAAGATGAGGTGAATCATAGAATTGATGAGGGAAAAAGAGTGAGTGGTGCACTTAGGAGTCTGTGGAGACAAAGAACTTTGTCCTTGGAGGCAAAGAGGGGAATGTATGAGAGTATAGTTTTACCAACGCTCTTATATGGGTGTGAAGCGTGGGTGATGAATGTTGCAGCGAGGAGAAGGCTGGAGGCAGTGGAGATGTCATGTCTGAGGGCAATGTGTGGTGTGAATATAATGCAGAGAATTCGTAGTTTGGAAGTTAGGAGGAGGTGCGGGATTACCAAAACTGTTGTCCAGAGGGCTGAGGAAGGGTTGTTGAGGTGGTTCGGACATGTAGAGAGAATGGAGCGAAACAGAATGACTTCAAGAGTGTATCAGTCTGTAGTGGAAGGAAGGCAGGGTAGGGGTCGGCCTAGGAAGGGTTGGAGGGAGGGGGTAAAGGAGGTTTTGTGTGCGAGGGGCTTGGACTTCCAGCAGGCATGCGTGAGCGTGTTTGATAGGAGTGAATGGAGACAAATGGTTTTTAATACTTGACGTGCTGTTGGAGTGTGAGCAAAGTAACATTTATGAAGGGATTCAGGGAAACCGGCAGGCCGGACTTGAGTCCTGGAGATGGGAAGTACAGTGCCTGCACTCTGAAGGAGGGGTGTTAATGTTGCAGTTTAAAAACTGTAGTGTAAAGCACCCTTCTGGCAAGACAGTGATGGAGTGAATGATGGTGAAAGTTTTTCTTTTTCGGGCCACCCTGCCTTGGTGGGAATCGGCCAGTGTGATAATAAAAAAATAAAATATAATAATGAAGAAAAAGATCATTGATAAGTATGAAAGTGGAGTGCATGTCTCCGAGCTGGCCAGGTTGTATAATAAACCCCAATCAACCATCGCTACTATTGGTGGTACAGCTGCTGCTGCTGCTGCACTGTCAGCTGCTGCTGCTGCTGCACTGTCAGCTGCTGCTGCTGCTGTAGCACCGTTGTTGGTGTGGCTTATTGAGAATACCAAGAAACAATTAACCCCAGAGGATTTGCCACCCAGGATAACCCAAAAAAGTCAGTGTCATCGAAGACTGTCTAACTTATTTCCATTGGGGTCCTTAATCTTGTCTCCCAGGATGCAACCCACACAAGTCGACTAACACCCAGGTGAACAGGGAAAAATGCCTGGAACTAGTGCTCATATTGGTGAATTTAAAGCCAGCAAAGGTTGGTTTGAGAGATTTAAGAATCGTAGTAGCATACACAGTGTGATAAGGCCTGTTCGGGAAGAAAATGCCAAACAGGACCTACAGTACTCAGGAGGAAAAGGCACTCCCAGGACACAGTGTCTCATCAGTCATTGCTGCATCTTCAATAAAGGTAAGTGTCATTTATTCTTCATTTAGTAGACTAGTACATGCACAATATATACTGTGCATGTACTACTCTACTATTGTGCATGTATCCTTCTCTTTGTGTGTGGGAAAATGTATATTTCATGTGGTAAAATTTTTTTTTTCATACTTTTGGGTGTCTTGCACGGATTAATTTTATTTCCATTATTTCTTATGGGGAAAATTCATTCGCATAACGATTATTTCGCATAACAATTACCCCTCTTGCACGGATTAAAATCGTTAACCGGGGGTCCACTGTATATCATCTTGCTTAATTTGATTCTGCATTGTTTTCTATTCATGTATATCACAATAATTTGTATTCGTTTTGTATTTGTGACTTATGCAGGTTCGAACTTGTTGTTCTGGAGCCGCGATATGTCGAAAGTGCTGGAAATTCATGACCATTGCTGTCAAGATCTTGGAGTCTGCTCTTAGACGTAAGATAGTCAATGCTGTTGTATAGTTTTCTGCTATTATTGGTATTTATTTTATTTGGTTGCTTCTTTTCGAAGTGCTGCCATGTAGGATATATTAAAATTATCCCTTTCAATGTGCAGAAACAAATTATGATTAATTTTTTTTATAGAATAGCTTTAAGGATTTAATTTTTTTTATAAAATAGCATTAAGGATTTTAATAGTACACAGTATCATTAAGGTGATGGAGTGAGTGATGATGAAAATGTTTCTTCTTTCTTGGGTCACCCTGCCTTGGTGGGAAATGGCCGATGTGTTAATAAAAAAATCATTAAGGTGGGCAAAAATTAGGGTTAAATAAGATTTTATTTATAATTAGCTAATAATGTGGCAAGCTAAATGGTAAAGGTTATGAATTTGATGGAATGGTGGAATTTGAGGAAATGGTTGTGTTGAATGTGGGTAATCTATGTGCAATCTACATCTACAGGACCTTAAATTCCAATATTAACCTTGACCTAAAATGCTTTCTTGATAGTTGTGACAGAACCCACAGGCACAACACCAGACACAAACATCTCTATGACATTCCCTGTGTCCGACTAAACCTTTACAAAAATTCAGTGTATGTCAAAGGCCCTAAAATCTGGAACACCCTACCTGAAAATTCTAAAACTGCAGACACATTCATCACCTTCAAAACTACCATCAGAAAACATCTTATCTCCCTGATACACCCTGTCAACTAATTACACGAATACCACCTGGTGGTTAACACTTACACTCACTCACCCATTTGACCATAAACAGAAATATCAATCTCAAGCTCAAAATAATGTATCTTAACTAGTCATAAGTTGGCCTGTGATACTCCAATACTGAAACTATGTATAGTGCCAAAACAAAAGCATTCACATTGCTAAACTCACAAACTAGTATTTAGTCACTTAGCCATAATACCAACTCGCCTCATAATTTTGTAATATTTTAAACTTAAGATTTGATTTAAGTCTGCCCGAAATGCCTAGCCATGCTAGGTGTTCTAGTGGTACACTCTGTAATTATTATTTTACTACATGTAAACCACACAATAACCAAATTCTGTAAACTCAGCATTGTAATCCTTATAGAGAATAAACTTTGAATTGAATTGAATTGAATTGAAGGTAAAGGCAAAATAGAGAAGGATGCTGAAAGTGAGCTAGGGAGAAAATAGGGAGAGGTGGTGGTCAGCAACTTACAGATGTTCTTACACACATCAACACTTACAAACTGGCCACTGAGGAACCAGTTACAGAAGGGTCCCACATATACAGCACTTATTTGCGGTGTTCCACATTTTTTGTTAGCTTTCAGTTGAGCCATCATTCATCATGTTCAGTGTTTATACTGCTGCACCACCATTATTGCCATTTTTGTACAACAGTTACATAAGAAAAGGACCACCGGCATCTTATTAACCCCTTGACTGTTGCAACCCCAAATCCTGAGGTGTCTCCTGGTGTCGAAAAATTTTTGAAAAAAAAAAAAAATTATTTGTTCTTATGAAGTGATAGAGAATCTTTTCCCGATGGTAATGACACCAAAAGGACAAAATTTGATGGAAAACTTATGGAATTATGCTCTCGCGAATTATGCTCTCAGCGATATTTATGAATCGGCGATTTTGCCCACTTTGAGCCCTATTTTTAGCTAATTCCATTGTTCCATTCGACCAAACTCATAACTATTTCTTTAGAACTCCATTTGTTCTATCGATTGAATACAGAAAACTGCCCATTTACAGATTACAACTACCCAGTAATGCGGTCAGAAATTTGTAATTTGGCCAATTTCATGCAAATTAAAAAATATGCCAATTTCAAAATAGGGTCCAGAATGAACAAGGCAGACATTCCTGGCTCTAAAATAACATTATCTTTGTTCATCAGTCATATCTCCAGGCCCCTCTGATATTACTCTTGCTTTCTATTCTGATTTTTATTCAAACAAAAAATAGAAGATTCACTGTTATGCAGACTACTGCAATATTATAACAATTGTATAAATAATGTCAACCCATTCATGACTGCATATTAGAATGGCTAGTTGGACATTTATTGGACAATGACATCATTTGTTTACTTTTGAACATCGGGAAAAATCAAACATTTCTCCTACTTGGAGCTCCATTTCAAGGTTCTTTTCATAGTAAAAGTAAAACCAATCAAAATCACCTCTATTTCTATAATATGTTTTCCATTCTGTCAAATGAGACCAAGAAAATGAGAATGCAACCATAAATACTATACGAAAATGCACCACAAAGTCAGTGTTTTCATCCAAAAACATGGTCGGAGTTTTTTTTTCTCATTGTGCACTGCGTGCTGCAGGATTTTTTTTTTTATATGGTGCACACTGACCACACAGACCCATTCTCTCACATGTGGGCCTACCAGCTTTCTCCTGCTTGATTTGAAGCTGCTAGAATTTTTGAGTATATATACGTCAAACACGGTGGCTCATGAGACGTATATATACGACCGAAACAGTCAAAGGGTTAAGAACCGTATGAATGGGGCCTTACAGTTTTACAACTGCCAAGCTCAGTACAGTGTTGTGAAACATGGCCATCTTTTGTATTGTGCACTGGGTCATACTGCTGATGGTACTGAAGAGAAGACACAGCTAGAGAGGATTCTTTTATTGTGGCAAAGTTTTGCTATGTATAGAAATCTATCAAGCTTTACACAGAACGAAAGTCAAAATAAAATCTTAGTCTGCACCTTTTCTTTATATATTTCAGGGAAGTGTCAACATCATGATCAAAATTAAGTAAGGATATTGCATGCCACCATGGGGAAGTGGAAAAGAATTCTTCCTCTGTAAGCCATGCGTGTTATAGAAGGCTACTAAAATCTCGGGAGCAAGGGGCTAGTGTCCCCTTTTCCTGTATTAATTACTAAATTTAAAAAGGAAAATGTCTGTTTTTTCTTTTAAGGTCACCCTGCCTTGGTAGGATATGGCCAGCATGTTGAAAAAAAAATTGTACATGTGGGAAGACTTGCAAACCCTCAGATGAGCATTAGATGGCTTATATCATTTGGGTAGATTTACCTGATGTATTAACACACTTCAATTTGTGACTAGAGGACTTTGGGTATCAGCACATTCTGTGGGTGTACTCTGGTCGTCGTGGCATCCATTGTTGGGTGTGTGATGAAAAAGCCCGTGTGTTGTCACAGTCGGCAAGATCTGCTCTAGCTGAATATCTACAACTGCTTCGAGGAGGTGACAGTCAAGCTAAGAAAGTTAACATTCCGCAAAAGATTCATCCTTCTCTCAAGTAAGTTCTTGAAGAATACTCTTCTTAAGACTAGTGTCTCCCTGGAGGGAATTCCAGGGTCAGTGCCCCCTCGGCCCAGTCTTTGACCAGGCCTAGTGTGCCATATATCTGTATAATGTTTGTTGCTTTATTTTTTCTTTGCTTCGTGCTTTGAGGCAGAGGATTGGTCCTCCATCTCTTCTTGTGCTTAATGGGGTTTACCATTTTTAACAATTTTTATTTGCTATGAATAATTTTATGGTGAAAAAAAATTCTCATGTAAATTTGTACTATTAGCAAGTAATTTAATGGTATATTTAATTTGCAGACGAGCTGAAGAAATTGCCAAGAAATATTTTCATGACCTTATTTTAGACGACCAAGATCTGTTAGGCACTCCAGAGCTTTGGGATAAAATTCTTGCACTAATCCCTGATCAAACATTACGTGACTCCTTGGGAAAAGCCATGCCAAAGTGCAGTAGCTCAAGACAGCGATGGACTACTATCCAAACAGAAATTACGAAAGCTATCAACAAGGTAATCTTGGCATCTTGTAAAAGATTATAAATGTCAAACTCTTAATTCTGAGGCATGGTGACACTAGCCACCTTCAGTGAAGTGACAGTGATTTAAGTATTTAGTAAAGGGCTGTAATTTAACTTAAGGTATAATAATTGTGACAGTAATAATAATAATACTACCTGTACTTTATTTCCTTCTCCATGGGGAAGTGGAACAAAATTCTTCCTCAGTAAGCCATGTGTCGTGAGAGGTGAGTAAAATGCTGGGAGCAAGGGGCTGGTAACCTTTTCTCCTGTATACATTACTAAATTTAAAAAGAAAACTTTCTTTTTTCTTTTTAGGTTGACCTGCCTCAGTGGGATGTGACCGGTGTGTTAAAAAAAAAACTTCATTTCAAAACTTTATTTACAAAATTCAGTATAATTTAAAAGTAAAAATGGGATGCCATGGTTATGCAGGGCATTTCAAGCAAGCTGTTTGTTGAAAGTGTTGATGCAGTTCTTTGTATTCAAAGTTTTTATGGCAGAATTCCTCTGCAGTTATTGCTTTCTAGCAGAATTCTTTTCCAAGTCATCATTTTTCTAGCATAAGTCCCACCCTCTACTCCTAGTAGATTTATTCTACTTCTAATAAAAATGTATTTTACTGCAGTAAAAATCGTCTTACCAAATCTTAAAACATATTTATTACTATAATCTCTTTTATGAGTGTAATATGTATCTGCCTCATTATTTCTGTTTTTAATGCATACTTAAAATTGTACTGTTGTTCATTTAGCTATTGCTCGGTTTTTGTACATTTAAAAACTGTACTTCAGAACTCGACATAGGTTATTAAGTAGGTCTTTAAGCATTAGAATTACTTTGACTGAAATGTACCGCATGCTAGTGGCTTTCTTTTGTGCTCAACAATATATTTTATTACATGTAAACTACATTATCTGTATTCTGCAAAAAAAAAAAAATTATTGTATTTTTGTATTTGTATATTTTTCTGTAGGCTGATCACAAAAAGGGTTTGAGACCACACCTTTTGACGGAGATCATTCTTCAGCTGGTGTATCCAAGGCTGGATATCCATGTCACAAAGGGCCTAAACCACTTGCTGAAATCACCCTTCTGCATCCACCCAAAGACTGGATGTGTGTGTGTTTGTTTTGACCCACAGAAAGTAGAGCAATTTAATCCTCTGGCAGTACCAAATTTAAGGTAGGTGGAAGATGTATACTGCATGTCTGAATCGTGCCCATTAAATAATTTAATTATTTGTGTTAAGAGCTAAACCCATGTGGATTGTATCAGTTGAGTGAGAGACAGATACACTTTCTATTTGTACTCGCTTAGACGTCCCCATGCTTATTAAAGATGACAGTTACTGAATCCAAATGTCGTACTGCTGCCAATAATGAAGAAAAGACACAAGCTTTTATTGTAATGCTTCACTGTGTAAAGCTTTATTTATGAAACTTCACTTAGAGCAAGACATTTCCCCAGTAAGAGCTTCCTCTGTGGTCATTTTTGTTTCTTCAAGGCAGTCACTAGTGATGATCTAACAGTTTCTTATTGCATTTTCAGTCAGTTGGTAGAAGAAATCAACAGTTTTGACGCTGGTAAGACAGATGAAGAGCGAGGAGCTATCGCAGAGTACAAAAAAACGTCCATGAAAGAATCTGTACTTTTATTTGAGTCCTTCTTGGCTGCCATAGCAAAGGAAAATTCTGTTCGGAGACAGCGTAGTGGTAAGTTATTACATGTAGAATGTGATCATAAGAAATTATAGATGTGTGGTATTTATTGTGTAGTATTAGCAATAAAAAATTTGGTGTAAGCCACCTGGCCAGGTGGCCCAGTGGCTTACACACTGGCTTGGAGTTTTACGATTCACTTGCCACTGACCCCACCCGTACCCTGGTCTATTTGCAATCACGTTATTACGATTTCGTGAGTTATATCTGTAAGCTTAGATTGTATCATTTATGTTATGTTTGTGTGCTTCAAGGGACAGAGTTTGGATAATAGTTATTCCATGGTATTTTTCTTTGCCCTAATGATATGTGTGTTTCTCTTTTTCCCAAATGGTATTCTCTTTGGCCTCTTCTCCCTCCCTGCCATCCCCCCCCCCAAAAAAAAAATAAAAATGTATTCCTTTAATTGCTTTAAGGGGCACGAGTACTCTTTCTGTAGATATTACTTTTAAATGGGGAAAGGCATATAATTGGTCTGTAGCACCATATGATTTGTAGGGTTTAGTGCTCATTTTTAAATACCTGGTAAACCCTTGATTTAATGGACTGATAGAGAGGAACAGATGGCTTGTAATGGCAAGTTTGATAGATGAAAAATGAGATTTTTTCTGTGATCATAACTATAACAAACAATTTTGTAACTAATGGATTTTGTCCTCTGTCCTGGAATCAATTAGTCTAGCAGATTTTGCCATGTATTTCCAAAATCCATTAAATCATAAGTTTACTTACAATAATAATCATAATCCTCTCTGCAGCCAAAAAAGAAAATCCATGTATATCTTTCAGTTCCTCAACTCCTAATATTATTATTATTATTATAATCAAGGGGGAAGCGCTAAACCCGGAGGATTATACAGCGCCTGGGGGGGGGATATGTGGAAGGCATTCAGGCTTAATTCGGGGAACTGGAGCACAGATCCAATTCCCTAAATCAAGAGCCCCTCACCAACATCAAGGAACCTTCCTTGAGGGGTCAACTCCTAATAGGTGACAAGGGTAATTTTTTTTTTTTAAAAGTAATAAAAGAACTAAAAATATTATGTACTTTCATGTAATGCAGTTTGCTGTTTAATATTTATTGCTACCACATCAGCATGGTAAAAAGGATAATTGCTTTTCAAATTCAGTCATGTATCTACTGTAGTAATATTTTCTGTAAAGTTTGAGGTGTTGGTTATTTTACCTTGGTATTTGTGTGTGCTGTGTTTTATTCATGTTTTGTAATATTTATTATCATAATCATGTAGGATTTTGCTTATAATGATTATAATTATTATTATTATTATTATTAAGCACTAAACCTGAAAGGGTCATACAATGCTGTTCATGTTTGTGGCTTATTGTTTAATTTTATCTTTCTTTTAACTGTGTGTTGCATGTTGTTATTTTTTTTTATTTGTATAAGCACTGGGTCTAGGTACTCTGTAAATATCACACCTACTGCTGCTACAAACTACATCCAGTACCTAACAGTAACTTTTTCTTTTCAGAAATGTATTTGGACTTTTAAGAAGTGAGGTGCAGAGCAAGATGGTACTGTGTTGTTCATGAATAAATTTGTAGGAAAAAAATACCTATATGAATAATGGTCCCAGATGCATGTATTATTATTATTATAATCAAAAAGAAGCGCTAAGCCACAAGGGCTATACAGCGCTGTTCAGATGCATGTATTATTATTATTATAATCAAAAAGAAGCGCTAAGCCACAAGGACTATACAGCACAGATGCATGTAGAAGGGAAGGATCACTAAGAGTAAATTAAGATGGACTTAACTTACTAGTAAAACATACATATTTACAGTTTATTTTAAATCTTAATGTACAGTATAAGGCTCTTTACTTATTTTTTTGAAGTATGAAAATTTGTTTAGTGCACTGAGTTTCATGGCTTTTAAACTTGTAAATTATTTCCATCATAGATCTTATTCTGTAGTATCCTACTGAATTTTTTAAGTGAGGTTCTTCAGTATCAACTTGGGCACTAACATATGTAGTTAAATATTATGAATGGCTGTGATTGTATCTGCTGCATATATTTTAATTTGTTAGATTTTTTAAGAGGACTTTCTAACAAATTCAGCTGGTGGATAATAATAATGCTGTAAAAGATACTTGGGTGTTTATTTATAATTCCACAGGAGCACAAGACAAGGAGTCTTCTATCCTTTCCCATTTACTCTCACACTTTTCTTCATTCATGCTTACAATTACACTGACTCCTTCCATGGCAGTAATGGTGTCAGGAGAAAAGGACAGTTATGACAAAGAAAGCTCAAAGATGGGAAGAGAATATGAAATAAATGGAGGCTCTAGAGAGTAAAATGAGAAGGAGGGTAAAAGGAGCTGTAATTAGGTAGGAACAGAGGAATCGGGAAGAAATGAGAGAAAATTCATTAGCAGAGATATTCTGAGAAAAACAGGTGGTAATAAGCTGCAATGAAACTGGTAACAACAGACAATGCAGACAGCAATAGAACTGTTGACAACAGACAATGCAGACAGCAATGGAACTGGTGACAACAGGCAATGGAGACTACAATGGAATTTGGTGACAACAGGCAATGCAGACACTAATGGAACTGGTGACAACAGTGTAGACAACACTGGAATTGGTGACAACAGACGATGCAGTCTGGAGGAAAAGGAACACCACTAATGATCTATAGATGGAAGGATGAACATCAGATTATATCAGTCATTGAGTGTACATTATTATTATAATCAAAATCAAGCACTAAACCCACTAGAGTCATACAGTGTTGCCTGAGTTTATAGGAAAGGATGAAGAATCAGAGCAGGTGGAAAATTTTTAGGACCGTGAAGCATTCCCAGTGCAAACAGTGCCTGATCAACTAACTTGGTCACATGTATCGCAAAACAGGTCTTGAAACAAAGTATTTTTGGGGAGTACAAGATATGAGATATTATTATTTCAATCAGAACTAGGTGCTAAACCCACCAGTGTCATGCATAACTGCAGGGTGGGATGTACTAAAGATAAACTGTCCTAGGACAGAGACTAGTGAAGGTAACGAGTATACCAGAGGTAGAATCAGTAAGGGTGGTGAGAAGTACTAAAGGGAAAGTAAAAGAAAAATCGGTGACAAGATACAAAAAAAACTCTGGTGTAATACTTTTCAAATAATGGGCAAAATCTGCTGGGTAAATTGTATTTTTAATTCCTTTATTTCCAATATTTATTACAGTAAATCTGTAAATTATGTGTAGAGTACTGTACTGGAGTGTTTTGTGTTTGCTATTTTTAATATTCTGTATTCTCGGACACCCCCTCCCTATTAATTTGTTATATAGAGGGTGTGCTGTATCACCACTTTTTTTTAACAGCACATTTGCCATTTCCCACAGAGGCAGGGTGACTGGAGGATAAAAAAGCTCTGAGGACTTGATAGAATACATCCTCTTCTCACTTAGCAATGTACTCGTTTTGCTGATGACTCGGACTTACGATGGGCTTTCTGACCAGTATGCATACCTAAATAATGTATATTAGAGCTGATTTCCTTTATTCTACTTATTATAATATACAGTACACTACTGTATAAACATTTAAAAATATACCAAAAATATTATAATTGGTGCAAAGGTGACATTAAAACAAAAAGATGGTTGACGACCCAAACCCACTACCATTATAGTATGCTCCTTACTTAGTGACATTCGTTTACAGATGTGTTCATAGGAATGGAACTCCGTCATTAAGCGAGGAGAGGCTGTATTTTCTTATTGGAGGGGGATGTGGATGAGGTTATGGATAATCCTGTAGGTTTACAGTAGGTTACGTTAGGAGGAGTAAGTTAGGTTTAGAGGGGGGGGGGGTAGTTTTAGGTCCTGTCATGAAGGGTTAGGTTCATCAAGGCTAGGTTAAAGAGAAATTAGATGGGGTTGGGTTTAAATTAAGCTGCTCGATTGTAATGCAGCCTACCTGAAGTTTGTGTATATGTGGCTCTTTTATCCTAATGTAGTTTGAATAGAAAAAGCATGCAAGATTTTTTCCAGAGATGTATCTCTAACTATATACGTACTGGGGTGCTTTGATAAAGTACATCTCTGCAAATTTACTTTAGAAACTGACTCTTGTGGAATATATCATTATTATTAAGAGTAACTTTTACTTATGCATGAATTCCTGAATGCATTCATTTAGTACACCTTTTTAGAAAACATTTCGGTCCTTGCACCTTTATCATTTCAATTACATGAGGAGTATTTAGAAGAGACAGGCTAGTAGTAGTAGTACTGGTGATGATATTAATAGCAACTGGCAGTAAATGAATGTGGCAAGGTAATGCTAATCATTTATTATTTCTGGGGGTCAGTAGATTGTGTAGAATGATTTAAGTTCTGCATCTGCAACTCCTGGATTAACCCTTTCAGGGTCCGTGCCGTAGATCTACGGCTTTACGTTCAGGGTTCAAACCGTAGATCTAAGCTGTGAGTGGTAAATTTGGGCCTAGATATGAGAGAATACATCTGTGTGGTATGTGTGCACCATATAAAACATCCTGCAGCACACAGTGAGAAAAAAAACGGAGACCGTGATTTTCGATTAAAACAGCGAATTTGCAGTGTTTTTTCGTATGTTTTTTATAGTTGTATTTGCGATTTCTTGGTCTCATTTGATAGAATGGAAGACATATTACAGAAATAGAGATGATTTTGATTGGTTTTAGCACTGGAAATGGCTTGAAACTGAGCACAAAGTAGCAGAAATGTTAAATTTTTGCTAATGTTCAAGAGTAAACAAACTACCTCACACTTCTAATACACACCAGCTGGTGGGTCTAATATACATTCACAAATGTGGTGATGATATTTATACAATTATTACAATATTGCATAACATTAAATCTTCTATTTTTTGGTGTGAATAAAAAATCAAAATGGAATTCATTTGTAAAGCCTCAAAACGTAACTAATGAACAGAGAAAATGTTAGTTTAGTGCCAGGAATACCTACATTGTTTATTCTGGACCCTATTTTGAAATTGGAATATTTTGAACTTTGTGTTAAATTGGCCAAATTACCAATTTCCGATCACTATTTTTTAGTTGAAACAGTTGACTTGGCGATTTCTTGTGCTCAATCGATAGAATAGAAGTAATACTAGTGAAATAGCTAAGAATTTGGTCGACTGGAATAATGTAATTGGCCTAAAATGGGAGTCAAAGTTAGCAAAATCGCCAATTCGTAAATATCACTGACACATCAAAATTTGCGAGAGCATAATTTCGTCAATTTTCCATCAAATTTTGTACTTCTTGTTTTATTACCTTCACAAAAATTTTCTCTACCATTTCATAAGAAAAAATAAAAATTTTTTTTTGAAAATTCTTGGACACTGGTATGCACTTTGAAATTTGGCCTCTGGACTCTGAAAGGGTTAAATGAGAGTAAATGAAGACAAGTAAATATCTGTTAAGTGTAGGCGCATTTTACAGCCATTTTCTTGTCTCACTTCCCTCTCATTTTATCCATGTTTTGGAGATGCAGAACTCAAACCATTCTACACAATCCACCAGAGGTAATAAAATATTTCTAGTGTTACCTTGTTGTGATGTAGCTACACACACCTTACAAGCTCTTGCCAAAAGAAATGTCCAAAGTCACCATATAAAAATGCCCACAGCAGGTACAACATTAGCAACATCAGTCATACAGTACACAGACGTACTGAGGTACATTTCATGGATTGGCAAAATGCTAAACTAATCTATTGGGAACCATATTTAAGGCAATGAAGATGCCCTGAATCTTCACTCATTGCCACCTCCAGCACCATTGCTCAGAAAGCTGGAAGTTACAATACTTCCACATGACAACCATTATGAGAAACTTCTCTATTTCTAGCATCTCACCAACTACTATCAGTTACCATTAATGATACCACTACTCCTCTCTCCCGCATATGTGTAGAAATATAGTCTGTCTTCTTTCATACTTCTCATGTATTTGAAGAGATCACAGTCCAAGGACTGAAATGTTTTCAATAAACATATCCTAAGTGACTGCACTTGTGTCCATTTCCTTGAGGTTGTCAGCAGTCATTTGGTATTTAACTACATCTCTCTCTATTACTAAAACAAGTGCGGTAGTAAAAATTAAAACTAATTATAATTGTTTATTAGGAACATTACAATTGAAAAACTTTTGACATTCTCAACACGAGCACAATGAAGCCATTACTATTAGGAAAGGAGCAGATTCGCTCAGAAACCAGATATTTTATATAGAACATTAACTTGCATTTTCCAAACCCTTATTCCTTGATATGGTTAAATATTATGCTGTATTTCATTAGCAACAAAGCCATGGGTAGGATTAATCACAGCTCTAGGTCTTTCCAGTCTCAATAGTCAGTCATAAAGAGCTGGCACTTCGAAGGGAATCGGAATGGATAATTTTGGTAGCAATAATGTATTTACTCCGCACGTTCACTTCAAACAGAGCAAGAGCTCAATTATCTATTTCTGATTCCTTCCATGTGTCAGGTCCTGGTGACAGTCTGAAATAGAAAGGCCTTGAGCTATGTATTAATCAGTCCCATGGCTTTGCTGCTTATTCATTATCACTCATTTGTGATAATCATTTCACTGTACATATTACATATTTTCCTGGGTAAGCTCTAAACTCATAGTGGTCATCCAGCACCTGAATGTGGCTAATATTTCCAGATCTCTTCTCCTTAAGTGCACAAATAAAAAAAACAAGACGAAGGGGTGCCTTGATTCTGATCATGTCACATTCCACCATAAGACTCCTATAAGCTTACCATTTTCTCCCCCAAAATCTGACTATTTTTACTTTTGTGAATTTCATAGTTGAAAAATAGGTACTAGCATTTGTAAGAACTGCCAGCCTTCAGGAGGTCCTGATACTAATGAAGGACTTTCCATTCAAGGAACTGGAGGTACCCTCACCTTCCTTGGATGATACCTGATTGTCTCTTGATTCACCAGGAACATACCTGCTTTACAATGACACAGAACTTATATAGTCATGTAATTCATAGCAGGTGGGAAAGTCTTGTAACTTTTGAAGACATTGATGCACAACCAGTACATTAATAAAGTTCTTAAGTTGGTTGCAAGCCTCAATCATCTTTACTTCTTTTTTTTTTTTTAACAAGTCGGCCGTCTCCCACCGAGGCAGGGTGACCCAAAAAGAAAGAAAATCCCCAAAAAGAAAATACTTTCATCATCATTCAACACTTTCACCTCACTCACACATAATCACTGCTTTTGCAGAGGTGCTCAGAACACAACAGTTTAGAAGCATATACGTATAAAGATACACAACATATCCCTCCAAACTGCTAATATCCCAAACCCCTCCTTTAGAGTGCAGGCATTGTACTTCCCATTTCCAGGACTCAAGTCCGGCTATATAAAAATAACCGGTTTCCCTGAATCCCTTCACTAAATATTACCCTGCTCACACTCCAACAGATCGTCAGGTCCTAAATACCATTCGTCTTCATTCACTCCTATTGAACACGCTCATGCACGCCTGCTGCAAGTCCAAGCCCCTCTCCCACAAAACCTCCCTTACCCCTTCCAACCTTTTTGAGGATGACCCCTACCCTGCCTTCCTTGCCCTAGAGAGTTATATGCTCTCCATGTCATTCTACTTTGATCCATTCTCTCTAAATGACCAAACCACCTCAACAACCCCTCTTCAACCCTCTAATACTTTTATTAACTCCACACCTTCTTCTAATTTCCACACTCCGAATTTTCTGCATAATATTTACACCACACATTGCCCTTAGACAGGACATCTCCACTGCCTCCAACTGCCTCCTTGCTGCTGCATTCACAACCCAAGCTTCACACCCATATAAGAGTGTTGGTACTACTATATTTTCATACATTCCCTTCTTTGCCTCCATAGATAACGTTTTTTGTCTCCACATATACCTCAATGCACCACTTGCCTTTTTCCCTCATCAATTCTATGATTAACCTCATCCTTCATAAATCCATCCGCCGACACGTCAACTCCCAAGTATCTGAAAACATTCACTTCTTCCATACTCCTCCTCCCCAATTTGATATCCAATTTTTCTTTATCTAAATCATTTGATACCCTCATCACTTTACTCTTTTCTATGTTCACTTTCAACTTTCTACCTTTACACACACTCCCAAACTCATCCACTAACCTTTGCAATTTTTCTTTAGAATCTCCCATAAGCACATTATCATCAGCAAAAAGCAACTGTGTCAATTCCCATTTTGTATTTGATTCCCCATAATTTAATCCCACCCCTCTCCCGAACACCCTAGCATTTACTGGCAACCCCATCTATAAATATATTAAACAACCATGGTGACATTACACATCCCTGTCTAAGACCTACTTTTACTGGGAAGTAGTCTCCCTCTCTTCTACACACCCTAACCTGAGCCTCACTATCCTCATAAAAACTCTTTACAGCATTTAGTAACTTACCACCTGTTCCATATATTACTTGCAACATCTGCCACATTGCTCCCCTATCCACTATCATATGCCTTTTCTAAATCCATAAATGCAATAAAAACTTCCCTACCTTTATCTAAATACTGTTCACATATATGCTTCAATGTAAACACTTGATCTACACATCCCCTATCCACTCTGAAACCTCCTTGCTCATCTGCAATCCTACATTCTGTCTTACCTCTAATTCTTTCAATTATAACCCTACCGTACACTTTTCCTGGTATACTCGGTAAACTTATTCCTCTATAATTTTTACAATCTCTTTTGTCGCCCTTCCCTTTATATAAAGGAACTATACATGCTCTCCGTCAATCCCTAGGTACCTTCCCCTCTTTCATACATTTATTAAACAAAAATACCAACCACTCCAACACTATATCATCTCCTGCTTTTAACATTTCTGTCATGGTCCCTTTAGTTCCAGCTGCTTTACCCCCTTTCATTCTACGTGATGCCTCACGCACCTCCCCCATACTCACATCCTGTTCTTCTTCACTCCTAAAAGATGGTATACCTCCCTGGCCAGTGCATGAAATTACCGCTTCCCTTTCTTCGGCGACATTTAAAAGTTCCTCAAAATATTCTCGGCATCTACCCAAAACCTCCAGCTCCCCATCTACTAACTCCCCTACTCTGTTTTTAACTGACAAATCCATTCGTTCTCTAGGCTTTCTTAACTTGTTTAACTCCAAAATTTTTTCTTATTTTCATTAAAATTTATTGACAGTGCCTCTCCCACTATCATCTGCTCTCCTTTTGCACTCTTTCACCACTCTCTTCACCTTTCTTTTACTCTCCATGTACTCTACTCTTCTTAACTTCTGCTTTGTAAAAACCTCTCATAAGCTAACTTTTTCTCTTATGACACCCTTTACTTCATCATTCCACCAGTCACTCCTCTTTCCTCCTGCACCCACCCTCCTATAACCACAAACTTCTGCCCCACATCCTAATACTGCATTTTTAAAACTATTCCAACCCTCTTCAACCCCCCCCCAATACTCATACTTGCACCAGCCCACCTTTCTGCCAATAGTTGCTTATATCTCACTAATTTATCTTACTAATATATCCTTTGTAAAGAGTATCCTATTATATTTAAAGAGCTAAATCAATAGGACTCGTGTAGTACACGGAAGAAGGAGAGAGGTGACTCCAGTTTGAGTCAAAAAAAATTTCACCAGCATCAAGGTACCTTTGAAGGAAAATTACAACAACAACAAAAAACACTACTACAAAAGATCATTGAATCAGAGTAGATGTGTAGAAATGCAAGGATGAACTAGTTAGGTCTTAAGTCTTGCACTCTATGACCCCTACAGGTTTAGCACTTCTCATGAATACATTAATAGGGACATTAAAATGAAGCAGTTATGGTTATTACATTAATAATGCTGTTGCAATTTTAGTGTACATTCAAAAATCTATATACAATATGGTGTATATGCTATGTAAAATGAGGGGCTTAGTGTTTCCCTTTATTCTAATATGTAAAATGATGACCAGGTGTATACTTACAGATGAAATATAATGACTTCTTCAGTATGAAAAATAGTGAATACCATTCTAAAGCCTGAGATGTTAGAAAAATTTAGCATCTAGAAATACAAATGCTGTAGATCATGGGTCCCCAACCTGCAGGCCACATGTGGCCTTTCTAGGAAATGCTTGCAGCCCTCGCATGAAATTATGAATTCACTTTTATGTAGGTTCTACACTGCAGTGTCAAAACTGTGTGACCCTCGTCACACACTAGATCAAATGTGGCAGGCTGGTGTAGGAAGGTTGAGGACCATTGATGTAGATTATTATTATATTTGTAGGCAAGAGCTAAAACCAAGGGGAGTCATACAGTGCCTTGGAAGTGGGAGGCAATCAGGTTTGACAAAAGGAAAGTTATCTCCAAATTCTTTGAATCAAGAGCCCTTTACTAACATTAAAGGACCAGTCTTCCTCCATAACCAGATTTACCAAAATTCATTATGTCCAATGAAGCAGTGAATAGGTTCCCTTCAAGAGGGGTTGGCTGGTGCTGGTAAAGGGCTCTTGATCCATGGAATTGAAGCTCCTTTTCCCTACCTCAAATCAAACTTGATTACCTCATACTGCAGATGCTGTATGACCATTATGGGTTTAGTGCTATCCCATGAATATAATTCAGTGCACAGTCTAAGGTCAAGGTCTGTGTGTGTGTGTGTGTAAGTATAAAAGTCAACACGAAAACATATCTAATGAAGACACTGAAAATCCATAAGCAAATTTTTCATAAAGCCACATTGAATATGATTTTTAACAGTTTTAAATTTCAACTCCTTTGCTACAAAAATATTCATATTTGAGTGGGGAAGAATTCAGCTTAAAATCAAATACATACCACATAATAGGTGTAGTCGAGCTGTAGCTTGTGACCCACATGCGACTCACTCAATGTAGCAACAGGATATATGTACCAAGATGTGTACATGTCATGTATATGTGCTTACAGATTAATTTTTTTAAGGGGATTGAAGTATTCTTGACTGGTGGTGAAAAGGTGATATTCAGTGTTAGTGACCCTCATGTACAGGTGCTTCTCGACTTGCGATATTTTGACTTTACTATAGTGCATAAGCAATTACTTCAGAGATGAGACTAAGTACCCAGCATGAAGGCAGAAAGTCTATTATTATTATAATCAAAAAGAAGCGCTAAGCCACAAGGGCTATACAGCGCTGCAGGGTAGGGAAGGAAGCAAGGGAATTGGATGGCAGGAGGGAGGGGGGATGATCAGCAGGTTACAGAAAACAGCGGGGCAGGGGATAGTACGGGGGTAGAGGGTAGCAAGAGATACAAGTAGAAAGGGCTGAAAGTATCAGAATTTGTGAAGTAAGTCAGTCGTTGTCAAAAAGTCAATAAGAGAGTCCGGATGAAAGGTGGGTCCATCAGCGAGAAGGGAAGGTAAAGAGAGAGCAGCGGGGCGAAGACGACGACAGAGGTAAATTCTGCGTGCTCGTTGATAAAGTGGGCAGTCCAACAGAATGTGGCTGACTGATAATGGAGCTTGGCAATTCTCACAGAGAGGAGCAAGTCGCCTCTCCATGAGATATCCATGAGTAAGACGAGTATGGCCAATGCGAAGACGGGAGAGAGTAGTCTCCCAACCTCGACACTGGTGATAAGAAGACGGCCAGTAACCTATACTCGGTTTAATAGACTGAAGTTTGTTGCCGAGCATAGTAGACCAACGTTGTTGCCAACGGGTGTGAAGGTGGGAAGATATTACAGCAAAATAGTCCGTACATGGAATACCTCTATAAGAAACTGGTAAGTCATGTACTGCTGACCGCGCAGCAGTGTCTGCCTGTTCATTGCCCTGTACGTCAACATGACCAGGGACCCAACAAAAAACAATATCTTTATGCTTAGTAAAGATGCGGCGTAGCCAAAGTTGGATACGGAGGACTAAGGGGTGAGGTGTATCAAATTTTTGTATAGCCTGTAAAGCACTAAGGGAGTCTGAGACAACCACAAATGATGACACAGGCATAGATGCAATACGGATAAGTGCTGTAAGGATGGCATATAATTCAGCAGTAAAAATACTAGCTGAAGATAGTAAATGCCCTTGTACGACGCTGTCCGGAAACACTGCTGCGAATCCTACGCCGTCAGAAGACTTAGAGCCATCTGTGTACACAGCAATGCCATGAGAATGAGAGTGAAAGTGGTCAAGAAAAAGAGAGCGGGAAGCGACCGTAGACAGTTGGGCTTTCGAGCAAGGGAGGGAGAAAGAACAGACTCGAACAGCTGGAACTTCCCAGGGGGGTAGGGAAAAGTGAGATGCTACATGTACATAGAAAGGTGGTAGTTGAAGAGAAGACAAGAGCGAATGAAGGCGAAGAGAGAAGGGACGGAGTAAGCAGGGGCGGCGAACAAATAAAGAATGTCTACTAATATCAGTGACCATTCTATAAATGGAAGGATTGCGGAGATCATGAGAGCGTACATAGTAGCGCAGGCAATGGGCATCACGGCGATCGGATAAGGATGGAACGTTCGCTTCTGCATAGAGGCTTTCGACAGGGGAAGAGCGAAAAGCACCAAGGCATAAACGTAATCCTTGGTGATGAATGGGGTTAAGGCTAGAGAGAGTAGCAGGAGATGCCGCTGAATAGATCTGGTCACCATAATCAAGTTTCGATAAAATAAGGGTGGAATGTAGGTGAAGGAGGGTTCGACGATCAGCTCCCCACGAAAGATGAGCAAGGGTTTTAAGAAGGTTCAGCCGGCTGTGACAAGTTGCCTTCAGAGAGGTAATGTGAGGTTTCCAGGATAACCTACGATCAAAGAGGAGGCCCAGAAACTTGACTGTATCACGTTCAGGGATACGTGAGCCATAGAGGTACAAAGGATGATCAGAGATGACAGAGCGTCTAGTGAAAGTGATTTGGTGGGTTTTAGTGCTGGAAAATTTAAACCCATGTGTGGTGGCCCAATTGGAAACACGGTCGACTGCATGCTGGAGAGAAACTGTAAGGAGGTGACAGTCAGCGCCTGCACAGGCAATAGCGAAGTCATCAACATAGAGTGATGACCAAATATTTGATGGAAGACTAGAGGCCAAATCATTAATAGCAAGGAGAAAAAGTGTTGTGCTCAGAACACATCCCTGGGGGACACCTTCAGCTTGGACAAAGTCCGGGGAGAGCACATTATTAACCCGAACACGGAAATGCCTGTCAGTTAAAAAGTTCTTAAGGAAGGATGGTAGATTGCCTCGAAGGCCTAAGGAGTGGGCTTGGGCTAAAATATTATACCTCCAAGTTGTGTCATATGCCTTCTCAAGGTCAAAAAATATGGCAATAACTGAGTGGTTATTCGCAAAGGCATTACGAACATACGTATCCAAGCGCAGTAAGGGGTCTATGGTAGAACGTCCCTTACGAAAGCCATATTGACGAGTGGAGAGACTGTTGTGTGTCTCTAAATACCACACTAAACGTCTATTTACTAGACGTTCCATTACTTTGCAAACTGCACTGGTAAGAGCAATGGGACGATAGTGGGAGGTTTCATGTCCCGTAGTGCCTGGTTTGCGGAAAGGGAGAACAATGGCGGATTTCCACGGCTGTGGAAGAACTCCTTGTGACCAAATAAGATTGTAAAGGCGTAATAGGACTGCAAGGGCTGACTGATGTAAATGTTGTAGCATACGAATATGAATGTCGTCGGGCCCAGCTGCCGATGATCGACAAGCTGAGAGTGTTGCCTCCAGTTCTTGAAGTGTAAAAGGCACATTATACTGTTCTTCTCTGAGAGAAGAAAAGTCCAAGGGTGCTAACTCTCTGGCAGACTTTGAGGAAAGAAATGAGGGGCATAGATGGAGTCCCTGAGAAATACGGACCAGATGATTGCCAATTTCATTGGCAACATCTAGTGGGTTTGCTATATCAACACCGGCAACCCGCAGAACAGGAGCCGGGTCAGGAGAATATTTACCACTCAGTTTTCATACTTTTTTCCAGACTGCACTCATAGAGGAAACAGAGGTGATGGTGGAGACATAATCTCGCCAGCAAGTGCGTTTAGCGTCACGGATGACACGGCGAGCGATCGCACGCTTCTGTTTAAAATCAAGGAGTCGCTCTGTGGTTCTATTGTACCGGTACCTGCCCCATGCAGCGCGTTTCAAACGTACTGCACGAGCACAAGCAGGAGACCACCAAGGCACGCATTTCTGAGAATGCCTGCCCGAAGTTTGGGGTATAGAATGAGAAGCTGCGGTGAAAACGGAGGACGAGAAGAGGTGTAAAAGCTCATCGATGGAGGACGAAGAAGGAACCTCTTTAAAAACAGTCAGGTGTGAGTAAAGGTTCCAATTTGCCCGATTAAATTGCCAGCGTGGGGTGCGAAGAGGTGGCGAATATGAAGGGGAAGTAAGAATGATTGGGAAATGATCACTGTCATGTAAGTCCGGGAGAACAGACCAAGTAAAGTCTAATGCGGCGGAGGAAGAACAAACTGAGAGATCGATGCAAGAGAGAGTATGAGTCCGAGGATCAAAATGGGTGTGAGTACCTGTATTTAAAACATGGAGGGGGTGGGTGGCAAGAAAAGCCTCTAACTGAATTCCACGGGAATCACAGTGAGACCCTCCCCAGAGGAAATGGTGGGCATTAAAATCACCAAGTAACAGAATCGGTGGCGGTAATGACGAAACAAGGAAGGCAAAATCCGGAATAGATAATGCCCGAGAAGGAGAGAGATATAAAGAACAGAGCGTATACCACCTATGTAAGTGGATACGGGCTGCTGTGTAATGCAGCGAAGTATGAACAAATAGCTGATGGTACGGAATATCAGTGCGGAGAAGAAGGGCACTTTCATTAAAGGTCCCATCAGGAAAAGGATCTGAAGAATACAATAAATTATAGCCTGAGATGTGAGAAATAACAGCAGAGTGTAATTTTGGTTCCTGTAAGCAAACACCAACAGGGGCAAACTGGGAGAGTAACATCTGAAGCTCACCCCGATTACCCCTGAGGCCGCGTATATTCCACTGTAAAAAGGCCATGATTGGCAATGATAAAGATACTTGAAATCCGCAGGTAAGGGTTCCTACGGACTAGAAGGGTTAGAAAAGTCCACATGCGGAGGCAGTGGAAAATGTTCAAGCAGCGAAGGAACGGTGCGCTGTGAAGAAAGGAGTTGCGCAGATGGAGCAGAGGAGAGAGGAAGAGCGGAAGGTGGATCAGTGTCCATTGATGGTTTGGTCTCTGCAATATATTCAGAGATTGCTTCAAGTGTTTCGGAATTCAGAGATGTCGTATGGGAGACAATATTGGGAATGGTAGGGGGAGGATGAGTAAAGATTGGAACTGTATTGGACTGTACCAAGGTAGGGGGGGGCGAAAGGGTGGAGGGAACTGGAGAAGTGTGGCAGGGGACAGAAGAGACAGGAACCTGGGAGGTGGCAGAAGAGGAAGAAACTTGGGAGGGAACAGGGGAGGAAGGTACATTACGAGGAGGAGGGTGAACCTCTGCACTTGTAACTGAGCCAGTGAGAAGGGAAAAACTAGGGACAGAGACAGGGAGGGTAAAATGAGGAGGTGGAAGATGGGTAGGAGGTGTTACCGGACCTTTTTTTGACTTTTGAGAAGTAGAGGGACGATTGGGAAGAGGTGTCGTACGAGGTCTCGTCGATACTGAGGCTTGTAAGAGAGAACTCGAAGAAGCGAGATTAGACTGAGGCGTTGAAGTAGGGACGTCTGAGCCGAGGACAGCAAAAGGATTAGATACAGGAGTGATTATGGGAGAGGTAACCACAGAGGTGGGTGTAGAAGATGGGATACCAGAAGTGGGGGGACGTTTTGAAACACGGGAATAAGAAACACGTGGGAGTCTCCCTTGGAGGCGGAGATGAGAAACTGCCATGGCATAAGGGAGACCTTCTGTCTCTTTGAGGTAACGGATTTCCCGCTCGTTTAAATAGACCTGACAACGGCGAGAGTACGAAGGGTGAGCCTCATGACAGTTAAGGCAAGAGGGAGATCGATTGCAAGACGTATTAGAATGGTCATCGGCACCACAGACTGGGCATTCGGCGATAGATCTGCAATATTTCGCTGGATGGCCAAATCGCCAGCAATTTCTACACTCTTGTGGTGTAGGGATCACCTTTCGAACTTGTAACCGATGTCCTGCTATATAAACGGAGGATGGGAGTTCTCGGCTGTCAAAAGTTAAACGAGCCACATTGCTAGGGTATCGTCTCCGCCCACGGGCAGGAAGAACGTAAGTGTCTACCTTGAGGATTGGGAGATCTTGGAGTTCCAGCTGTTCTAGAATGTCGGTGCCACATGTCTGGAAATTTTGTTGAACTATGGTATGGGGCAGAATAACGGTACCACTACAAGAATTGAGGGAATGATGTTTTTCAAGGGTGACAGGAACAGTATCTATATGGGAAAGACGAGAGAGCTCACGAGCCTGGGTAGCATTCTGTACGGTAATGATGCGCGTACCGCTCTTAAGAGCATGAAAAGAAATATCTTTACCAACATGGCGTAGGAGTGCCTTGCCAATACTATGGTCAGAAAGATAGGCAGTAGAGGAAGTTGGTCGTAAAGTGAAGAATTTAGTCCACTGTTCAGTCTGAAACTGAGTGTGGAAAGGTAGTGAAGGACGTGTCGATCGTTTCTGAGAAGAACGAGAAGGTGAAGGTGGAGAAGTATCATCAGCAGGTAATTGTCGTTGACGTTTAGGCGTGGGACCAGAGTTGGTCCGACGTGGAACGGGTCGGCGATTTGAAAATTGCCGCACCGTAGAGGGAGAGGCCGGAAGCATAGTCAGAGGAGAGCGAAGGTCTGATAAATCGAAGGAGTCAGTCGAGGCCTCAGTACCTGAAGCGGGTGAGGAAACAGCACCGGCAATAGGTACAGAGGCATGAGGAATGTCTGAAGAGTGGTCCAAAGACGAGGCGGGGTCAGAACGGGGTGCGGTATCAAGAAGGGGCCCGGGGGTACCAGGTTCATGGACTAGGGCTGCCATGGTTAGGTTACTTCTTTCTTTTTGTTTTTAAGAAAAAAAAAGAAAGAAGAAAAGAAAATAAAAATAAAAAAAAGAAAAAAAAAGGGGGGACCGGGGAGGGATAGTTCCTAGGAGGGATGAAAGGGCCAGAAATCTCCCTCCGCGCCCAAGAGGACTCGACACCGCTAGTAGCGCAGATGCAGCATGGAACCCGTGCCATACCCTACCCTTCATGCCAGTAAACCAGCAATCTGGGATAGCAACCTCACATCTGCCGAGCTACCTCGGTGGACAAAAGAGAGGGCGGCCGGATATCCGCCACAAAGCATACCTCCTTCAGCCACCACCCCCGGAATCCGAAAGGTGGCTTCCAGAGCTACACCCGTCGCCCAAAAGACACCCAAAGCTACTCCGGGATACCGGAGAGGGATCGGGACATCCCTAGGCAATCCAGATTCCACGGCAAACTACGCCACCGCCAAGAAACCTCAACGGAATGGGATGGACCCCGGTGTCCTTTCTCCTACCCAGGAACTAGCGCGCCTGTGGGAGAAATCCCAAAGGACAAAAAGAGGAAGGGCAAAAGGGAGGAGTGGGGAGGAGGAGGAGGAAAGGAAAAAGGGGAGGATGGGGAGGATGGGATAGGGGAGGGGAGATTGGGGGGTAATTAGGTTCGGTCTGAGGAAGAAGACCGATAGGTCTAATTCCTCAGACCAAGAGCCTCTTCACCACGCCAAGGAGCCCCCCTTGAAGAGGCAGAAAGTCTAACTTGCATACATTTTTTTTTTTACCTTTCAATGCTGGTATGTATTTAGTTACAGTAAGTATTTATTATTCAGTGACAGTAGTTATTTATTTACTTTTTTTTTTTTTTTGCATATACAGTGGAACCTCTACTTGCGAGCGTGTCCATGTGCGAGTTTTTCCAAACACGAGCAGTCAATGGGTCGATTTTTTGCTTCCATACGCGAGCAAAATTTCCATAAGCAAGCAAACCTCAAGGCAGGTTCCTTGACACTAGTGAGGGGCTCTTGATCTCGGGAATTGTATCTCATTTGTTTGTTGGACTATCTTATTGAAACTTATGCAATGTATGATGGAAAGATGCTTCTTAACGTACACCAAAAATGAAAGAAATCTAAGCATAAATAATGGAGTTCACTTCTCAGCAATTAGCCACCCCCTTAGCGGTAATTTTGAATGGTTTTTATGGTTGTTTTCTTGTTTTTTTGGTCTCATTTGATAGAATGGAAAATATATTACAGAAATAGATATGATTTTGATTGCTTTCACGATGAAAAGTACCTTGAAACTGAGCTCAACCTAGTAGAAATGGTCCATTGCTTGGCTGTTTCAGAGTACAGTACACAAATATGCAGTCGTGAATGGGTTGACATTATTTATACAATTATTGCAATAAGGAATAACAGTAAATCTTATTTTTTGTGTGAATGAAAATTACAAATTATTTTTTTTTTTTCAACAAGTCGGCCGTCTCCCACCGAGGCA
This sequence comes from Cherax quadricarinatus, assembly GCF_038502225.1. Lineage (NCBI taxonomy): Eukaryota > Metazoa > Arthropoda > Malacostraca > Decapoda > Parastacidae > Cherax > Cherax quadricarinatus. The sequence continues at coordinate 13,630,623 of NC_091359.1, read as the reverse complement.
GGGTGACCCAAAAAAGAAAAAATCCCCAAAAAGAAAATACTTTCATCATCATTCAACACTTTCACCTCACTCACACATTATCACTGCTTTTGCAGAGGTGCTCAGGATACAACAGTTTAGAAGCATATACGTATAAAGATACACAACATATCCCTCCAAACTGCTAATATCCCAAACCTCTCCTTTAAAGTGCAGGCATTGTACTTCCCATTTCCAGGACTCAAGTCCGACTATATGAAAATAACCGGTTTCCCTGAATCCCTTCACTAAATATTACCCTGCTCACACTCCAACAGATCGTCAGGTCCCAAGTATCATTCGTCTCCATTCACTCCTATCTAACACGCTCATGCACGCTTGCTGGAAGTCCAAGCCCCTCGCCCACAAAACCTCCTTTACCCCCTCTTTCCAACCCTTTCGAGGACGACCCCTACCCCTCCTTCCTTCCCCTATAGATTTATATGCTTTCCATGTCATTCTACTTTGATCCATTCTCTCTAAATGACCAAACCACCTCAACAACCTCTCTTCTGCCCTCTGACTAATGCTTTTATTAACTCCACACCACCTCCTAATTTCCACACTCTGAATTTTCTGCATAATATTTACACCACACATTGCCCTTAGACAGGACATCTCCACTGCCTCCAACCGTCTCCTCGCTGCTGCATTTACCACCCAAGCTTCACATCCATATAAGAGTGTTGGTACTACTATACTTTCATACATTCCCTTCTTTGCCTCCATAGATAACGTTTTTTGACTCCACATATACCTCAACGCACCACTCACCTTTTTTCCCTCATCAATTCTATGATTAACCTCATCCTTCATAAATCCATCCGCCGACACGTCAACTCCCAAGTACGTACATGTATCTGAAAACATTCACTTCTTCCATACTCCTCCTCCCCAATTTCATATCCAATTTTTCTTTATCTAAATCATTTGATACCCTCATCACCTTACTCTTTTCTATGTTCACTTTCAACTTTCTACCTTTACACACATTCTCAAACTCATCCACTAACCTTTGCAATTTTTCTTTAGAATCTCCCATAAGCACAGTATCATCAGCAAAAAGTAACTGTGTCAATTCCCATTTTGAATTTGATTCTCCATAATTTAACCCCACCCCTCTCCCGAATACCTTAGCATTTACTTCTTTTACAACCCCATCTATAAATATATTAAACAACCATGGTGACATTACACATCCCTGTCTAAGACCTACTTTTACCAGGAAGTATTCTCCCTCTCTTCTACACACCCTAACCTGAACCTCACTATCCTCATAAAAACTCTTAACAGCATTTAGTAACTTACCACCTATTCCATATACTTGCAACATCTGCCACATTGCTCCTCTATCCACTCTATCATATGCCTTTTCTAAATCCATAAATGCAATAAAAACTTCCCTACCCTTATCTAAATACTGTTCACATATATGCTTCAATGTAAACACTTGATCTACACATCCCCTACCCACTCTGAAGCCTCCCTGCTTATCCGCAATCCTACATTCTGTCTTACCTCTAATTCTTTCAATTATAACCCTACCGTATACTTTTCCTGGTATACTCAGTAAACTTATTCCTCTATAATTTTTACAATCTCTTTTGTCCCATTTCCCTTTATATAAAGGGACTCTACATGCTGTCTGCCAATCCCTAGGTACCTTCCCCTCTTTCATACATTTATTAAAAAAAGTACCAACCACTCCAACACTATATCCCCCCCTGCTTTTAACATTTCTGTCATGATCCCATCAGTTCCAGCTGCTTTACCCCCTTTCATTCTACGTAATGCCTCACGTACCTCCACCACACTTGCATTCTGCTCTTCTTCACTTCTAAAAGATGGTATACCTCCCTGGCCAGTGCATGAAATTACCGCCTCCCTTTCTTCCTCAACATTTAAAAGTTCCTCAAAATATTCTCGCCATCTACCTAATACCTCCCTTTCCCCATCTACTAATTCCCCTACTCTGTTTTTAACTGACAAATCCATACTTTCCCTAGGCTTTCTTAACTTGTTTAACTCCAAAAATTTTTCTTATTTTCATTAAAATTTCTTGACAGTGCCTCTCCCACTCTATCATCTGCTGTCCTTTTGCACTCTCACCACTCTCTTCACCTTTCTTTTACTCTCCATATACTCTGCTCTTCTTATAACACTTCTGCTTTGTAAAAACCTCTCATAAGCTACCTTTTTCTCTTTTATCACACCCTTTCCTTCATCATTCCACCAATCACTCCTCTTTCCTCCTGCCCCCACCCTCCTATAACCACAAACTTCTGCCCCACATTCTAATACTGCATTTTTAAAACTATTCCAACCCTCTTCAACCCCCCCCACTACTCATCTTTGCACTAGCCCACCTTTCTGCCAATAGTCGCTTATATCTCACCTGAACTTCCTCCTCCCTTAGTTTATACACTTTCACCTCCCTCTTACTTGTTGTTGCCACCTTCCTTTTTTCCCATCTACCTCTTACTCTAACTGTAGCTACAACTAAATAATGATCCGATATATCAGTTGCCCCTCTATAAACATGTACAATCTGGAGCCTACCCATCAACCTTTTATCCACCAATACATAATCTAACAAACTACTTTCATTACGTGCTACATCATACCTTGTATATTTATTTATCCTCTTTCATAAAATATGTATTACTTATTACCAAATTTCATATTATGTATAATAATAATATGTGTAATAATAATATGTATAATAATAAGAGTATAATACAATAATAATAATACATATATAATAATGTACTACATATAATAATTATAATAATAGATGGCTTCAAAAGGCCGTGACTATCTGGAGATCTGGAGTTTATCTGGAGAGAGTTCCGGGGGTCAACGCCCCCGCGGCCCGGTCTGTGACCAGGCCTCCTTAAGTCAGTGTCCCAGGATGCGACCCACACCAGTCGACTAACACCCAGGTACCCATTTTACTGATGGGGAACATAGACAACAGGTGGAAAGAAACACGTCCAATGTTTCTACTCTGGCTGGGAATCGAACCCAGGCCCTCACCGTGTGAAGCGAGAGCGTTAACCACCAGGCCACCAGAGCCTGAAATACCAGAGATGGCAATTTTTACCACAACAAAGAGGGAGCGGTTGTGGCCGCCTCCACCTGTTACATAATGACATACTTTATTCATTCTAGAGTATATATCATGTTTCTATGTTATTTATATTGTTTGTTATGTCATATTAGATGAACTGTGATAGATAAATAAGCCGTTTAGATGATATTAGCGAAATTATTCGTGAAGTATTTTGCCTGGTCTCCAGACAAACTCTCGGTCGCCAACGGCACCGCCCATATCACTACATGAATGACATTTTATTCATTTTAGAGTATATATCAGGTTTCTATGTTATTTATATTGTTTATTAGATAATAGATGAAGTGAGATAGATAAATAAGCCATAGAGTTGATATTAGCGAAATTATTAAAGTACAGAATTCCACTGGAACGGATTAATTGCATTTCAATTAATTTAAATGAGGAAAATTGACTCTGCAAATGAGCAAATCCAGTTGCGAGCAAGGTCATGAAATGGATTAAACTCGCAAGTAGAAGTTCCACTGTACATGTATTCATATTTGACTTACGATATTTTCGACTTATGATGGGTTCATTGGAACATAACACCATTGTAAGTCGAGGAGCACCTGTAGTTGATGGACTTTGAATCCCAGTAATACACCATCATTCAGTGTGGCTTAGTAAGACAATATCCAGTAAATCTGGATATTGTTTTATGAGCTGCACCAAGTCATGGTTTGGCCACATCTGCCAAATAAAATGGAATACATGAAAAATATGGGAAGGATCATGCCTTTTGATCTGATATTTGGAGACCACAACATATGTACATCTATACAGTGCAGTATATTGCAACTGGTAAGCTGGTTACCAGGAACTTACAAAATGAGAAATGATGAGCCAATGATGCTAGTTTTTAAAGCTTTACTTACTAGACTGGAATATTGATATTCCCTTTTAGGACATGAAATTTTGTATGCAAGACATATGAAGAGCATTTACCGCTTCCATCAGCTCATATGAAGGATGTTTGAGCTACTGGCACTGTGTTTAAAAGCATTCAATTTGTACTCGTTTCAGTAGATGCAGATACAGGGTATATACACAGAGAGGGTCGTATTGTTCAGTGAATATAGAGTCTTTTTATCTCTGTTTTTTAAAATTAAGGTACAGTACTGTATTCTCGTATGATGTAAAATGCAGCCTCAATATTTCTCGTGCATTCTATATACCACAACCGTTTAACAGATGCAATACATGCATCGTATTATATAAATACTACTGTACTGTACTAACATCATGCCTCATAACCAAAATGAGGGTTAGAGCACACGTAGTAATATTGTGGGTAAGCCAGGTCATGCAATATGGTGTCTTGAAGTTACATTATTCTTGAGGAGCAACACTAAATCTGTAGGGTCATAAAGTGCCTGGGGGAGCGGGAGGCACTTCGGTGTCATCCAGGAAGAGATCAGGTTCAATTCTTTGAATCAAGAATGCTTTAATGACATCAGGGAACCTTCTTGAAGGATTCTGCAAGGACTTGGAGCTATATCTCCCTCCTCAGATCAAACCTGATTTCCTCCCATTTTCCAGAAGCTGAGTGACCTCTACAGGTTGTGTGTTCCCCCACAAATGTAATGGTTGAAGTTAAAGTACAATGCAAGTCCTGCTTTTGAAATACATAAACACACTTGTCATTTTCATGGTAGTGGCATCAAGCCACACTGAGGATATTGTTATCGCAGAGTGCACTCAACCAGTATGGGTCGCAGAAGGCTGAGGGGAAGTTATACGCTAAGTGAAGTAGTGCAACAAATGACCTTAGAGAGTCCATAGAAACATTTAAGATTTGCTAGGGAGATCACCAAGTTCTAGCCCGGATATGACAGTTTAGATGTCACTCCAAACTGCCAATATCCCAAACCCCTCCTTTAAAGTGCAGGCATTATAATTCCTACCTCCAGGACTCAAGTCTGGCTAACTGGTTTCCCTGAATCCCTTCACAAAATATTATCCTGCTCACTCTCCAACAGCTCATTAGGTCCCAAAACCCATTTGTCTCCATTCACTCCTATCTAACATGCTCACACATGTCTGCTGCATGTCCAGGCCCCTTGCACACAAAACCTCTTTTACCCCCTCCCTCCATCCTTTCCCAGGATGATCCCTACCCTTCCTCCCCTCCATTACAGATTTATACACCCTCCAAGTCAGCCTATTAGGCACTTTTACTAAAAGTTACTGTTTTTTTATTAACCAAATGCTTCTTAATTTTAATGGATTTAGCAGAGGCAAGACAGGTTGGAAGAGTTGACTTAATATAGTTTGGTGCTGTATGACACATTTGAGTTCAGGTCTTTCTTGCAACTATACTAATAACTGAATTATAACACTGGGCAAAGAAAAGGACATAGGAGGTACTGGGCTTGAAGCACCTGAGAGAGCACATTTAATACCCAGGGAAAATAGAATACAATACATTCTTGGTTTGTGACACCTGGTCTCTTCTAGGGGCATGTGTTGATGCTCTTGATCTGGGAAATTGGAACTCTCCTCCCTGCCTGTGGATATCTGATTATCTCTCATTCCCCAGGTGCCATATGACCCATACAGGTTCAGCACTTGTCCATTTTAACAATACCTGGGATAGACAGGACACGAACAGATGGTAGGAGAGGGAACACAACACACAACTGTGTGATGGCTGAGTTACAACAGACACATTGATTGACTATGAGGAAGGACTGGTGGTGGTCGAGTTACAGCAGTCAAGCTGACTGACTATGAGGGAGTCGTTTTGATCAACACAGGTCCATCGGGGGCAGCACTACGACCCACACTGTAAAACAGGTCTCTGTAACATTATCATATTTAGGAAAAATATCAATAATACTTGTAGATATTTTTGTCTCTAAATGTCAACAAAGTCACAAGCTAAATCTCATTTTACATTCAACTTAGGTAATGCTGAGCTGATTTTGTTTAGGAAAGGTGGCCTAAGTGTGAGGTTTGGGGTTAGTTTATTTACCAATTACAGAAGGGTAGGTCATACATATCACAAGTTTGGTATTTTCTGTGAACATAATTACACATAAACGAGAGAGAGTGCACATACACACATACAGTTGACCATCGGTTAACAAGGTAGTTACGTTCCGGAAGGCATCAGTCTATGTAGTGATGTGTTATAGTTAATACAATACCTATAGCTACAATGGTTACATAATATTTCTTACTTTAAATTGTGGTTTCTAATGTATGTTGATTTTAAAAGGAATGAAGTGGAATGATGTAGCCCTACTGGGTTGACGTGGAAGGTTGTGGATCGTTGGTCGAGATGGATGGTTGAGGTTCTTGCACTGATGTTGATGACTGTACTTGGAGCACTGAGAAATTCTGTAATGCATCTCAGGTCTGTTTTACCTTGCAGTACACTGTAGAGCTGATGGTAAGGCATCATCAGCTGCTGCAGGCCCCATTTCAAAGCAGTGCTTCTAGATTTATCAGGGTCCTCTTCAGTGAAAAAAAAAATTGCAATTTTACCAATAATATGGAACTGCCCACGTAATTGTTGCAATGTTAGCTGTTTTACTTCAGGGTCTTCCTCATCTTCATCTGTTATCTGCTTCCCTTGTATCTGAGCACTAAGCTCTGCCAGTATTTCCTCTGGACTTTTCTTACTTGTCATCTTCTAACAGTTCATTCACATCTTCCTGTATATCTTCAGAGCCTTCTCCTGGCAATCTCCTTGCCATCTAAACACTTTTGTGTACCAGGCTCTTAACTGAGCAAGAACCTGTGAGTTTCACCACACTAGGCAATAACTTTCCCTAATTTGCATTTAATGTTGATTGTGGCAATTCGTTCCGTGTACTTTTGATGTGGCTGACGGCATCTGCAGTGTTACATTTATGGTAAAAGTGGCACTATAAGTTAGAGTTAGCATCCATTGCTGTAACAAGCTTTCCCATCTCTTTTCATGTGTAGTGAAGTGTTCTAATATTTCTACAATTCAGTGGATGTATTAAAGATGCTGTATTTGTCAATAAAAACAGTTTTTAAATGTGGATGCACATCCACCAAAACTTCTGGATGAATACGAGAATTATCAAGAGTATATTGTTATTAATCATAACTAACTAAACCCACAAGGTCACTCAGCACTGTATCAAGAGTACAGAAAACCTTGAGTGTATGATTCTTGTTGCACAGGTAAAACATGACCAGAAATAAAGTCACTGACTTTTTGGGTTACTCCAGATAATTTACACATGTTAAACTATATATGTTAATTGTGGAAAATTGCATTTATCTGAATATCATTATATATATAACAGTAAATGAAAAGATAATTATTATTTATCAGTTAGACATGTAGGAATTTGGGACACCTAGGTCGCAAAAAATGTCCCCCTTCGATACCTACCACTGTCATATCCACAAGTTGCTCTGGACCTATTAATTACCAATGAAATATGTATAACCAGGAATACTGGTAAATATTTAAATTTTGTGGATTGTATATTAAAAATAATAAATGGTTATATATATACACAATTACATAACAGAAGGAAAATATATCTTAATATCACTCACCAATTTGACTGGAGATTAATGTGTATCATACTCAGAAAACCTCACTCTAAATCTATGAAAATAATGCTGGCCAGAATTACACACAAATCTAGAGAGCTTATCTGAGGTTCCTGGAGCTGTCTTGTCCAGTCGCCTGATATCTCAAGTTATGCAGAAATGCATATCCACCAATTTCGCCTCCTATTTGAGAGGTGTCAGCACAATTTTAACCTCTAGAGCACGAAAAATTCTTCCCCATTCACCAACGTTTCTAATACAAATTCAAAACCAAGATGGCCAGTCTCCTGCCCAGACGCAGGCTTTCCGTTTTCTATGACAAATATTATTAAATACAGTATAGGCCATCTATTTACCTATAAATTACCGTATTTCCGGAAAATATGTACAGTATTTTCCACATTAATTGTACTTTTGTATCTGTACCTATATAAACTTACTAGTCAATATATAATGTCCCAGTCACGACTCACGAAATCGTAATGACATGACTGCAAACGGGTACGGGAGTTATTTCTTGAGTAGCTTTGGGTAGATGTCGTTTTGATAAGGACCTGCCTCGTATGGGCCAGTAGGCCTTCTGCAGTGTTCCTACATTCTTATGTTCTTATGTAAACCATACCACGGGCAGGGATAGAACCCTCAATCAGAGAGTCTCTGATCGCGGGTTCTATCCCCGCCCGTGGTATGGTTTATGTCCCAGTTACTCATGCTGACTGGTTTCACCTCCAAATAATGGGTAAGATGGTATTATCTGTATCTTTCGAAGTACGGGGAGTCTTATGGTGGTAAATAACCATGGGCTTACACTTAAAATCACCGACACATTACCGCAAAGTAACAAGCTGAAGCAATCTTTTGCTACCTTGAATCCCAGTGCACTTATCTCTTGCTGGCTAACACAAGTCCTTGCTGGTATCTTCCAATACAGACTTGTTTTGTCAGCAGGGAAGTTCCCCACAGCACTGTGGTCAACAGAAGTGCTTTCAACAGAGTGTGTTTTATGCCACAGACTGCACAATTTGAACTTCTGGACCAGCCTGTACTAAACAAGCACTTGTTTAGGCTCTCCTTCCCTATGATACTTTTATAGTACTCTAAGGCTTTTTTCCTTGTTAAGATGAAATTAAGTGGTGCATCTTGTTTGGTTTCTTTTTTCTCGCTTAATAACTTTTCCGTCTTTTTTAGCTGTTGTGACCTATTTGTTATTCTTTTTTGGTCACAACCTGGGTTACTCAGTGCCTAAGCTCATTTCTTTGCTTCGTTCTTCCTAATTTTGTGAAGTAATGCCTCATTCAGGCCATAGGCTCGCACCGTTTCCATCACACGTGTACCACCCTTAAGCTTGCCAAATATCTATTTTCTTCAAAACATTGAGACTTCCATGCTTGTGCTTTTTCTTTGCCCTTCTGGGATCACTCACATTCCTCTTGGGTGCCTTGGTTGTTTTCCAGAGACAAGAAGGGATGATGAAAAGATAAAAAAAAAAATCGATTCAGTAACTCAGGATGGATATAGTATTGTACGCTTACAAATGTAGGCCTCTCTTGTAGGCTCACTGCTAGATGGAAAAGAACCCAGCGAGTGCCACAATTTCCACTACATATACTCTGTCATGTAAACTGGTTATTACTGTGTGTTCATTGAAAATATCCCACAATTTTGCAGACGTGACATGAAATTGTTAATGGATCATGTGTTAACCTGTGGTCTACTGTATATATGGAATGGTGCTGGATGACCATATGTTTAACACTTAATCATTATAATAACAAAATTCACTGAGAAGTGCTAAACTCATAGGGGTCATAAAGCACATGAGGAATGGGAGGCAATTAGGTGTGATCCATGGAGAGAAAAGCTCCAGTTCGTCCTTGTCAGGTGTATACAAAAATGGCATCATTACATAAAAACACTAACCCTTCCATTCTGCCAGGGAAATTTTTTTTATTGTAAACTGTACCTTTCCCAAGAGAAGGGGCACCTTTGTACTGATGAAGGGCTCTTGATCCAAGGAATTGGCACTCTTTCCAATCACTTAAGTCAAACCTGATTACAGTAAGCCCTTATAAAAACTCCTTTATATAGTGCAGTTTTTGTAAATTGACTAGAATGTGGAAAAATACCTATGCACTTTTCAGTTTTAAAGATTTCTCTCCCATGAGTTTGTATAATAATTACAGACAACTTACTTGTAGCCATAGCTGAGTGGATAAGTGACTCTTGAACTGAGACTGCGACTGTTCCATACTCGGCTAGCATGAAAAATGATCACAGTGAGAACCAGTCTAGAGGAAGAAAACTCACCAAGTATATACAAGATAATGTATGTCAGTTGTATTAAACTGCTGTATCTGAGCGCTTCTGAAAAGACAGTGATTATGTATGAATGATGGCGAAAGTGTTTCTTTTCTGGGTCACTCTGCCTCGTAGGGAGACGGCCGACGTGTTAAAAAAAAAAAAAGCATGTTTATGAGATTTTGCAGTTTATGGCATTTTATTGAGAAGACTTTTCAACCACCAGGGATTTTATCAATTAATAAATACCTTTGTTTATGAAGCATCCCAATAAAATTCCTTAAACTGCATAATGTCTTCTTAACAATACAATAGTAAAGAGCAACACATTTCCAGGTGGGTAAATGACACGTAGTGCAATCACCTTAAGACGTGTTTAATGGAAACGTTTTGGTCTTGTAACCCTGGTCACTCTGAGATAAAAAAAAAAAAACAGCTGGAGTGACCAAGGTTAGGTCCCAGAACTGAAAAGCTTCTGTTAAACATGCTTGAAAGTGACTGGATTTTTTTTCCCAGCTTCTAGTCGGTATCATATACAGTGGACCCCCGCTTAACGATCACCTCCATATGCGACCAATTATGTAAGTGTATTTATGTAAGTGCGTTTGTATGTGTTTGTTTGGGGGTCTGAAATGGACTAATCTACTTCACAATATTCCTTATGGGAAAAAATTCGGTCAGTACTGGCACCTGAACATACTACTGGAATGAAAAAAGTTCGTTAACCGGGGGTCCACTGTACATACAAGTCTCCTTCGTGTGACTTTGCTTTATACCTTTACATCCACATATTGTGGATGTCTTTTACTCCATAGTGTGGGCATTGCACCCTTGTATCTACACTTAGGATTGAAATAATGTTTGTACAGCATGGAAAATAAATGAATTGCAAATAAAAATACAAACACAGAACAAGTAAAAGAAAGAACTTGCTAAAGGGAGAGAAGAGGATAAGTTGTGAAAGCAAATCTATGACCTCTCACACACACTATGACCTCTGTGGGTTTAGCACTTCCACTTCGATATAAATACGTACTATGATCCTTAGGTAATGCCTTATTTTTAGTAATTATTATAGCAAAAGATCTCCCTTTAAAGTATATACCATAATGCTGATGAGGGGCTCTTCATCCAAGGAATTGGACCTGCCATCCCTGGGATTGAGCCTGAATGCTTCCTGAATGCACAGCAACACAGTAAATGACCATATGACCTGTCTTGGTAATACTCATTTGTGCTACATTGTTATCTGTTTACAATAATGTTTTTACCACTGAATATATCATTGCTTAGTTAATCTTAAGTTAATTTTAAGCCTGCCCGTAATGCTCTGCATACAAGGCGCTTTGGCATGTTGCACTGTAATAACTGTATTCCTTTGTACTTCACTGTATCATGTTCAAATAAATAAATAAATAAATAAATAATCCCCCAGGCACTGCATATTTAGTGCTCTCACCTAATTTTAAATAAAGATTCCTCCCTTACCTAGGATTTAACCTAATTGGTGTTTAGCCCTTCTTTTTGATTATAATAATAATAATAATCTAACCTTCCATTCCCCAGGCACTGCATAAATCCTAACTCTTCCCCATGATTATAGGTGGGGCAATCTGGTATTTATTAGAAAAGATGTTATTATTTTATTATTATTATAGTATTTCTGTGTCTGTGGGGAAGTGCTAAATCTATATGGATCATATGATGCCTGGAGGGTATGTGGTAAAGTAATTGGATTTAATCCAAGGAAGTACTACAATGGTACCTCAAGTTTCGAACAGCTCCCAACGCAAACAATTATGTAAATGTATTTTTGTAAGTGCTTTTGTAAGTGTATTTTTGGGGGTCTGAGACAGATAAATGGAATTTACATTATTCCTTATGGGAACAAATTCGTTTGGTATCGGCACTCAAACAGCCTTCTGGAACGAATTAAGTTCGTAACTTGAGGTACCACTGTATAGGGTAGCTTCATATAATATGAAGAATTTTCTGCAACATGGTGTATGAAAAAACATTAAACTTACCAGTTAGTGTCAATTAACATGAATAACATTCGATGGAGATGCTTGAAATAAGGTGCATATTATTAGCTTTCACTTTATTGTGCTATATATGTATTATGAGTTGAAATAAACTTTCATTAAACATTATTACGAATAAATAATTGTGGATGGTCTCACCTGCAGAAAACATTCATAAGGTTAACCCTGGAAGGTTATTAATACAGGAGGGCCCCATTTATACAGCAGGTTAGGTTCCAGGCTATTGCTGTAAAGCGAAAATCGCTATTAAGTGAATCGTGGCCTTTTTCACCTTGAAATGTATATAAAAGCCTGATGACATGTTTACGCTATTGTATACTAAGCGAGCAATAGAGCTAGGCCTAAAAAATGTATACATGTATACAGTACTTTAATTGTGTAACATAAAATTTTTTCATCTTTAGCTCATAGTGTGTAGTGAATGTATTTATTGTAGGAACTCTGAATAAATGAAGTATGCGTATAACTGAAAACTACTGCATTAGTAAAACAGTGTAAAGCGAGGCACTGTAAAGCGAGGCACTGTAACGCGAGGCACTGTAAAGCGAGGCACTGTAAAGCGAGGCACTGTAAAGCGAGGCACTGTAAAGCGAGGCACTGTAAAGCGAGGCACTGTAAAGCGAGGCACTGTAAAGCGAGGCACTGTAAAGCGAGGCACTGTAAAGCGAGGCACTGTAAAGTGAGGCACTGTAAAGCGAGGCACTGTAAAGCGAGGCACTGTAAAGCGAGGCACTGTAAAGCGAGGCACTGTAAAGCAAGGCACTGTAAAGCGAGGCACTGTAAAGCGAGGCACTGTAAAGCGAGGCCTGCCTGTACTGGATAACTCTGTTAGGATGCGACCAACAAGAGTTGACTTAACTCCTAGGTACAGCACATATTTAATGTGTGAACACAACAGGTGTCAAGAGACTGGCCCGTACATGACTTGTGCAAGGTAATCAAATCCAGGGCCTTCTAATTGTGAGTAGAATGGTCTGTACTGATGTACCTTCCTTCTTCCCTCAAGGGAAGTTTATTTAAACCAGCAATGAGGGCTTTTGATCCAAGAAATTGGATGTCATCTTTCATGGATCGAACCTGATTGCTGCCTATTCACCTACATGCTGTATGACCCCCATGGGTTTAATTCTCTTCTTCCTCCCGAAACTGGAATGCTAAAACTACCACTGAGATAAAGGTCTCTTTAAAAGAGGTGCCTTTCTGCTGGTGATCCAAGGAACTGGAGCTGTCCGCTCATTCCCCCAGGCGCTTAATGACTCCCACAAGTTTGGTGCACCAACCGCTTAAATATAAATGATAGAAATAAAGTTAGATGCTAAACCAGAAAAGGTCACACAGTGCTGTGCGCTTTATTATTATTATTATAAAATATTATTAATATTATTATTATAAAATATTATTATTATTAACACATCGGCCGCTTCCCACCAAGGCAGGGTGGCCCGAAATAGTAATTAAGCGCTAAACCCGAAAGGGTGATACTCGTACTGTTGTGGGTTAAATAAACGTCTCATTCTTCAGCAATAATGTACTTTATTAATGAAACTACCAGTGAGGTAGGAGGCCCCTTCTTGCTAATGAACAGGTCTTCAGCGAACGAACTGGAACTACTCTCTCATACCCCCAGGCACTGTATGACCCCTGGGAATTTAGCGCTTCCCCCTACATGAATACATCAATGTGCAGTAGAGGTCACAAAGGAAGATAATTACGTCAGATGTCACCTTGTATCAGCGTTGTAGCGCAGTATGGAGGTCCTGGTGACAGAGAGAGACATCTGACGTGACACACTGGGCTGGTAAGAGTAACGACGGCAGCACAACACCTGCCAGAAGCTCTCGCGGAAGTTCCTCGACATGAAGCCGTACACGACGGGGTTGACGCAGCTGCGGCAGGAGCAACTATATTAATTATACAAATGTTAATCTTTATTTCTACACCCCTGGAGGAAGGTTCCTTGATGCTGGTGAGGGGCTAGTGAGTAAATAAGTTTATTCAGGTATACACAAATACAGTTACATACGTTATCATACATAATATCAAATGTATAGAGAATCGCTGTATAACCCTTGTGGTTTAGAGCTTCTTTTTTATAATAATAATAATAATAATAATAATAATAATAATAATAATAATAATAATAATAATAATAATAATAATAATAATAATAATGTACAGAGAATCCAGGATAATCCAAAAAAGTCAGTGACATTTCCACTGAGGGCCTTAAGGCTCTTGATCTAGGGAATTAGATCTGTGCTTCAGTCCCCTGAATTAACCTCTCAAGGGAGGTTCCTTGACGCTGGTGAAGGGCTCTTGATCTAGGAAATTAAATCTGTTCTCCAGTTCCCTGAATTGAACCTAATACCTTCCACTCCCCCCCCCCACGTGCGCTGTATAATCCTACGGATTTAGCGCTCCTCCATGATTATAATAATAATAATAATAATATTCCCTAAATTAAGCCTGAATGCTTTCCATTCCCCCCTCTCCACAGGCGCTGTGCAATCCCTACGGGTTTAGCGCTCCCCATGATAATTTTTTACAAGTACATGATACAATTTATAGACCTAGCTGACATCTGTGACATCTTATATAGAAAACACCTGGTTCTATGGAGCATTTCGGGCAAATTAGGCTAATTTTGTCCCCCAGGATGCAACCCTCACCAGTCTACTAATACCCGGTACCTACTTACTGCTAGGTAAACGAACAGCAGGTATCCACCCGTACCGGGGATCGAACTACGGATCTCAGTGTGTGAGCTGAGTGCCCTACCAACGGAGCAGGTTTATTTAGGTGTAGGCACTCATAAATACACTTACACAAATTATCACACACAGTAACATATGTGTAAATTACCTAGGATAACTCCGCAAAAAAGTGTAATTTCCACTGGGGTCTTTGTACCAAGGATCAAGATGATTTAGACAAGTGCAACACTTTGCCATCTCTGTTCGTGGAAGTGCAACACTTTGGCATCCATTCGTGAAAGTGCAACACTTTGGTACCCGTTCGTGAAAGTGCAACACTTTGGTATCCGTTCGTGGAAGTGCAACATTTTGGTATCTGTTCGTGAAAGCACAATACTTTGGTATCCGTTCGTGGAAGTGCAACATTTTGGTATCCATTCGTGAAAGTGCAACACTTTGGTATCCGTTCGTGAAAGTGCAACACTTTGGTATCTGTTCGTGAAAGCACAATACTTTGCTATCCGTTCGTGGAAGTGCAACACTTTGGTATCCGTTCGTGAAAGTGCAACACTTTGGTATCTGTTCGTGAAAGCACAATACTTTGCTATCCGTTCGTGAAAGCACAACACTTCGGTATCTGTTCGCCAAGGCTTTCACACAAACTACGCAGGTACTATAAGTCAACACTTTTTTTAGCAATCAATCTATAATATTAACAAGTGGACACAAGAGGTACATAAGCTCGGTCTGCAAACCATCCAGACTAGATTAACGTTGGTTTTACAACGAAGTTACAGAACTCACCTGTTGCAGTAAGAGAGAAGGTCGGCGGCTGTGACCACGTGTTTGAGGGTGAGAGAGTAGGCCGGGATGACACCGTAGGCCTTGAGGACGTTCACTACCAGGATGGGTCCCCAGCACACCACGAACAACACCACCACCACCACTAACATGGAGATCACCTGTAATGAACCCAGTGGTAGTGATGACAAGGTTAGTTTAATATCTTTATTATGCACCCCATACCCATCCTGTGGGCAATGACAAGGTAATAACTTGTAAACGAACCCCTGTGGCCGATGACGCAGTGATAACCTGTAAATGAACCCTGTGGTAGTGATATCTAAGGATGATAACCTGTAAATGTACCCTGTGATAGTGATATCTAAGGGTGGTAACCTGTAAATGTACCCCGTGGTAGTGATATCCAAGGGTGATAACCTGTAAATGAACCCTGTGGTAGTGATATCTAAGGGTAATAACCTGTAAATGAACCCTGTGGCAGTGATATCTAAGGGTAATAACCTGTAAATGAACCCAGTGGCAGTGATATCTAAGGGTGATAACCTGGGGGAGTCATAATTATCAAATTAATTACATTGAATCCAAGGTAAAGGAGGACAGGTCCAATTCCTTGGATCAGGAGCCCCTCACCAGTGTCAAAGAACCTTCCTGGAAGGGGAAACCCGAGTATTCCACCTGTTTTATCAGTATTGTGTGTTTACCTGTTACCTGTATCATTATTGTGTGTTTGCCTGTTACCTGTATCAGTATTGTGTGTTTACCTGTTACCTGTATCAGTATAGTGTTTACCTGTTACCTGTATCAGTATAGTGTGTTTACCTGTTACCTGTATCAGTATAGTGTGTTTACCTGTTACCTGTATCAGTATAGTGTGTTTACCTGTTACCGGTATCAGTATAGTGTGTTTACCTGTTACCGGTATCAGTATAGTGTGTTTACCTGTTACCGGTATCACTACCTGTAACAATAAGTCTAAAAGGTGTCTTCATAAACCATTGTTGAAATCAACAGCAGTAGTATTTTTTTCCACAGATATCCCAAAGTATTTGGTTACCTGGGCTTAAAACCAATCATCTACATTCTACACTGTAAGTGCATATACACTGAGAAATATGCAGCTCACAGTGTATATCTATGTATACCAGGTGCATATGTATGTGCATATCTGTGTATAACAGGATATATGCACCTCACGGTGCATATATCCTGGTATACATAGGTTAGGTTAGGTAAGGTTCGTCAGGAAACAGGACAAGCGTTTCCTGACGCTGGTCTTAGTCGTACAACCCACCACTGAGGCTTTTGGTCATCTAATCGAGGCCTTCCACTGGCTTACTCCTCCACCTTTTTAAAAAATAAGATTATTCTATTGGTATATATATATACATATTTTCCTTCATTTATTACTCTGTGCTAGATTAATAAAAACTGAGGAAGCCCTATATCAACGTAATCTTTTTTTTTTCATGTAAGAAATTTTTGTACTAAAATAATAATAATCGAAAGTGGTATTAATTTCATTATTTTGGTTTTACTCCTGGTTTAATTTGCCCGGTACGCATCAGTATTAATTTCATTACTTTGGTTTTACTCCTGGTCTAATTTGCCCGGTACGCATCAGTATTCTTTTGAAAATAAAATTTGCAGTCTGAAAATTGATCTGATCGGAAAATAAAATTACGAATTTTCAATGTAAAATATTAATTTAGACTGAAAATAATAGTCTGACCTGTCGCACTTCTGACTCCTCGCTCTCCCGGCGACGACCTCGACTTGACCCATTCAGGAGCAAGACTCCATTGGCCCTGTGGGGAAAAAAGGGGCATTAATAATACTAATAACAGTAATAATAATAACTTATTTTTCACTGAAATTTACTTGATACTACAGTGTCTGACATGGGAAACACTATATTTTATTCCCGGCATTTTCGACTTGAGAACAACATTAGGGCGGGGCTGACTATATGCTGGTGAAGAGCTCTTGATCCAGAGACCTAGATTTGATCTAACTTCATTGCATTCCATTTCCCAGGCGCCGTATAACTTACAGATTGAGAGCTTTCCCAGTGAATGTTGATAATATGCAGCTTTATATATATAATATATATATATATATATATATATATATATATATATATATATATATATATATATATATAAGGAATTCGCGAGAGCAGGCGAAATATACACAAACACTGATCTCTGGCTGAAGGAGACTCGAACCTACGAACCTTAGGACAAGGTACGCAGTGCTTTACCAATCTACCCACACTGGACCAATACCTTGGCGTGTAGCTTGCGCTACACGTTTGATCCAAGGCAGCCAGCTTTCAGGGAGAAGACTTACAGCTTTTCATCTCATCCCCTGCATGCATCAGCCTTACTAGAGATTTGAACAATTGTTCAAATTGTTCAAATCTCTAGTAAGGCTGATGCATGCAGGGGATGAGATGAAAAGCTGTAAGTCTTCTCCCTGAAAGCGGCTGCCTTGGATCAAACGTATAGCGCAAGCTACACGCCAAGGTATTGTCCAGAGTGGGTAGATTGGTAAAGCACTGCGTACCTTGTCCTAAGGTTCGTAGGTTCGAGTCTCCTTCAGCCAGAGATCAGTGTTTGTATATATATATATATATATATATATATATATATATATATATATATATATATATATATATATATATATATATATACACACAATACGCTGGCCGTCTCCTACACAGGCAGAGAACCCTCCCCCCCCCAAAAAAAAAGAAACACTTTCTCCATCATTCACACAATATTATTGTCTTTGCAGAGGCGCCCAGATTCAGCAGTTTAGATGTCCCTCCAAAGTGCCAATATCCCAGGCCTCTCCTCTTCGCTACAGATTTACACATCATCCAATTCATCTTATTTTGCTCTTTCCTCTCAAAATGACTAAGCCACCTCAACAACCCCTCCTCAGCCCTGTGACTAATACTTTTAGTAACTCCACACCTCCTATTTTCCACACTACGAATTCTCTGTATAACATTTACACCACACATTGCCCTTAGACACGACAACTCCACTGCCTCCAACCGCCTCCTTGCTGCAGCATTTACAACCCAAGCTTCACACCCATATGAAAGTATGGTACCACTATACTTTCGTACATTTCATTCTTTGCTTCCATGGATAACATTTTTGTCTCCATAGATACCTCAACGCACCACTCACCTTTTTTTCTTCATCAGTTCTATGGTTTACCTCATCCTTCATAAAACCATGTGCTGGCAAGTCAACTCCCAAATATATGAACACATTCACTTCTTCCATACTCCCTCCCTCCAATTTGATATCCAATTTTCCTTTACCCAACTCGTTTGATACCCTCATCACCTTACTCTTGACCATGTTCATTTTCAAATTTCTACCTTTACACACACTCCAAAACTCGTCCACTAACCTTCGCAAATTTTCTTTAGAATCTCCCATAAGCACAGTATCATCAGCAAAAAGTAACTGTGTCAATTCCCATTTTGTATTTGATTCCCCAAAATTTAATCCCACCCCTCTCCCGAACACCCTAGCATTTACTTCTTTTACAACCCCGTCTATAAATATATTAAACAACCATGGTGACATTACACATCCCTGTCTAAGACCTACTTTTACCGGGAAGTATTCTCTCTCTCTTCTACACACCCTAACCTGAGCCTCACTATCCTCATAAAAACTCTATACAGCATTTAGTAACTTACCACCTATTCCATATACTTGCAACATCTGCCACATTGCTCCCCTATCCACTCTATCATATGCCTTTTCTAAATCCATAAATGCAATAAAAACTTCCCTACCTTTATCTAAATACTGTTTACATATATGCTTTAATGTAAACACCTGATCTACACATCCCCTACTTATTCTAAAGCCTCCTTGTTTATCCGCAATCCTACTCTCTGTCTTACCTCTAATTCTTTCAATAATAACCCTACCGTACACTTTTCCTGGTATTCTCAGTAAACTTATCCCCTATAATTTTACAATCTCTTTTGTTCCCCTTCCCTTTATATAAAGGGACTATACATTCTCTCCGCCAGTCCTTAAGTACCTTCCCCTCTTTCATACATTTATTGAACAAGAGTACCTGGAGTTTACCTGGAGAGGGTTTTGGGGGTCAACACCCCCGCGGCTCGGTCTGAGACCAAGCCTCATGGTGGATCAGGGTCTTATCAACCAGGCTGTTACTGCTGGCCGTAAGCCAGCTGACGTACGAACCACAGCCCCGTTGGTCAGGTACTGACATTAGGTGCCTGTACAGTGCCTTCTTAAAGACAACCAGGGGTCTATTGGTAATCCCCCTTATGTATGCTGGGAGGCAGTTGAACAGTCTTGGGCCCTGGATGCTTATTGCGTTATCTCTCAATGTACTCGTGGCGCCCCTGCTTTTTATCGGGAGAATGTTGCATCTGGTGAGTCTTTTGCTTTCATATGGAGAGATTTTTGTACGTAGGTTTGGTATCAATCCTTCCAGGACCTTCCAAGAGTATATTATCATGTATCTCTCTCGCCTGCGTTCCAGGGAATACAAATTAAGGACTTTCAACCGTTCCCAGTAATTTAGGTGCCTTATCGTACTTATGTGTGCCATGAAAGTTCTTTGTACACTCTCCAGGTCTGCAATGTCGCCAGCCTTGAAGGGGACCGTTAGTGAACTGCAGTATTCCAGTCTAGAGAGAACAAGCAATTTGAAGAGAATCATCATGGGGTTGGAGTCCCTAGTTTCGAAGGTTCTCATTATCCATCCTATCTTTGAAGGTCTTTGAAGGTGAGATCCTCTGACATTATCACTCCCAAGTCCTACTAAGCACTCTAAAACTACATCCCCCCTCCCCTTGCTTTTAACATTTCTGTCATGATCCCATCAGTTCCAGCTGCTTTACGGTGTCCCGTGGCCTGGTAGCAAAAGCTTTCGCTTTACACGGTGAGGGGTCCGGGTTCGATTCCCGGCTAGAGGGTGGAAACATTGGGTGTGTTTCCTTGTACTGGTTGTCCATGCTCACCCATTAGCAAAATGGGTACCTGGGTGTTAGTCGACTGGTGTGGATCGCATCCTGGGACAAAACTAACCTAGTTTGCCCGAAATGCTCTGCATAACAAGCGGCTTTCTATGTAGTAGTATGTCCTGTATACCTTGTACATGTACTTGTAGAAATAAAGATATTATTATTATTATTATTATTATTATTATTATTATTATTATTATTATTATTATTATTATTATTATTATTATTACGTCATTTCATTCTACGTTATACCTCACGCACCTCCCCCACACTCACATCCTGCTCTTCTTCACTCCTAAAATATGTTATACCTCCCTGGTCAGTGCATGAAATTACCACCTCCCTTTCTTCATCAACATTTAACAGTTCCTCAAAATATTTGCGCCATTTTCTCAATGCCTCCAACTCCCCATCTAATTCCCCCATTCTGTTTTTAACTGTCAAATCCATTCGTTCCCTACTGGGACTTCACGTTTTTCAACATTTTTATACTAGATTAGGCTCCTTGTCAATCAGTGCATGTACCATTAACTAATCAAGTTTGAAATTACATTTTTTAGGGATAAATGACATAATTCAATTTACTCTCCTCATACATGAAATGCGTGGGGCACATGCGGCACTTTTTACGACACATAAATATTGTATATCAGAAGTATCCGGTTCCCTGTAATGTTTATTTATGTTTAATGAAGTTTGAGTCTGTTGAATTAAATGTCATTTCAAAATAAAGCAATGTTACTGCAGCCTGTGATGAAAGTGTCCTGATGTTATGCGTATAAATGGCCTTGTCTTATATATATATATATATATCAGTAAAATGGGTACCTGGGTGTTAGTTGAGTGGTGTGGGCCGCATCCTGGGACAAGCGGCTTTCTATATAGTAGAATGTTATTGATGTCAGCCAGGCCTGTATACCTTGTACATATATAAAATATATATATATATATATATATATATATATATATATATATATATATATATATTATATATATATATATATATATATATATATATATATATATATATATATATATATATATACATATATATATATATTTTATATATGTACAAGGTATACAGGCCTAGCTGACATCAATGACATTCTACTATATAGAAAGCCGCTTGTCCCAGGATGCGGCCCACACCACTCAACTAACACCCAGGTACCCATTTTACTGATGGATGAACATAGACAACCGCCATAAGGAAACACGTCCAATGTTTCCACTCCTTCACCGGGAATCGAACCCGGACTCTCACCGTGTGAAGGGGTAGCTTTTGCCACCAGGTCACGGGTCTTAGAATATGTAATAAAATGTTTTCCTGAAATTGTAGCCGGGTAGAAACACTGGGTGTGTTTCCCTACACCTGTTGTCCTCGCTCACCTAGCAAGTAGGTACCTGGGAGTTAGTCGACTAGTGGGGGTCGCATCCCGGGGAAAAGATTGAAGGACCAAAAGGGAAATATGACAGACAGTCCTCGATGACCCACTGACTTTCTTGGGTTATCCTGGATGGCTAACTCACTGGGTTAAATATCCCAACAAAATCTTATCCTACCTGGAGTCTACCTGGAGAGTATTCCAGGGATAAACGCCCCCGCGGCCCGGTCCACGACCAGGCCTCCTGGTAGATCAGGGCCTGATCAACCAGGCTGTTACTGCTGGCCGCACATAGTCCAACGTACGAACCACAGCCCGGCTGATCCAGCACCGACTTTAAGTATCTGTCCAGCTCCCTCTTGACGGCAGCCAGGGGCCTATTGGTAATTCTCCTAATGAAGGGTGGGAGGCTGTTGAACAGTCTTGGGCCCCAGACACTTATGGTGTTTTCTTTTAGTGTACCAATAACGCCCCTACTTTCCATTGGGGTTATTTTGCACCGCATGCCCAGTCTTTTACTTTCGTAGGGAGTGATTGCTGTGTGCAGATTCGGGACCATTCCTTTTAGGATTTTCCAGGTGAAGATTATGATATATCTCTCTCGCCTGCATTCCAGCGAGTACAAGTCAAGTGTTTTCAAGCGTTCTTAGTAGTTGAGGTGTTTGAAAGAACTCACACTTGCAGTAAAGTTTCTCGGTACATTCTCTAGATCTGCAATTTCTCCTGCTTTGAATGGAGATGTAAATGTGCAGTAATATTCCATCCTAGAGAGAACAAGTGATTTGAAAAGGATCATCACTGGCTTGGCATCTCTTGTTTTGAACGTTCTCATTATCCATCCTATCACCTTCTTTTCAGTTGTGATCGTGGCACTGTTGTGATCCTTGAAAGTGAGATCCTCAGACATAACTACTCCCAGGTTCTGCACAATACCACTTCCAGGTTCCTCATATTACCACTCCCAGGTTCCTCACAATACCATTCCCAGGTTCCTCACATTACCACTCCCAGGTTCTTCACAGTACCATTCCCAGGTTCCTCACATTACCACTCCCAGGTTCCTCACATTACCACTCCCAGGTTCCTCACATTACCACTCCCAGGTTCCTCACATTACCATTCCCAGGTTCCTCACATTACCACTCCCAGGTTCCTCACATTATCACTCCCAGGTTCCTCACATTATCACTCCCAGGTTCCTCATATTACCACTTCCAGGTTCCTCACATTATCACTCCCAGGTTCCCCACATTACCACTCCCAGGTCCCTCACATTACCACTCCCAGGTTGCTCACAGTACCACTCCCAGGCCCTTCACATTACCACTCCCAGGTTCTTCACAGTACCATTCCCAGGTTCCTCACATTACCACTCCCAGGTTCCTCACATTACCACTCCCAGGTTCCTCACATTACCACTCCCAGGTTCCTCACATTACCATTCCCAGGTTCCTCACATTACCACTCCCAGGTTCCTCATATTACCACTTCCAGGTTCCTCACATTATCACTCCCAGGTTCCTCACATTATCACTTCCAGGTTCCCCACATTACCACTCCCAGGTTCCTCACATTACCACTCCCAGGTTGCTCACAGTACCACTCCCAGGCCCTTCACATTACCACTCCCAGGTTCCTCACATTACCACTCCCAGGTACTTCAAATTACCACTCCCAGGTCCTTCACATTACCACTCCCAGGTCCTTCAAATTACCACTCCCAGGTCATTCACATTACCACTTCCAGGTTCCTCACATTACCACTCCCAGGTTCCTCACATTACCACTCCCAGGTTCCTCAGATTACCACTCCCAGGTTCCTCACATTACCACTCCCAGGTTCCTTACATTACCACTCCCAGGTCCTTCACATTACCATTCCCAGGTTCCTCACATTACCACTCCGAGAATCCTCGCATTACCACTCCCAGGTCATTCACATTACTACTCCCAGGTTCCTCACATTACCACTCCCAGGTTCCTCACATTACCACTCCCAGGTCCTTCACATTACCACTCCCAGGTTCCTCACATTACCACTCCCAGGTCCCTCACATTACCACTCCCAGGTCCCTCACAGTACCACTCCCAGGTTCCTTACATTACCACTCCCAGGTTTCTCACATTACCACTCCCAGGTCCTTCACATTACCGCTCCCAGGTCCCTCACATTACCACTCCCAGGTCCCTCACATTACCACTCCCAGGTCCTTCACATTACCACTCCCAGGTCCCTCACATTACCACTCCCAGGTCCTTCACATTACCACTCCCAGGTCCCTCACATTACCACTCCCAGGTCCTTCACATTACCACTCCCAGGTCTCTCACATTACCACTCCCAGGTCCTTCACATTACGACTCCCAGGTCCCTCACATTACCACTCCCAGGTCCTTCACATTACCACTCCCAGGTCCTTCACATTACCACTCCCAGGTCCTTCACATTACCACTCCCAGGTCCTTCACATTACCACTCCCAGGTCCTTCACATTACCACTCCCAGGTCCTTCACATTACCACTCCCAGGTCCTTCACATTACCACTCCCAGGTCCTTCACATTACCACTCCCAGGTCCTTCACATTACCACTCCCAGGTCCTTCACATTACCACTCCCAGGTCCCTCACATTACCACTCCCAGGTCCTTCACATTACCACTCCCAGGTTCCTCACATTACCACTCCCAGGTCCTTCACATTACCACTCCCAGGTCCTTCACATTACCACTCCCAGGTCCTTCACATTACCACTCCCAGGTCCTTCACATTACCACTCCCAGGTCCTTCACATTACCACTCCCAGGTCCTTCACATTACCACTCCCAGGTCCCTCACATTACCACTCCCAGGTACTTCACATTACATTACACTCCCAGGTCCCTCACATTACCACTCCCAGGTCCTTCACATTACCACTCCCAGGTCCCTCACATTACCACTCCCAGGTCCTTCACATTACCACTCCCAGGTCACATTACACATTACATTACCACTCCCAGGTCCTTCACATTACCACTCCCAGGTCCTTCACATTACCACTCCCAGGTCCTTCACATTACCACTCCCAGGTCCTTCACATTACCACTCCCAGGTCCCTCACATTACCACTCCCAGGTCCTTCACATTACCACTCCCAGGTCCTTCACATTACCACTTCCAGGTCCGCCACATTCCACATTACATTACACTCCCAGGTCCTTCACACTACCTCTCCCAGGTCCCTCACATTACCACTCCCAGGTCCTTCACATTACCACTCCCAGGTCCTTCACATTACCACTCCCAGGTCCCTCACATTACCACTCCCAGGTCCTTCACATTACCACTCCCAGGTCCCTCACATTACCACTCCCAGGTCCTTCACATTACCACTCCCAGGTCCCTCACATAACCACTCCCAGGTCCTTCACATTACGACTCCCAGGTCCCTCACATTACCACTCCCAGGTCCTTCACATTACCACTCCCAGGTCCTTCACATTACCACTCCCAGGTCCTTCACATTACCACTCCCAGGTCCTTCACATTACCACTCCCAGGTCCTTCACATTACCACTCCCAGGTCCTTCACATTACCACTCCCAGGTCCTTCACATTACCACTCCCAGGTCCTTCACATTACCACTCCCAGGTCCTTCACATTACCACTCCCAGGTCCTTCACATTACCACTCCCAGGTCCCTCACATTACCACTCCCAGGTCCTTCACATTACCACTCCCAGGTCCCTCACATTACCACTCCCAGGTCCTTCACATTACCACTCCCAGGTCCTTCACATTACCACTCCCAGGTCCTTCACATTACCACTCCCAGGTCCTTCACATTACCACTCCCAGGTCCTTCACATTACCACTCCCAGGTCCTTCACATTACCACTCCCAGGTCCTTCACATTACCACTCCCAGGTCCCACTCCCAGGTTTCACACATTACCCACTCCCAGGTCCCTCACATTACCACTCCCAGGTCCTTCACATTACCACTCCCAGGTCCTTTACACTCCCATTACATTACCACTCCCAGGTCCTTCACATTACCACTCCCAGGTCCTTCACATTACCACTCCCAGGTCCTTCACATTACCACTCCCAGGTCCCTCACATTACCACTCCCAGGTCCTTCACATTACCACTCCCAGGTCCTTCACATTACCACTCCCAGGTCCTTCACATTACCACTCCCAGGTCCTTCACATTACCACTCCCAGGTCCTTCACATTACCACTCCCAGGTCCTTCACCACTTACCACTCCCAGGTCCTTCACATTACCACTCCCAGGTCCTTCACATTACCACTCCCAGGTCCTTCACATTACCACTCCCAGGTCCTTCACATTACCACTCCCAGGTCCTTCACATTACCACTCCCAGGTCCTTCATATTACCACATTACCACTCCCAGGTCCTTCACATTACCTCAGGTCCCTCACATTACATTACCACTCCCAGGTCCTTCGCATTATCACTTCCAGGTCCTTCACATTACCACTCCCAGGCTCCTCACATTACCACTCCCAGGTTCCTCACATTACCACTCCCAGGTCCTTCACATTACCACTCCCAGGTCCTTCACATTACCACTCCCAGGTCCCTCACATTACCACTCCCAGGTCCTTCACATTACCACTCCCAGGTCCTTCACATTACCACTCCCAGGTCCTTCACATTACCACTCCCAGGTCCTTCACATTACCACTCCCAGGTCCTTCACATTACCACTCCCAGGTCCTTCACATTACCACTCCCAGGTCCTTCACATTACCACTCCCAGGTCCTTCACATTACCACTCCCAGGTCCTTCACATTACCACTCCCAGGTCCCTCACATTACCACTCCCAGGTCCTTCACATTACCACTCCCAGGTCCCTCACATTACCACTCCCAGGTCCCTCACATTACCACTCCCAGGTCCCTCACATTACCACTCCCAGGTCCCTCACATTACCACTCCCAGGTCCATCACATTACCACTCTCAGGTCCTTCACATTACCACTCCCAGGTCCCCCACATTACCACTCCCAGGTCCTTCAGAGTACCACTCCCAGGTCCCTTACATTACCACTCCCAGGTCCCTCACATTACCACTCCCAGGTCCCTCACATTACCACTCCCAGGTCCTTCACATTACCACTCCCAGGTCCTTCACATTACCACTCCCAGGTCCTTCACATTACCACTCCCAGGTCCCTCACATTACCACTCCCAGGTCCTTCACATTACCACTCCCAGGTCCCTTTCATTACCACTCCCAGGTCCCTCGCATTACCTCTCCCAGGTCCCTTACATTACCACTCCCAGGTCCTTTACATTATCACTCCCAGGTCCTTCACATTACCACTCCCAGATTCCTCACATTACCACTCCCAGGTCCCTCACATTACCACTCCCAGGTCCTTCACATTACCACTCCCAGGTCCCTCACATTACCACTCCCAGGTCCCTTGCATTATCACTCCCAGGTCCCTTACATTACCACTCCCAGGTCCTTCACATTACCACTCCCAGGTCCTTCACATTACCACTCCCAGGTCCCTCACATTACCACTCCCAGGTCCCTCACATTACCACTCCCAGGTCCTTCACATTACCACTCCCAGGTCCCTCACATTACCACTCCCAGGTCCTTCACATTACCACTCCCAGGTCCCTCACATTACCACTCCCAGGTCCTTCACATTACCACTCCCAGGTCCCTCACATTACCACTCCCAGGTCCCTCACATTACCACTCCCAGGTCCTTCACATTACCACTCCCAGGTCAATTACATTACCACTCCCAGGTCCTTCACATTACCACTCCCAGGTCCCTCACATTACCACTCCCAGGTCCCTCACATTACCACTCCCAGGTCCCTCACATTACCACTCCCAGGTCCCTCACATTACCACTCCCAGGTCCCTCACATTACCACTCCCAGGTCCTTCACATTACCACTCCCAGGTCCTTCACATTACCACTCCCAGGTCCCTCACATTACCACTCCCAGGTCCCTCACATTACCACTCCCAGGTCCCTCACATTACCACTCCCAGGTCCCTCACATTAGCATTCCCAGGTCCCTCACATTACCACTCCCAGGTCCCTCACATTACCACTCCCAGGTCCTTCACATTACCACTCCCAGGTCCTTCACATTACCACCCCAGGTCCCTCACATTACCACCCCCAGGTCCCTCACATTACCACTCCCAGGTCCCTCACATTACCACCCCCAGGTCCCTCACATTACCACTCCCAGGTTCCTTACATTACCACTCCCAGGTCCCTCACAGTACCACTCCCAGGTCCCTCACATTACCACCTCCAGGTCCCTCACATTACCACCCCCAGGTCCCTCACATTACCACTCCCAGTTCCCTCACATTACCACCCCCAGGTCCCTCACATTATCACTCCCAGGTTCCTTACATTACCACTCCCAGGTCCCTCACAGTACCACTCCCAGGTTCCTTACATTACCACTCCCAGGTCCCTCACATTACCACTCCCAGGTTCCTTACATTACCACTCCCAGGTCCTTCACATTACCACTCCCAGGTCCTTCACATTACCACTCCCAGGTCCTTCACATTACCACTCCCAGGTTCCTTACATTACCACTCCCAGGTTCCTTACATTACCACCCCCAGGTCCCTCACATTACCACTCCCAGGTCCCTCACATTACCACTCCCAGGTCCCTCACATTACCACTCCCAGGTCCTTCAGTCAAATCACATATTACTCGGGTCCCTCACATTACCACTCCCAGGTCCCTCACATTACCATTCCCAGGTCCCTCACATTACCACTCCCAGGTCCCTCACATTACCACTCCCAGGTCCCTCACATTACCACTCCCAGGTCGCTCACAGTACCACTCCCAGGTCCCTCACATTACCACTCCCAGGTCCCTCACATTACCACTCCCAGGTCCTTCACATTACCACTCCCAGGTTCCTCACATTACCACTCCCAGGTCCCTCACATTACCACTCCCAGGTCCTTCACATTACCACTCCCAGGTCCTTCACATTACCACTCCCAGGTCCCTTGCATTATCACTCCCAGGTCCCTTACATTACCACTCCCAGGTCCTTCACATTACCACTCCCAGGTCCTTCGCATTACCACTCCCAGGTCCCTCACATTACCACTCCCAGGTCCCTCACATTACCACTCCCAGGTCCTTCACATTACCACTCCCAGGTCCCTCACATTACCACTCCCAGGACCTTCCCATTACCACTCCCAGGTCCCTCACATTACCACTCCCAGGTCCCTCACATTACCACTCCCAGGTCCCTCACATTACCACTCCCAGGTCCCTCACATTACCACTCCCAGGTCCCTCACATTACCACTCCCAGGTCCCTAACATTACCACTCCCATGTCCTTCACATTACCACTCCCAGGTCCCTCACATTACCACTCCCAGGTCCCTCACATTACCACTCCCAGGTCCCTCACATTACCACTCCCAGGTCCCTTACATTACCACTCCCAGGTCCTTCACATTACCACTCCCAGGTCCCTTACATTACCACTCCCAGGTCCTTCACATTACCACTCCCAGGTCCCTCACATTACCACTCCCATGTCCCTCACATTACCACTCCCAGGTCCCTCACATTACCACTCCCAGGTCCCTCACATTAGCATTCCCAGGTCCGTCACATTACCACCCCCAGGTCCCTCACATTACCACTCCCAGGTCCCTCACATTACCACCCCAGGTCCCTCACATTACCACCCCCAGGTCCCTCACATTACCACTCCCAGGTCCCTCACATTACCACCCCCAGGTCCCTCACATTACCACTCCCAGGTTCCTTACATTACCACTCCCAGGTCCCTCACAGTACCACTCCCAGGTCCCTCACATTACCACCCCCAGGTCCCTCACATTACCACCCCCAGGTCCCTCACATTACCACTCCCAGGTCCCTCACATTACCACCCCCTGGTCCCTCACATTATCACTCCCAGGTTCCTTACATTACCACTCCCAGGTCCCTCACAGTTCCACTCCCAGGTTCCTTACATTACCACTCCCAGGTCCCTCACATTACCACTCCCAGGTTCCTTACATTACCACTCCCAGGTCCTTCACATTACCACTCCCAGGTCCTTCACATTACCACTCCCAGGTCCTTCACATTACCACTCCCATGTTCCTTACATTACCACCCCCAGGTACATTACCACCCCCAGGTACATTACCACCCCCAGGTACATTACCACCCCCAGGTACATTACCACCCCCAGGTACTTCAGTCAAATCACATATTACTCGGGTCCCTCACATTACCACTCCCAGGTCCCTCACATTACCATTCCCAGGTCCCTCACATTACCACTCCCAGGTCCCTCACATTACCACTCCCAGGTCCCTCACATTACCACTCCCAGGTCGCTCACAGTACCACTCCCAGGTCCGTCACATTACCACTCCCAGGTCCCTCACATTACCACTCCCAGGTCCTTCACATTACCACTCCCAGGTTCCTCACATTACCACTCCCAGGTCCCTCACATTACCACTCCCAGGTCCCTCACATTACCACTCCCAGGTCCTTCACATTACCACTCCCAGGTTCCTCACATTACCACTCCCAGGTCCCTCACATTACCACTCCCAGGTCCTTCACATTGCCACTCCCAGGTTTCTCACATTACCACCCCAGGTACATTACCACCCCCAGGTCCCTCACATTACCACTCCCAGGTCCCTCACATTACCACCCCCAGGTCCCTCACATTACCACTCCCAGGTTCCTTACATTACCACTCCCAGGTCCCTCACAGTACCACTCCCAGGTCCCTCACATTACCACCCCCAGGTCCCTCACATTACCACCCCCATTTCCCTCACATTACCACTCCCAGTTCCCTCACATTACCACCCCCAGGTCCCTCACATTATCACTCCCAGGTTCCTTACATTACCACTCCCAGGTCCCCCACAGTACCACTCCCAGGTTCCTTACATTACCACTCCCAGGTCCCTCAAATTACCACTCCCAGGTTCCTTACATTACCACCCCCAGGTACATTACCACCCCCAGGTACATTACCACCCCCAGGTACATTACCACCCCCAGGTACATTACCACCCCAGGTACATTACCACCCCCAGGTACATTACCACCCCCAGGTACATTACCACCCCCAGGTACATTACCACCCCCAGGTACTTCAGTCAAATCACATATTACTCGGGTCCCTCACATTACCACTCCCAGGTCCCTCACATTACCATTCCCAGGTCCCTCACATTACCACTCCCAGGTCCCTCACATTACCACTCCCAGGTCCCTCACATTACCACTCCCAGGTCGCTCACAGTACCACTCCCAGGTCCCTCACATTACCACTCCCAGGTCCCTCACATTACCACTCCCAGGTCCTTCAAATTACCACTCCCAGGTTCCTCACATTACCACTCCCAGGTCCCTCACATTACCACTCCCAGGTCCTTCACATTACCACTCCCAGGTCCTTCACATTACCACTCCCAGGTCCCTTGCATTATCACTCCCAGGTCCCTTACATTACCACTCCCAGGTCCTTCACATTACCACTCCCAGGTCCTTCGCATTACCACTCCCAGGTCCCTCACATTACCACTCCCAGGTCCCTCACATTACCACTCCCAGGTCCTTCACATTACCACTCCCAGGTCCCTCACATTACCACTCCCACGTCCTTACCATTACCACTCCCAGGTCCCTCACATTACCACTCCCAGGTCCCTCACATTACCACTCCCAGGTCCCTCACATTACCACTCCCAGGTCCCTCACATTACCACTCCCAGGTCCCTCACATTACCACTCCCAGGTCCCTTACATTACCACTCCCATGTCCTTCACATTACCACTCCCAGGTCCCTCACATTACCACTCCCAGGTCCCTCACATTACCACTCCCAGGTCCCTCACATTACCACTCCCAGGTCCCTCACATTACCACTCCCAGGTCCCTCACATTACCACTCCCATGTCCCTCACATTACCACTCCCAGGTCCCTCACATTACCACTCCCAGGTCCCTCACATTAGCATTCCCAGGTCCCTCACATTACCACTCCCCGGTCCCTCACATTACCACTCCCAGGTCCTTCACATTACCACTCCCAGGTCCTTCACATTACCACCCCAGGTCCCTCACATTACCACCCCCAGGTCCCTCACATTACCACTCCCAGGTCCCTCACATTACCACCCCCAGGTCCCTCACATTACCACTCCCAGGTTCCTTACATTACCACTCCCAGGTCCCTCACAGTACCACTCCCAGGTGCCTCACATTACCACCCCCAGGTACATTACCACCCCCAGGTCCCTCACATTACCACTCCCAGGTCCCTCACATTACCACTTCCTGGTCCCTCACATTATCACTCCCAGGTTCCTTACATTACCACTCCCAGGTCCCTCACAGTTCCACTCCCAGGTTCCTTACATTACCACTCCCAGGTCCCTCACATTACCACTCACAGGTTCCTTATATTACCACTCCCAGGTCCGCCACATTACCACTCCCAGGTCCTTCACATTACCACTCCCAGGTCCTTCAGATTACCACTCCCATGTTCCTTACATTACCACCCCCAGGTACATTACCACCCCCAGGTACATTACCACCCCCAGGTACATTACCACCCCCAGGTCCCTCACATTACCACTCCCTGGTCCTTCAGTCAAATCACATATTACTCGGGTCCCTCACATTACCACTCCCAGGTCCCTCACATTACCATTCCCAGGTCCCTCACATTACCACTCCCAGGTCCCTCACATTACCACTCCCAGGTCCCTCACATTACCACTCCCAGGTCGCTCACAGTACCACTCCCAGGTCCCTCACATTACCACTCCCAGGTCCCTCACATTACCACTCCCAGGTCCTTCACATTACCACTCCCAGGTTCCTCACATTACCACTCCCAGGTTCCTCACATTACCACTCCCAGGTCCTTCACATTACCACTCCCAGGTCCTTCACATTACCACTCCCAGGTCCTTCACATTACCACTCCCAGGTCCTTCACATTACCACTCCCAGGTTCCTTACATTACCACCCTCAGTTACATTACCACCCCCAGGTACATTACCACCCCCAGGTACATTACCACCCCCAGGGTCCTGACATTACCACTCTCAGGGTCCTGACATTACCACCCCCAGGTCCTTCACATTACCACTCCCAGGTTCCTCACATTACCACTCCCAGGTCCCTCACATTACCACTCCCAGGTCCCTCACATTACCACTCCCAGGTCCCTCACATTACCACTCCCAGGTCCTTCACATTACCACTCCCTGGTCTCTCACATTACCACTCCCAGGTCCCTCACATTACCACTCCCAGGTCCCTCACATTACCACTCCCAGGTCCCTCACATTACCACTCCCAGGTCCTTCACATTACCACTCCCTGGTCCCTCACATTACCACTCCCAGGTCCCTCACATTACCACTCCCAGGTCCCTCACATTACCACTCCCAGGTCCCTCACATTACCACTCCCAGGTCCCTCACATTACCACTCCCAGGTCCCTCACATTACCACTCCCAGGTCCCTCACATTACCACTCCCAGGTCCTTCACATTACCACTCCCAGGTCCTTCACATTACCACTCCCAGGTCCCTCACATTACCACTCCCAGGTCCCTCACATTACCACTCCCAGGTCCCTCACATTACCACTCCCAGGTCCCTCACATTACCACTCCCAGGTCCCTCACATTACCACTCCCAGGTCCTTCACATTACCACTCCCAGGTCCCTCACATTACCACTCCCAGGTCCCTCACATTACCACTCCCAGGTCCCTCACATTACCACTCCCAGGTCCCTCACATTACCACTCCCAGGTCCCTCACATTACCACTCCCAGGTCCCTCACATTACCACTCCCAGGTCCCTCACATTACCACTCCCAGGTCCCTATATCTTAAACTATAAACCATCCAGTGTAACTTCAGTGTAGTCTATAAGGATAAACATCTGTATCTTACACACCAGCCAACACTTACATCTGTCCCTTGCCCGTGATGGAGCGCCTCTGCACCATCATGTGGATTATGGCGTTACTGATGGCAGCGTAGGCAGCGGCCATGACGCCAGCTGGCACCAGCAGCACCAGCACCAACATGTAAGTCTCGTAGCTCCTCCATAACAGTGGTGAGTCGAAGTCTCTCACGCACCAGTACGCCCTCACCCGCACACCCACCTCCATGTGTACCTGTGAGGAGAGTCACACAGTCACACATACACGGGGTTACTTACACTGGGTTACGCGCATGGTGTGGTGGAACAATAGTATGAATTAGAGGGGCGAGTACATACCACAGATGTCAATTATTTTTCAAGAATTATTATGTATTCAAACGAGTTAAATGTGTATTGAACCGAGTACTGAAAACTGTGTGTGTGTGTGTGTGTATGTGTGTGTATGTGAGTGGGGGGGGTTTGTGTGCGTGTGTGTGTGTGTGTGTGTGTGTGTGTGTGTGTGTGTGTGTGTGTGTGTGTGTGTGTGTGTGTGTGTGTGTGTGTGTGCGTGTGTGTGTGCGTGCGTGCTTGCGTGTGCGTATGTGTGCTGTGCGTGCATGCTTGTATTCACCTAATTGTGGCCGCAGAGGTCGATTCATAGCTCCTGTGTGTGTGGAGGCTCAATCCTCCGTCCTCTTATCTCCAGACACGCACACACACACACACACACACACACACACACACACACACACACACACACACACACACACTCGTGGAGGAGTCACGCGGTTTGAGCTCGTGTTTTGGTGGTAATTTCTGACTGTGCTGTAAGGAATAGAGTGTGGGATATAGGCGTGTGCACGCATAAGAGTGCATATAATCACTTAAGCCCCGAAAAAAGGAAATATAAGTGATCACAGAAAAGAAAAAAAAGGAAATATTGGCTGAGTGTTTAGTGAGGGCCGTTGGAAGGGTGAACGGTTGTGTCAGGCCTAAATAGTGTTGCCATAATAACGCTGTGGGGTATTTTGAAGAATAAGTGCGACTCAAGACCAGGGAGATAAGAGATGTGTATAGATGTGTCAGTAAATACAGTGAGTGAGTGAAAAAATTAGATGAGCTAGAGACTATAGTGCATACAGGAAGTTAGTGGAAAAATTACTGAGAAGCATCAAACTTCTTCAACTTCTGGGACAGGACAGACCCGCAACGTTACTCCACTGCCAGCCGTAAGTAATATTCACCTAGTTTGAGTTGCATGGGGTCAATAGTACCTGTCTCTAGCTGGAATTGGGGGTCACTCTCCTCGAGCTATCAGAATTAGAATAAGCAGCATTTACTGGCATTTAATAAAATTTAGAGGTGGCGGCATATAGGCGAAGCCTAGTGTATTTATTTTTGAACGTAATTTTAAACGCATAAGACAGTACAGTGGGAACCAAGAGATCGGGTACATGTGCAATACATATGAAGTACATACGTGGGAAATAAGGACTGTTTACATAAACATATGCATACACAGTAGGTGAGAACAGGCTCTGCTATTAGGCACTTGAATAGCTATAGCACACACACACACACACACACACACACACACACACACACACACACACACACACACACACACACACACACACACACACACATATACAGGATTTCACACCTTCCTGTGAAGTGACCCTCTAACCCTTCCTTTCCCCCCCTGTTTCTCTCCCTCTCCTCTCCTCTCTCTTCCTCCTCCTCTCTCTCTCTCTCTCTCTCTCTCTCTCTCTCTCTCTCTCTCCCTTTCTCTCATACTCTCTCTCTTCCTCTCTCTCTTCCTCTCTCTCTTCCTCTCTCTCTTCCTCTCTCTCTCTTCCTCTCTCTCTCTCCCTCTCCCTCTCTCTCATCCTCTCTTCCCCTCTTACTCTCTCTCTCTCTTCCTCTTCTCTCTCTCTCTCTCTCTCTCTCTCTCTCTCTTCCTTTGTCACTCCCCCCTCTCTCTTACCTTTTCCCTCTCTCTCACTTTCTCCCCCCTTTTCCCTTCTTTTCCCCTCCTTCTACCCCCTTCTCTCTCTTTCTCCCTCTCTCTCACTCTCTCCCCCTTTTTCTTTTTCTCTTTCTCTCTCTCACTAAAAAAAAAAAAAAAAAAAAATGGTTTGGACTCGCAGGAATCAGGGATCAGATGACAATGGTACTGGTAGGGAGGAATGGATGGAGGAGCAGTGGAGAAGGATGGAGCAAGAATGGGAGAGAAAATTAGGAGAGCTTTCTGAAAAAATGGAGAAAGAGCTCACTGTGAAATGGGAAAAGAGGTTGGAGAAGGAGACGAAGAATTGGGAGGCACAAGTCGAAACTGCAGTAGCCAGGGTAAAGGTCCTAGAATTTGAGGTAAAGAGGCTGAAGCAAGTCTCAGGGGTATTGACCAGAGAAGACACCATACGAAGCTGAGAGGCTGAACAGGAAGGAAGGAGATATAAATTATGCTAAGGTCATATCAGCGTGCAAAGAAGGGCCAGGGAGCAGAAGGGAAGAGCAGATGGGTGCAGATGGAGAGGGAGATAGGCCGAATGCTGAGGCACAACCATGCTACCAAGAGCCACTGGAAAAATCAAGGGAGAAAATGACCACATACAGACAGGAATCAGAGTCACAGAGGGAGAGGCAATGGGAGGAGGAAAGGGCAAAATCAGTGTTTATCCATGGGCTTCGGGAGATAGAGGAAAGGACACACACTGAAAGACGGCAGGAAGAAAGAAAGGAGATTGAGAAAATCATCACGGAAATAGGGGGAGAAGACATGGACGAGATTGTAAATTTTCAGAGAATAGGGGGGTACTTGAAGGGGAGAAACCAACCGATCAAGCTGATTCTCAGGACAGAAACAGTGCGGAACAGGATCCTCCAAGAGAAACCACGGTTGAAAAGCTCGGAAGAGTACAAGAAGGTGTTCCTAGACAGAGACAGAACACAAACAGAGAGACAGCAGCTGAGGGAGAGGACAAAAAAGCGAAAGGAGCTAGGAAATGAGACAAGGATGGAACCAGCAGAGGTCAGTCAGAGCAGAACAGAGCAGCAAGGGCAAGCACACACACAACTATCCTCAGAACCCCACAACCTATCACACAATCCCAACACACAATACAATCCATACCCACAGCTTCCACCCAACCCCCAACCATAGAATCCCACAGTATGCTACCAGGTCTCCCACCCCCACAGGCCCCCCAAACCACAGTGTTGGAAAGGAAACTGAAGGTATGGTACACAAACGCTGATGGAATAACAAATAAGTGAGAGGAGTGGCATGAAAGAGTCAAAGAGGCATCACCAGACATCACAGCGATCACAGAAACCAAGCTTACAGGTATGATAACAGATGCCATCTTTCCAACGGGATACCAGATCCTGAGGAAAGACAGAAGGAACAGGGGGGGGTGGAGGAGTGGCATTGCTGATCAAACACCGATGGAATTTTGATGAGCTGGAGAGAGGAGACAGCGGATAAGAAAGTGATTGTAAAGCGGGAACGCTTCACTCTGGAGGTCCCAAGATGATAATTGCAGTGATGTATAACTCACCATAGAACAGCAGGAGGCCAAGGCAAGAGTATGACGAGAGCAATAGAGCGATGGTTGACACACTGGCTGCAGTGGCCAGAAGAGCTCATGCATGCAGGGCAAAGCTCCTGATCATGGGCGACTTTAACCACAAGGAGATCGAATGGGAGAACTTGGAGCCACATGGAGGCCAAGATACATGGAGGGCTAAGATGATGGAGGTGGTACTGGAAAACTTCATGTACCAACACGTAAGGGACACTACAAGAGAGAGAGGAAAGGATGAACCAGCAAGACTGGACATAGTATTCACCTTGAGTAGTGCAGATATTGAGGACATCACATATGAAAGACCCCTTGGCGCCAGCAATCATGTGGTTTTGAGCTTCGAATACACAGTAGAGCTACAAGTGGAGGGGTAAGCAGGAAGGCCAGGACAAATGAAACCAAACTACATGAAAGGGGACTACACAGGAATGAGGAACTTCCTGAATGAGGTTCAGTGGGAGAGAGAACTGGCAGGAAAGCCAGTTAATGAGATGATGGAATATGTAGCAACAATGTGCAAGGAGGCTGAGGAGAGGTTTGTACCCAAGGGTAACAGGAATAATGAAAAAGCCAGGATGAGCCCATGGTTCACCCAAAGATGCAAGGAGGCAAAAACCAAGTGTGCTAGGGAATGGAAGAAATATAGAAGGCAAAGGACCCAGGAGAATAAGGAGAGCAGTCGTAGAGCCAGAAACGAATATGCACAGATAAGAAGGGAGGCCCAACGTCAATATGAAAACGACATAGCAGCAAAAGCCAAATCTGACCCGAAGCTGTTATACAGCCACATCAGGAAGAAAACAACAGTCAAGGACCAGGTAATCAGGCTAAGGAAGGAAGGAGGAGAGACAACAAGAAATGACAGTGAAGTATGTGAGGAACTCAACAAGAGATTCAAAGAAGTGTTCACAGAGGAGACAGAAGGGGCTCCAGAAAGACGGAGAGGTGGTGTACACCACCATGTGCTGGACACAGTACACACAACCGAGGAAGAAGTGAAGAGGCTTCTGAGTGAGCTAGATACCTCAAAGGCAATGGGGCCAGATAACATCTCTCCATGGGCCCTGAGAGAGGGAGCAGAGGCGCTATGTGTACCCCTAACAACAATATTCAATACATCTATCGAAACAGGGAGATTGCCTGAGGCATGGAAGACAGCAAATGTGGTCCCAATCTTTAAAAGGGGAGACAGACATGAAGCACTAAACTACAGACCAGTGTCACTGACATGTATAGCATGCAAAATCATGGAAAAGATTGTCAGGAGAAGAATGGTGGAACATCTAGAAAGGAATGATCTCATCACCAGCAGACAACATGGTTTCAGAGAGGGGAAATCCTGTGTCACAAACCTACTGGAGTTCTATGACATGGTGACAGCAGTAAGACAAGAGAGAGAGAGGGGTGGGTGGATTGCATTTTCTTGGACTGCAAGAAGGCGTTTGACACAGTACCACACAAGAGATTAGTGCAAAAACTGAAGGACCAAGCAGGGATAACAAGGAAGGCACTGCAATGGATCAGGGAATACTTGTCAGGAAGACAGCAGCGAGTAATGGTACGTGGCGAGGTGTCAGAGTGGGCACCTGTGACCAGCGGGGTCCCACAGGGGTCAGTCCTAGAACCAGTGCTGTTTCTGGTATTTGTGAACGACATGACGGAAGGAAAAAACTCCGAGGTGTCCCTGTTTGCAGATGACGTGAAGTTGATGAGAAGAGTTCATTCGATCGAAGACCAGGTAGAAATACAAAGGGATCTGGACAGGCTGCAGACCTGGTCCAGCAACTGGCTCCTGGAGTTCAATCCCACCAAGTGCAAAGTCATGAGGATTGGGGAAGGGCAAAGAAGACCGCAGACGGAGTACAGTCTAGGGGGCCAGAGACTACAAACATCACTCAAGGAAAAAGATCTTGGGGTGAGTATAGCACCAGGCACATCTCCTGAAGCGCACATCAACCAAATAACTGCTGCAGCATATGGGCGCCTGGCAAACCTCAGAACAGCATTCCGACATCTTAATAAGGAATCGTTCAGGACCATGTACACCGTGTACGTTAGGCCCATATTGGAGTATGCGGCACCAGTCTGGAACCCACACCTAGCCAAGCATGTAAAGAAGCTAGAGAAAGTGCAAAGGTTTGCAACAAGACTAGTCCCAGAGTTAAGAGGTATGTCCTATGAGGAGAGGTTAAGGGAAATCAACCTGACGACACTGGAGGACAGGAGAGATAGGGGGGACATGATAACGACTTACAAAATACTGAGAGAAATTGACAATGTGGACAAAGACAGGATGTTCCAGAGACTGGACACAGCAACACGGGGACACAGTTGGAAGCTGAAGACACAGATGAATCACAGGGATGTTAGGAAGTATTTCTTCAGCCACAGAGTAGTCAGGAAGTGGAATAGTTTGGGAAGCGATGTAGTGGAGGCAGGAACCATACATAGCTTTAAGCAGAGGTACGATAAAGCTCATGGTTCAGGGAGAGTGACCTAGTAGCGACCAGTGAAGAGGCTTGGACTCGACCCCTGCAACCTCAACTAGGTGAGTACAACTAGGTGAGTACACGTTAGGAAGTATTTCTTCAGTCATAGAGTTGTCAGCAAGTGGAATAGCCTAGCAAGTGAAGTAGTGGAGGCAGGAACCATACATAGTTTTAAGAAGAGGTATGACAAAGCTCAGGAAGCAGAGAGAGAGAGGATCCAGTAGCGATCAGTGAAGAGGCGGGGCCAGGAGCTGAGTCTCGACCCCTGCAACCACAATTAGGTGAGTACAATTAGGTGAGTACACATTTACGTCAGGCCCATACTGGAGTATGCAGCACCAGTTTGGAATCCACACCTAGTCAAGCACGTCAAGAAATTAAAGAAAGTGCAAAGGTTTGCAACAAGA
Organism: Cherax quadricarinatus; assembly: GCF_038502225.1. Classification (NCBI taxonomy): domain Eukaryota; kingdom Metazoa; phylum Arthropoda; class Malacostraca; order Decapoda; family Parastacidae; genus Cherax; species Cherax quadricarinatus. Next base: position 13,590,225 of record NC_091359.1, on the reverse strand, counting down.
CTAGTCCCAGAGCTACGGGGATTGTCCTACAAAGAAAGGTTGAGGGAAATCGGCCTGACGACACTGGAGGACAGGAGGGTCAAGGGAGACATGATAACGACATATAAAATACTGCGCGGAATAGACAAGGTGGACAAAGACGGGATGTTCCAGAGAAGGGACACAGACACAAGAGGTCACAATTGGAAGTTGAAGACTCAGATGAATCAAAGGGATGTTAGGAAGTACTTCTTCAGTCACAGAGTTGTCAGGAAGTGGAATAGTTTGGGAAGCGATGTAGTGGAGGCAGGTACCATACATAGCTTTAAGAAGAGGTATGATAGAGCTCATGGAGTATAGAGGGAGTGGACATAGTGGCGACCTGTGAAGAGACGGGATCACCATCTGTGAATCGATCCCTGCAACCACAATTAGTCGAGTACACACACACATACGACCTAAATACACTCACCCAGTAGCACTGTACGACCCACCTTTGTTTAGCGCCCTTAGAAACACTGCAGGTGAGTGGTAGTACTAACCTGGAGCAGGAGGACAGGACAAGCCAGGACCAGGGAACACAGCCATATCGCAGCACAGAGGCGACGAGCCTGGGATATGGTACATCGGTACTGCGCTCTCATGGGGTACACGATGGCATAGTACCTGTACCCCAAAATATAAATCAGTCGTAAATTAAAAACTGAATATCATTGTATACATATATATATATATATATATATATATATATATATATATATATATATATATATATATATATATATATATATATATATATATATATATATATATATATATATATATATATATATATATGGAGGGATATGTGTATCTTTATATGTGTATGCTTCTGGACTGTTGTATTCTGAGCACCTCTGCAAAAACAGTGATAATGTGTGAGTGTGGTGAAAGTGTTGAATGATGATGAAAGTATTTTCTTTTTGGGGATTTTCTTTCTTTTTTTTTTTTGGGTCACCCTGCCTCGGTGGGAGACGGCCGACTTGTTGAGAAAAAAAAAAAAAAAAAAATATATATATATATATATATATATATATATATATATATATATATATATATATATATATATATATATATATATATATATATATATATATATATATATATATAAAGAAAATAGTTACATTTCACTGCACTTCTCATTGTCGCTAACGGTATTTGATATGTTATTAGACTGACTTTTACTTAAGAGGGAAGGAATGAGGATAGGTAATCATGTAATTCTTGTGAGGTAGTGATCTAGGCTGAGAGTTTCTCTACTCATTGACTGTTCGTGCACACCTTACTATGAATATTGTAATAAATATAGTCTTATCTATAGAAAGGAACTATGCATGCTCTCTACCTAGGGACTGACAGAGAGCATGCATAGTTACTTTGTATAAAGGCAAAGGGGATAAAAGAGAGTGCAAAAATTATAGGGGGATAAGTCTGTTGAGTGTACCTGGTAAAGTGTATGGTAGAGTTATTATTGAAAGAACTTAAAAGTAAGACGGAGAGTAGGATAACAGATGAATAAGGAGGCTTTAGGAAAGGTAGGGGGTGTGTGGACCAAGTGTTTACAGTGAAACATATAAGTGAACAGTATTTAGATAAGGCTGAAGAGGTTTTTGTGGCATTTATGGATTTGGAAAAGGCATATAACAAGGTGGATAGGGAAGCAATGTGGCAGATGTTGCAGGTGTATGGTATAGGAGGTAGGTTACTGAAAGCAGTGAAGAGTTTTTACGAGGATAGTGAGACTCAGGTTAGAGTATGTAAGAGAGAGGGAAATTATTTCCCAGAAAAAGTAGGCCTTAGACAAGGATGTGTGATGTCACCGTGGTTGTTTAATATATTTATAGATGGGGTTGTAAGAGAAGTAAATGCGAGGGTATTGACAAGAGGTGTGGAGTTAAAAGATAAAGAATCAAATAAATAACAAAAAAGGCACAATACCGTGACTGGAACGATACACAAATAACCCGCACATAAAAGAGAGAAGCTTACGACGACGTTTCGGTCCGACTTGGACCACCGCTCAGATACAGGTTTTTCCTTTTCCGTTTACCGTAAACCTATGCACAGTGGCATGTACATTCACTACTTTTCCTATCATGCTTCCCCTGTCAAGAAAAGTGTTCTTATCTCCCTCTTTTTCCGTGCCCTCCGCATCTGTGATCCTCAGTTCCTTCCAGCAGAAATTTCCACTCTTCATAATTCGTTCTCCCGTCTTGGCTACCCTTCCCATTTCATAGACTCTGCCCTCTCACGTGCTAAACGCAATTTCTTCTCTCCCAAACTCTCTACTCATGGGAACTCTTCTATCCTCTGCCTTCCCTACATTTCCGGTCTTTCTAATCTCAACAATTCTCTCCGTCTCTTAGACATCAAGCTTACCTTCCGCCAGACTAACACTCTTCGCACTAATCTCGTTCATACCTCTCCTCCCTCTACAGATGTTCCTGGTGTCTACTTTATTTCTTGCTCCTCCTGTCCTCTTCAATACTTCGGAGAAACTGGTCGATCTCTTTCTGACAGACTTAGGGAGCACAAAAATAGTGTTAGGCTTGCCGACATTAACAATGCTCTTTTCTGTCACGTCAGAGATCATAGCCATCCTATTGACTGGTCTTCTGCTAAAACTGTCTTCCCTACTTCCAACTCGAACAGTCGCCGTTTAGTTGAATCCTCTCTAATACACAACTTTCCTTGTATGAACCTTAGCCCTGGCTTCGTCTCTGTAGATGCCTTCCTCTCCCACTACATTGTAAAATGCTCCAAACTTCAGAACACCCGTGACTTAACCTGAATCCTCATTTCTTCTTCTTCTTCTTCTTCTTCTTCTTCTTCTTCCCCTTTCCTCTCTCCTTTTCTCCTCTGGGTTGTCTTTCTCTCTCCTGTCTCGTGTTTCTGTTCCTTCTTCATTTATTTTATTTCACCACTTCCCCTTTCACGCACCCCGGTGCGCTTGCTCTCCCTCTGTGGGTTTCTAGCTCTCTTGCAGTGCTCCCCTTCCTTTGTATTTGACTGGCTCGTCTTCCTTATTTCCCACTTCTACCACTACCACTACCACTACCTCTTCTTCTTCTACTACAACTACTGATGAAATTAAGACACATGTGCGGCGTCTGGTTGTCTTTGTTGTGGACGTTTCGCCATCCAGTGGCTGGCTGGATGGCGAAACGTCTACGGTGGGGATGCCCGGGTGTTGTGCATGTGTCATTTCATCCTGTCGGTATTATATACAATTCTTGTACTACTACTACTACTACTACTACCTCCATCTCTTCCTGCCTATATATAGCCGTCCTGCTCCACCTCTGTTAGTGTGACTTTGTCAATGGTCCAAGTCGGACCGAAACGTCGTCGTAAGCTTCTCTCTTTTATGTGCGGGTTATTTGTGTATAAAGAATCAAACACAAAGTGGGAGTTGTCACAGTTGCTCTTTGTTGATGACACTGTGCTTTTGGGAGATTCTGAAGAGAAGTTGCAGAGGTTGGTGGATGAATTTGGTAGGGTATGTAAAAGAAGAAAATTAAAAGTGAATATTGGAAAGAGTAAGGTGATGAGGATAACAAAAAGATTAGGTAACGAAATATTGGATATCAGGTTGGAGGGAGAGAGTATGGAGGAGGTGAATGTATTCAGATATTTGGGAGTGGACGTGTTGGCGGATGGGTCTATGAAGGATGAGATGAATCATAGAATTGATGAGGGGAAAAGGGTGAGCGGTTCACTTAGGAGTCTGTGGAGACAAAGAACTTTGTCCATGAAAGCAAAGAGGGGAATGTATGAGAGTATAGTTGTACCAACACTCCTGTATGTATGTGAAGCATGGGTGATGAATGTTGCAACGAGGAGGAGGCTGGAGGCAGTGGAGATGTCATGTCTGAGGGCAATGTGTGGTGTGAATATAATGCAGAGAATTCGTAGTTTGGAAATTAGGAGGTGTGGGATTACCAAAACTTTTATCCAGAGGGCTGAGGAGGGGTTGTTGAAGTGGTTCGGATATGTAGAGAAAATGGAACAAAACAGAATGACTTCGAGAGTGTGTAAATCTGTAGTGGAGGGAAGGCGGGGTAGGGGGCTGCCTAGGTAGGGTTGGAGGGAGGGGGTAAAGGAGGTTTTGTGTGCGAGGGGCTTGGACTTCCAGTAAGCATGCGTGAGCGTATTCGATAGGAGTGAATGGAGACAAATGGTTTTTAATAATTGACGTGCTATTGGAGTGTGAGCAAAGTAACATTTATGAAGGGGTTCAGGGAAACCTGCAGGCCGGACTTGAGTCCTGGAGATGGGAAGTACAGTGCCTGCACTCTGAAGGAGGGGTGTTAATGTTGCAGTTTAAAAACTGTAGTGTACTGAGAGTTTACTCTCATCTCATTTTAGGTATTAAAGTGTTCTTGACTGTGAATAGAGGTGGAAAATAAGGAGACAGAGGTGTCAAATAGGGAGACAGAAGTCTTAAACAGGGAGACAGAGGTGTTAAATAGGGAGACAGAAGTATTAAATAGGGAGACAGAGGTGTTAAATAGGGAGACAGAGGTGTCATATAGGGAGACAAAAATGTTAAATAGGGAGGCAGAGGTGTCAAATAGGGAGACAGTGTTAAATAGGGAGAGAGAAGTGTTAAAGGAGAGACAGAAGTGTTAAATAGGGAAATAGGTGTCAAATAGGGAGAAAGAAGTGTTAATAGGGAGGCAGAAGTGTTAAATAGGGAGACAGAAGTGTTAAATAGGGAGACAGAAGTGCTAAATAGGGAGACAGAGGTGTCAAATAGGGAGACAATAGAAGCAGTGGAGAGGTAAACGTTATGTAATAAGTCTAATCACCCTTGAAGTAGTCTTGAACGTGCAGTCGATACGCCTTAAACCCACTTAACCAACCAATCAGGACACTACTAACACTGGCTACTTAACCAACCAATCAGGACACTACTAACACTGGCCACTTAACCAACCAATCAGGACACTACTAACACTGGCTACTTAACCAACCAATCAGGACACTACTAACACTGGCTACTTAACCAACCAATCAGGACACTACTAACACTGGCTACTTAACCAACCAATCAGGACACTACTAACACTGGCTACTTAACCAACCAATCAGGACACTACTAACACTGGCTACTTAACCAACCAATCAGGACACTACTAACACTGGCTACTTAACCAACCAATCAGGACACTACTAACACTGGCTACTTAACCAACCAATCAGGACACTACTAACACTGGCTACTTAACCAACCAATCAGGACACTACTAACACTGGCTACTTAACCAACCAATCAGGACACTACTAACACTGGCTACTTAACCAACCAATCAGGACACTAGTAACACTGGCTACTTAACCAACCAATCAGGACACTACTAACACTGGCTACTTAACCAACCAATCAGGACACTACTAACACTGGCTCCTTAACCAACCAATCAGGACACTACTAACACTGGCTACTTAACCAACCAATCAGAACACTACTAACACTGGCTACTTAACCAACCAATCAGGACACTACTAACACTGGCTACTTAACCAACCAATCAGGACACTACTAACACTGGCTGATAAAATTCCATTTCTCCCGAAGAGCAAAATACCAACAGTCATAAACCACTAAAACTCGTCCATCTCAAATCTCATTCAGGGAGCCGAGCATCCGGGATAAGCATCTAATCTGCCTCTGAGTTACAGGATCCACTAAAATAGGTTTTATAACCAGAGGGAAGAGGATCACCACAACTCAGCTCCTTGAAATTTATACTGGACTTTCTAGCTCTCTCTTTCTGACTCTTTCTCTCTGCCTCTATCTATCTCTCTCTCTCTCTCTCTCTCTCTCTCTCTCTCTCTCTCTCTCTCTCTCTCTCTCTCTCTCTCTCTCTCTCTCTCTCTCTCTCTCTCAGGTAAGTCATTGAAATAATTCAACTCTTTTTTTTTCTGAATGGGGGTGGGGGTGGGGGTGTTGGGTGGGGGTGGGGGTGGGGTGGGGGGTTTGGTGGTGGATGGGGGTTAGGAATAAAAAAGGAAAGAAATGGCTGAAAAATTCCTCAATTCTTTTTCTATGTGTGTTATATGAACACTTTTGTTCATGCAACAAAAACAGGACAAAACAATAGATAAATCATGTTAAAAATGCTAGGAAAACTAGACAAATAATATATATATATATATATATATATATATATATATATATATATATATATATATATATATATATATATATATATATATATATATATATATATTCGAATCCTCGATACTTTTATACGACACCCTCGTAGCCTGTCAAAATTCAAGACGCCTTAAACCACTTAACCATCAATGTCACAAACATCAGGTGCCCAGCAGCACTGGACACGTCACTCCTGATGCGGACACATCCGTGACTGTGGCAAACTGAACACTAATTTCATTCCCCTCTCTTTTTGAATACCAGTTACACGAGTCGTTTACATATTAATGCATAAACAAACCACTTGTTCGCTTCGGTAATTATAATTATAATCATGGGGGAGGGCTAAACCCGTAGGATTATACAGCGCACGTGGGGGCAGGGGATAGAAGGTATTCAGGCTCAATTCAGGGAACCGGAGCACAGATCCAATTCCCTAGATCAAGAGCCCCTCACCAGCATCAAGGAACCTCCCTTGAGGGGTCACTTCGGTAAATGGTACAAAGTGTATGACTTCCTAGAGTATGTAGGAAGTTATGAACGTTTATTGTACCATTGACCAAAGAGAACAAGTCGTTCGTGGATGTATTAATGTGGAAACTGCATTAATATAGGAACACAAATGGCTAGTGGAATTTTATTAGGTTTTTTCATAATAATAATAATTTTTATTTTTTACAAATACATGATACAACTTATACAGACCATAGCTGACATTAGTGACATACTATAAAGCCCCTGGTTATGTAGAGCATTTCGGGCAGCTTATGTTATTTTTGTCCCCAGGATGCCACTCACAACAGTCAGCTAACACCCAGGTACCTACTTACTGCTAGGCGAACAGGAGAAGCAGGTGTAAGGAAACATGCCTAACGTTTCCACCCATGCCAGGGATCGAACCATAGACCTCGAATGTAAGAGCTGAGTGAGCTATCAAAGGAGCTACGGGACATTTCTTGGTACAGTGGATAATGCGCTGGCAGACTAGTTTTAAAGAACCGGTTTATAACTGTGCATAAAACAGGACAACAAGTGTATTACTGAGGTACAATATGTACTGTAGGTTAATTTGAGTACGTATATTGATTTCCAGTCTATAACCTGAATTAACTCAATGTGAAAAAATTTTTAGCGTCAGAAAAATGGGAATATAATTGTTAACGAGCTGGTAACAGTTGAACAGCGAATGTATATATATCATTTGTGCAATGTATTTGGTGCTTTAATAAACAATGCCTGAGAAAATATATATATTTTTGGAAAATATTCAAGTATTTTTGAGTATTCTTGATGAACTATCGAGAATTAACAAGCATTTATTTACGTGGACTGTACAATTGTGCAAAGTAATTGATTTCCAAATATACGAGGTCTGAGAAACTGTATATAACTTCTGTAATAAAATCCTGACGTGCTAAGTCTTTTCTGACGTTATATATGGAATCATTATACTCCATCATTATATTAATGGCGTACAATGTCGCGTCGTTGATGTCTAAGACATATGAAGCAATTTGGTATCTTTATCGCCTGCTCAACAAGTTTCTTCAGTTTAGATATATTTTACATATTGGAGACAATAGAAAGTAGTGCAGAGGTAGAACAGTCTCTCAGCCTTGAAGAAATTGTACATGTGAGGGAGACTACAGAGGAGAACACTACCAAGACTAAGGGACTGATCACTACCTCTGTTGTCTCCAGTATTTATATCACCTCTACTCCGACTGAAGAATCTTGACGAACAGGTAGCAACGACACCCAAGTATTGCGCATGTAGTACTTATCCTCATCTTCATACTACAGTTAATAAGCGACATAATTTTACCGGAGTATAATGCACAAAATGCAAAACCTTCAGAGTCTCATACGTAATTAGGTCCGGGACGCCCTGACATACATCACAGATCAGCTCTCAGTTACTGAAAATGATTGTAACAATGTCACTTATAGCTCTGTTTTATAGCGTTCAGCTCACATCCGAAGGGACCAGAATTCGACTCACAACCAACGCATTAAATATTTGCCTAAATATTAGTCACCTGTTGTGAGTGGAATCCTGGGGGTTAACTGTACGTATGTTACGATCTGTCAGCCTTACAAATGAAATTACTTGAAACTATAAAAGTGACGCCAGTATGAATGCTGTTATTGCGAATAATTTCATAATTAATGCTTGGAGTAAAATGCCCGATGTTAAGTGTGTATCTGTAACCTTGGAGGTGGAGCAAGCAGATTACATGCGAAGTTTTAAGAGAGGGTATGACAGGGCCAACGAGGTTAGGAATTGTGTCACTGTAATCGGAAGTTGTGGCCAGGAGTATAACTGGGTACTTCCAATTAGGTGTATATATCCATATGAAATACAAGATGAGTACACACAAATGATGACAACTAGGCAAGTATCCCTAGGTGAGTACAAGATGAATACAACAAGGTAAGTATCCCTAGGTGAGTACAAGATGAATACAACAGGGTAAGTATCCCTAGGTGAGTACAAGATGAATACAACAGGGCAAGTATCCCTAGGTGAGTACAAGATGAATACAACAGGGCAAGTATCCCTAGGTGAGTACAAAATGAATACAACAGGGCAAGTATCCCTAGGTGAGTACAAGATGAATACAACAGGGCAAGTATCCCTAGGTGAGTACAAGATGAATACAACAGGGCAAGTATCCCTAGGTGAGTACAAGATGAATACAACAGGGCAAGTATCCCTAGGTGAATACAAGATGAATACAACAGGGCAAGTATCCCTAGGTGAGTACAAGATGAATACAACAAGGCAAGTATCCCTAGGTGAGTACAAGATGAATACAACAAGGCAAGTATCCCTAGGTGAGTACAAGATGAATACAACAAGGCAAGTATCCCTAGGTGAATACAAGATGAATACAACAAGGCAAGTATCCCTAGGTGAGTACAAGATGAATACAACAGGGCAAGTATCCCTAGGTGAGTACAAGATGAATACAACAGGGCAAGTATCCCTAGGTGAGTACAAGATGAATACAACAAGGCAAGTATCCCTTGGTGAGTACAAGATGAATACAACAAGGCAAGTATCCCTAGGTGAGTACAAGATGAATACAACAAGGCAAGTATCCCTAGGTGAGTACAAGATGAATACAACAAGGCAAGTATCCCTAGGTGAGTACAAGATGAATACAACAAGGCAAGTATCCCTAGGTGAATACAAGATGAATACAACAAGGCAAGTATCCCTAGGTGAGTACAAGATGAATACAACAGGGCAAGTATCCCTAGGTGAGTACAAGATGAATACAACAGGGCAAGTATCCCTAGGTGAGTACAAGATGAATACAACAAGGCAAGTATCCCTTGGTGAGTACAAGATGAATACAACAAGGCAAGTATCCCTAGGTGAGTACAAGATGAATACAACAGGGCAAGTGCTACTGACCTCTCTATACTCATGGTAGTGAGTGTAAGAACAGAACATATGGCTGAGAGAGCTTGAAGGAAGTACAGCATCTTACACAGCAGCTCTCCCAGCGTCCACGAGTAAGAGAACAATCTTGCCAGCTGTAATAAAGATGTCTTGCGTAAATAATAAAGATATCTTACAAAAACAATAAAATCTACGTTATTCGAGATATTCTTTAGGATGCGTAAACTTATGGACATATATATTGAAGGAATGGAATACTCTCAGTGTTTATGTTAAATACCAGTCACCATCACCAGGAATCATTTCTGGATACAAGATACAATATATAAGATAAAATATACAGTATTAAATATACAGAATACAATATGAAAAAATAAATTAGCCAGGGTGTGAGGTGTACAAATGTTCTATATTCTATGATACACCCTATAAAATAAACAGACTCTGGACGTCATTATTGCCAGGCTCCAGTTGAGTTACCAGTATCTCTACCTGGAGGGTATTCCGTGGATCAACGCCCCCGGTGCCCGGTCAACGACCAGGCCTCCAGGTGGATCAGGGCCCCTGGTCAACCAGGCAGGTTGCGCCACCCGCTGATGTTGACATCAATAAATGACAACTTTGCCAGATGGACTATTGTCACACCTTGCATCATCATGTACTGGAATGCGATGCAATTAATGCAGAGACAACTTACAAATATTAAAGAAATGTCAAGACATTTTATCCACAGTGGAAAAATACCTGACTTTGCCCACTGTCAAAAGCGTATAACCACTTAGACTTGTGTAAATTCAACCATACCTTGCTAAAATATAATATAAATAATTCAGAACCACATATAAGCTACACTAACATTTGCAGACCTAATTCATATGTGCGTAAATAACTAAATACAACTGTAGCCAAATATAAATACGTAAGTAGTTTATTACCACTGTAACGTATTCAGTAAAACTACCGAGAAGTATAATTCTTGAGGCTCGGTAATCTTTACTGATAAAAACGTTAATATGAAGCAAAGTAGTGATGAACGACTGTCAACGAATAAACAATTCTGGAAGGGTTTATGTGTTAATAGGTTTATGGACTTTGTGGCCTTGTGGAATATGAGGATAACTGTGCCACAAAAGCTTCTGGAACAGTGCAATGAGACAGTATTCACAGGTGATACCTCGCCAGATATGTACTAGTTATATATAAATAACCCACACATAGAAGAGAGGAGCTTACGACGACGTTTCGGTCCGTTTTGGACTATTCACTCTAACGAAAAGTAGAGGAGGGAGTATATATAGGTCAGCAGACAGGGCTGAGCAGTTACAGGGATACTCTTGGTATATACATGAACTATGCTTCGAAACCCCGCCTAGTATTCTGCTTATTCATGCATATATATGAATATATAAATATACATGAACAGGACCGTGGTTCGAGCCCCTTGTCCACCTTTCAGTTTATTCATATATAAACGTTTACAAAAACTTTGATAACGTATATCCTCACCAGACGGGACCCGAGTCTCTCCACATAACTTCCTCTGATAAAAGTTCCTCACAGCAACATTATGAAATACTGGTACAGAGGATATCTTTCACAACTCGATTGGCTCTAGGCCAACTCTTGGGCATGGCCTACGTCCACTAGCGGGTCCCGCTCACCTGTGACGATATCTTCAACTGGTGCAGATCACTTCTGGCGCCAATAAACAAGTATCCCTCTTGTATCTGCTGCAGCTTGTTTAAAACTACGGAAGTGGACATCTGTCAAGACTGAGGGGCTCATTACTTCCCCGTACACTGTCACCAGTATGTAATCTCTACACTGAATTGTAAAAGCCACTGGCTGGCGATACGTGATAATGAAGCTACGCGGGTGTTACACATGTATCGTAATAAACTATCGATACTGTATACCGTTAATGTACTAAAAGCCTCTCAATGGTGTCCCGTGGCGACGATGTCGCCTCACACACGGAGTGTCCGTGGTTCAATTCCCGGCCGTGTGGAAACATTGAGCGTGTTTCCTTACACCTAGAAAGTAGGTAAGATAAGATAAGATAAGATTTTGTTCGGATTTTTAACCCCGGAGGGTTAGCCACCCAGGATAACCCAAGAAAGTCAGTGCGTCATCGAGGACTGTCTAACTTATTTCCATTGGGGTCCTTAATCTTGTCCCCCAGGATGCGACCCACACCAGTCGACTAACACCCAGGTACCTATTTGCTGCTAGGTGAACAGGACAATAGGTGTAAGGAAACGTGTCGGAATTTCCACCCGCCGGGAATCGAACCCGGGCCCTCCGTGTGTGAAGCGGGAGCTTTAGCCACCAGACCACCGGGCCACCTCAGGTACCTGGGTGTTAGCAGACTGGTGTGGGTAGCATCTTGGGGGACAAGACTGAAGGATCCCAATGTAAATAAAACAGACAGTATCTCGATGAAGCACTTGGGTTGTCCTGGGTAGCTAACCCTCCAGGTTATAAATCCCGACAAAATCTTATCTCTGAACGTCATGAAGAAACCTTGAGGGTACGAGAAAGTGTAGTGGCGGACCTACATTTCTGGGGTCCTAAATAATAATCATGGGGGAGGGTTAAACCCGTAGGATTATGCAGAGCACTGGGGGGGGATGGAAGGTATTCAGGCTCAATTCAGGGAACTAGAGCACAGATCCAATTCCCTAGATCAAGAGCCCCTCACCAGCACCAAGGAGCCTCCTTCACAGCCACCAACGGCTGCCCTACATCATACTTTAATAATCTTTCTGTTTTTATTTAGACTTTTAATAATCTTTCAGTTTTTATTAAAACTTTTATTTTGTATTGAATTACACTACATTAAAATTATTATTAAAAAAAAACTTCTCATAGAGTAGATCCAAAATGTTTAAGCAATGTGGATTAAAGTGGCTTTTGGGGCCCTCCGGGATTAGGGGCCCTCAAGCTTAATCTTCATTAGTTTCATAGTAGATCCGCCCCTGGGAAAGCGTAAACAGGAGAGGAATGACTGTGGTTTATGTGAGGGCGGAGGTTAGGTTAGGTTAGGTTAGGTTAGGTTAGGTTAGGTTAGGTTAGGTTAGGTTAGGTTATGTTATGTTATGTTATGTTAGGTTAGGTTAGGTTAGGTTAGATTAGGTTAGGTTAGGTTAGGTTATGTTAGGTTAGGTTAGGTTAGGTTAGGTTAGGTTAGGTTAGGTTATGTTAGGTTAGGTTAGGTTAGGTTATGTTAGGTTAGGTTAGGTTAGGTTAGGTTAGGTTAGGTTAGGTTAGGTCATGTTAGGTTAGGTTAGGTTAGGTTAGGTTAGGTTAGGTTCGGTTAGGTTAGGTTAGGTTAGGTTAGGTTAGGTTATGTTATGTTATGTTAGGTTAGGTTAGGTTAGGTTAGGTTAGGTTAGGTTAGGTTAGGTTAGGTTAGGTTAGGTTAGGTTAGGTTAGGTTAGGTTAGGTTATGTTAGGTTAGGTTAGGTTAGGTTAGGCTAGGTTAGGTTAGGTTAGGTTAGGTTAGGTTAGGTTAGGTTATGTTAGGTTAGGTTAGGTTAGGTTAGGTTAGGTTAGGTTAGGTTATGTTAGGTTAGGTTAGGTTAGGTTAGGTTAGGTTAGGTTAGGTTATGTTAGGTTAGGTTAGGTTAGGTTAGGTTAGGTTAGGTTAGGTTATGTTAGGTTAGGTTAGGTTAGGTTAGGTTAGGTTAGGTTAGGTTATGTTAGGTTAGGTTAGGTTAGGTTAGGTTAGGTTAGGTTAGGTTATGTTAGGTTAGGTTAGGTTAGGTTAGGTTAGGTTAGGTTAGGTTAGGTTAGGTTATGTTAGGTTAGGTTAGGTTAGGTTAGGTTAGGTTAGGTTATGTTAGGTTATGTTAGGTTAGGTTAGGTTAGGTTAGGTTAGGTTAGGTTAGGCTAGGTTAGGTTAGGTTAGGTTAGGTTAGGTTAGGTTAGGTTAGGCTAGGTTAGGTTAGGTTAGGTTAGGTTAGGTTAGGCTAGGTTAGGTTAGGTTAGGTTAGGTTAGGTTAGGTTAGGTTAGGTTAGGCTAGGTTAGGTTAGGTTAGGTTAGGTTAGGTTAGGCTAGGTTAGGTTAGGTTAGGTTAGGTTAGGTTAGGTTAGGTTAGGTTAGGCTAGGTTAGGTTAGGTTAGGTTAGGTTAGGTTAGGTTAGGTTAGGCTAGGTTAGGTTAGGTTAGGTTAGGTTAGGTTAGGTTAGGTTAGGTTAGGCTAGGTTAGGTTAGGTTAGGTTAGGTTAGGTTAGGTTAGGTTAGGTTAGGTTCCTCAGGAAACAGGACAAGTGTTTCCTGACGAAGGTTTTAGCCAGATGATGACCCACCGTTGGAGCTTTCGGTCATCTGACCGAGGCCTTCCGTTGGCTTACCGGTCCACAGAGGGAAGGGAAACCCAACAAGGTGTCATCCTCATCGACGCTAATGAACCCGATAAATCAGGTGACCTTCCTGCTGGCGTCAGTGCTTTGATGTTCTCGGGAAATTGAGCAGTTGAGATATTTTTCTCTAACTTTGCTGTGACGGCCAAAATTGCTACAGGCAAGGAAGACAGACGGGTTAAGAGGCACGTCAGTTCCTCTGTTTTATATTATTATTATTATAATAAAAAAGAAGCGCTAAACCACAAGGGCTATACATCGCTGCCCCTGTTTTATAATAATATGTTATTTTTCCCCTATAATCTACCTGGTCTATAATTACTATTACATTTGCTTTGTCTGCTATTGTAAGATGAAGTCCAGGATCTTTCCTTAATTCATGGTATAACTTAACAAATCTATGAGGACATTTTTTTTTACACAGGGTTTGACAAGGTTAGGTTAAGAATCCCTGGCTTTATTGACAAGCTATTTACAAGTTAAGGATTCCTCACTTCACTGACAAGCTAAGAGCTGTAGAGGTCTGAGCTCAGACCTCTACAACAGAAGCAGAAACACACTGCATACTAGTGGCTTTCTTTTGTTTTATTACATGTCAACTACATGATGGTTGAGTTTTTTAAATGTAAGGGTTTAATTATTTATCTTACCTAAACCCGTGTGGGTTATTTAGCGCAAGGAGTAGTGAACGTTCAAGCTTCCGTCCGTTCACTATACCCTGACTGCAAATGATTTAGTTGCGAAATTTACTAATTTTTGCATCCCATAAGAAGAAATAAAAATATGAATTTGAATAAAAAGCCTATTCGGATATAACGAAGAATAACCCATGAAAGCTAGGTAGACGTGGCTTAGTTCCATTAGGGCTCCTTGTTTAGATCCTCCCCAGGATATGATCTACAACAGCCGACTAACTCCTAGATCCATATTTACTGCTTAGTAACAGGGGGCAGCTGGTGCTGATTACAGACAGAGGTACATAATGGGCCCAGGTACTGGGCCCCAAAGTTTTGATAGCTGAGCAAGTTACAAAGGCTTGCTCATACGTCTCGCCCCGCCCAGGACTCAAGTTCTTTTGGCTGTGGCCTACATGCTCGACCCCTTGACAGATGGGTGGCTACACACACACACACACACGCGCGTTTACTCTGATCTTAGTGATTTTTCATATCTGTTATTACGCTGCAGTCAAAAATGTGCTACACCGTCAGCAGCAAGTAACAAGTCACACAAAGGGGGGGGGGAGAGGAACACTATGTGTCAGCAGGTGGATATGGCTGACATCACAAAACCGTGACCAATCTTAAATACTTTCATAGATTTATCAAACTAATTTCTGGGAAACTTGGGAGATGAAAGCTCATCTGGTTACCAAAATTATTCATTAAGAAATATTTAACTGTAATATAATGAAAAATATAAAGGAGCTATACATTATTATTATTATTATTATTATTATTATTATTATTATTATTATTATTATTACTATTATTATTATTATTATTATTATTATTATTATTATTATTATTATTATTATTATTATTCTTTGTGGAGAAATACCAGTCCCATACATACAGGAAATAGAAGGAAATCAGATTTAATCCAGAGGAGAGAGTGAAGTTCCGATTCTTCGGATCAAGAGCCCCATGAAGGTGTCTGTGGAGTAAACAGACTTTGTCACCTTCCCACCTCCACACTTTCTGGGCAGATTCAATTATTCTCTCTCCAGCCTCGAGGTTATCCAGATTTAATTACACCCAGACACGTACCACTCAGACACAACATTAAGCCTCCCTAATACACAAATTTATGCATTCCTAACAAAATATTCCTTGACATTCATTTATGCCACTACTACTACAACTACTATTGGCTGGTTAACTGGACATGTCAGATCTGTTTGTGACCTGACAGAACTCATTGTGTGGGCAAAATGCTGTCAATGACGGATCGCTTTATACCGTATTCGTGTCTAAACTCTCATAGCCTCGTTGTTGACTCAAAAATCCCCTACTAACTGCATCATCCAGGAAGGCCCCGCTTTACAGCACTTCACTTAGCAATGTTTCGCTAATGCAGCGGTTCTCAATTATACCCATTCTTCATTTATTCAAACTTCCTACAATAAATATATTTAACACTCACTCTAAGTTAATGACCAAAATATTTTAAAGTAAGTAATGTGTGTACTGTATATGTATTTTTTAAGCCTAGCTCTATTGCTCACTTAATATATGATAGTGTAAACATATTATCAAGCATTTATGTGCATTTGAAAGGGAAAAAAGGACTATGTCTCACTTTACAGCACCTGTAGTTTAGAGGTAGCCTGGGACGTACCCTGCTGTATAAGCGGGGCCCTCCTGTACTTCCATGTTCTTCTGTGAGTGATCTAACCAAGAAGGCATTTCTAAGGTTAAAAAGTAGGATAACATAACAAAATCAAGTTATCAGAGCTAATTCCATCGGTGTTTTTTACCCTGGGTACCTCAGACGTCAGCCCACTACCACCTTGCTCAACTCCACCCGGGAATCAAACTCGGCTCCCTTTCCTTTGCCAGCCGAACATACACTAATCTATTTCAGGCATCCTCTGTGACGTGACAAACTCAAAAACATCCTCACATGCATATTAATGCGCAAATTACCATGAAGAAAGTGTTTTCCGTCAGAAAATGGCAGTGTTCGTGCAGGTTGATTGGTGTTAGTTATGTGAAGGTCGTACAGCGCCTGGTGAATGGCAGGCAATCAAGGTTAATCATAAGGTGGGAAGAGGAGCTAAAATTCATTGGATCAAGAGCCTTTCACTAGCATCAAGGCACCCGCCTTGGATCCTCATCAGCGGGGAGAGAGGGAGGTTGTTCCTGGCTTTGTTTGGCATTATTTACAAAGGTGTTTGTTTACATTTTCCGAGCAGAATTTATTTTTTTTTTACAGCAGCCTTCAAAATATACAGATGAACATATAAATACACTATGTAGATTTAATCTCAAAAGTTCAAAAAAATATATATGAACTGCTTATGTACGAACTTATACTGATTTTTCAACTTTCTCGAGAACTCTAGAACATACACACACACACACACACACACACACACACACACACACACACACACACACACACACACACACACACAATTGGAAGCTGAAGGCTCAGACGAGTCACAGGGATGTTAGGAAGTATTTCTTCAGTCATAGAGTCGTCAAGAAGTGGAATAGCCTAGCAAGTGATATAGTGGAGGCAGGAACCATACATAGCTTTAAGACGAGGTATGATAAAGCTCAGGAAGCAGAGAGAGAGAGAGGACCTAGTAGCGATCAGTGAAGAGGTGAGGCCAGGAGCTGAGTCTCGACCCCTGCAACCACAATTAGGTGAGTGGAGTTAGGTGAGTACACACATACACACACTCACATACGTGTGCTTCTGACGTACACTCATTATGCAGGTTTAACCTTGTAAATCAATGTTTTTATCAATGTTTTTATTTACCTTCTTTGCGCACACAACTTACAAATGTTGTTTCCACAATGGTCTTGAGGTCACACATATGGAAAAAAAATACATTACGAAGATATAGCCTCGTATGGTCATTGTGACTTACAGAGGACTTTAAAATATGGGGGTCACCTCTGGTGTAAATTGTGGGGCCCATAGCCTCGGAGAAGTGGATAAAAAGGCTTCAAGGAAGAATATTTGGATTTCTTCCTGAAGCCGTTTGAATATTTCACTTCCCCTACCACCCCACCACAGTTTGTTGCTGTTGTCTCAAATTTACTCCCGTATTACAGAACTTTATTCCCGTATTAAAGAAATTTACTTCCATATTACAGAAATTTACTCATATTACAGAAATTTACTCCCGTATTAACGAAATTTACTCCTGTATTACAGAACTTTATTCCCGTAATACAGAAATTTACTTCCATATTGCAGAAATTTACTCCCGTATTACAGAACTTTATTCCCGTATTACAGAAATTTACTCACATATTACAGAAATTTATTCCCGTATTAACGAAATTTACTCCCGTATTACAGAAATTTACTCCCGTATTAACGAAATTTTAATCACACAGGAAGTAAGTCTATTAGAGGTTTAGTATTTACGTTTCCACTACCCATTGGTGATAATGAATCTTTAGCCAGAAACGTCAGCAAATTTTGACGAATGGGAAAACATATAATTAATGTCGAAAGAGATGCTAGGTTCTTAACCATGCAAGCACCCTGTGGGAAAAGAGTGTCACCCTCTGGGGGAAAGTGTGGACCCTGTGGGAATTTTAGTAACTTGTCATTCCTAAACTATCAAACTATCCTTTACTTGTACCCGACTTCAAAGGGAGGGAGGAAGGATGGGTCTTTACGCTAGTGATGAGCTATTCGTCCAAAGGAATTGGATACACCCTTCCGTTCCTTGCATCAAACCTATTTACTTCCCACTGCAAGCCATAGCAAAACTCCTACGTGTTGAGCATCTCTCCATGAACATAACAATGACTCTCCCACTACTTCCTCCATCCCTCCATCACTGTTGGACCTTCCCTGGTATCTCTGCGTGCTCCAGTTTGTGAATCAATCTCTGGTGAGGAATAATGTCGAATGTTTTACTACCGTCCAAGAATATGCAGCCATTCTAGTATTATTTTGCTTGATTCGGGTTTTTTGTCGAAGAACTACGCTAAGCTGCAGAAGGTTTGGTCTGGGACCGGGCCACGGGAGCGATGACCTCCGGAGGTAGGTCCACGTAAACTCCAAGTTAGTGAGAGAAGACTTACCTCCCTAAATCCACACTAGCTTAATGTAAAAAAAAAAACGAATGTCACACTTTTGTAGATGTTCAACCACACTTTTTCTGATTATATTTACAAATACTATGTATTCGTGTCAGTGACACTGGCCTCTTGCCTGTCCTCCTTGCTTGTATTTTGGGATTGCATTTGTAGTACTGTAGACAGTACATTTGTTGTAGATCATTGCTAGAGGTTCGCACAGTATATTCACCTATATGTGGTTTCAGGGGTCAAGTCACAGCTCCTGGCTTCGCCTCTTATCTGGTCGCTACTAGGTCCACTCTCTCTCCCTGTTCCATGAGCTTTGTGTGTTTGTACTCACCTAGTTGAGGTTGCAGGGGTCGAGTCCAAGCTCCTGGCCCCGCCTCTTCACTGGTAGTTACTAGGTCACTCTCCCTGAACCATGAGCTTTATCGTACCTCTGCTTAAAGCTATGTATGGATCCTGCCTCCACTACATCGCTTCCCAAACTGTTCCACTTCCTGACTACTCTGTGGCTGAAGAAATACTTCCTAACATCCCTGTGATTCATCTGTGTCTTCAGCTTCCAACTGTGTCCCCGTGTTGTTGTGTCCAGTCTCTGGAACATCCTGTCTTTGTCCACCTTGTCAATTCCTCTCAGTATTTTGTAAGTCGTTATCATGTCCCCCCTATCTCTCCTGTCCTCCAATGTCGTCAGGTTGATTTCCCTTAACCTCTCCTCGTAGGACATACCTCTTAGTTCTGAGACTAGTCTTGTTGCAAACCTTTGCACTTTCTCTAGTTTCTTTACATGCTTGGCTAGGTGTGGGTTCCAAACTGGTGCCGCATACTCCAATATGGGTCTAACGTACACTGTGTACAGGGTTCTGAACGATTCCTTGTGTGTGTGTGTGTGTGTGTGTGTGTGTGTGTGTGTGTGTGTGTGTGTGTGTGTTTGTGTGTGTGTGTGTGTGTGTGTGTGTGTGTGTGTGTGTGTGTATGTGTGTGTGTGTGTGTGTGTGTGTGTGTGTGTGTGTGTGTGTGTGTGTGTGTGTGTGTACTCACCTATTTGTGGTTGCAGGGGTCGAGTCACAGCTCCTGGCCCCGCCTCTTCGCTGATTGCTACTAGGTCCTCTCTCTCCCTGCCCCATGAGCTCTATCATACCTCGCCTTAAAACTATGTATGGCTCCCGTCTCCACTACGTCACTTTCTAGGCTATTCCACTGCCTGACTACTCTATGACTGAAGAAATACTTCCTAACGTCTCTTTCATTCATCTGAGTCTTCAACTTCCAATTGTGACCTCTTGTGTATGTGTCCCTTCTCTGGAACATCCCGTCTTTGTCCACCTTGTCTATTCCGCGCAGTATTTTATATGTCGTTATCATGTCTCCCCTGACCCTCCTGTCCTCCAGTGTCGTCAGGCCGATTTCCCTCAACCTTTCTTCGTAGGACAATCCCCGTAGCTCTGGGACTAGTCTTGTTGCGAACCTTTGCACTTTCTCTAATTTCTTGACGTGCTTGACTAGGTGTGGATTCCAAACTGGTGCTGCATACTCCAGTATGGGCCTGACGTAAATGGTATACAGAGTCTTAAACGAATTCTTACTGAGGTATCGGAACGCTATCCGTAGGTTTGCCAGGCTCCCGTATGCTGCAGCAGTTATCTGATTGATGTGCGCCTCAGGAGATATGCTCGGTGTTATACTCACCCCCAGATCTTTTTCCTTGAGTGAGGTTTGCAGTCTTTGGCCATCTAAACTATATTGTGTCTGCGGTCTTCTTTGCCCTTCCCCAATCTTCA
Organism: Cherax quadricarinatus; assembly: GCF_038502225.1. Taxonomy (NCBI): domain Eukaryota; kingdom Metazoa; phylum Arthropoda; class Malacostraca; order Decapoda; family Parastacidae; genus Cherax; species Cherax quadricarinatus. The sequence goes on along the minus strand of NC_091359.1, from coordinate 13,569,709 downwards.
TGACTTTGCATTTGGCAGGGTTAAATTCAAGGAGCCAGTTGCTGGACCAGGCTTGTAGCCTCTCCAGGTCTCTTTGTAGTCGTGCCTGATCCTCATCCGACTTGATTCTTCTCATTAACTTCACATCATCTGCAAACAAGGACACTTCTGAGTCTATCCCTTCCGTTATGTCGTTCACATATACCAAGAACAGCACAGGTCCTAGGACTGACCCCTGTGGAACCCCGCTTGTCACAGGCGCCCACTCCGACACCTCGTCGCGTACCATGACTCGTTGTTGCCTTCCTGTCAGGTATTCTCTGATCCATTGCAGTGCCTTTCCTGTTATGTGTGCCTGATCCTCTAGTTTTTGCAGTAACCTCTTGTGAGGAAATGTGTCGAAGGCCTTCTTGCAGTCCAAAAATATGCAGTCTATCCACCCCTCTCTCTCTTGTCTTACTTCTGTCACCTTGTCATAAAACTCTAGTAGGTTTGTGACACAGGATTTTCCTTCCCTGAAACCGTGCTGGTTGTCAATTATGCACTTGTTTCTTTCCAGGTGCTCCACCACTCTCCTCCTGATGATCTTCTCCATGACCTTGCATACTATACACGTTAGTGATACAGGACTGTAGTTTAGTGCCTCATGTCTGTCTCCCTTTTTAAAAATTGGGACTACATTTGCCATTTTCCATACCTCAGGGAGTTGCCCAGTTTCAAATGATGTACTGAAGATCTTTGTTAATGGCTCACAAAATATCTCTGCTCCCTCTTTAAGGACCCATGGAGAGATGTTGTCTGGTCCCACCGCCTTTGAGGTGTCAAGTTCGCATAGCAGCTTCTTCACCTCCTCCTTGGTTATATGTACCTCATCCAGCACTTGCTGGTGTGCCCCCCTGTTCTGATTTCCTGGATTCCTACTGGTTTCCACTGTAAATACCTCTTTAAATCTTGTGTTGAGCTCCTGACATACCTCTCGGTCATTTCTTGTGAATTCCCCATCACCCTTCCTCAGTCTGATTACCTGGTCCTTGACTGTTGTTTTCCTCCTGATGTGGCTGTACAACAGCTTCGGGTCAGTCTTTACTTTTGATGCTATGTCATTTTCATATTGTCTCTGAGCCTCCCTTCTTATCTGTGCATATTCGTTTCTGGCTCTTCGGCTAATTTCTTTATTTTCCTGAGCTCTCTGTCTTCTGTACCTTTTCCATTCTCTAGTACACCTAGTTTTTGCCTCCCTACACCTTTGGGTGAACCAAGGACTCGTTCTGTTCTTCCCATTATTTCTGTTTCCCTTGGGAACAAACCTCTCCTCTGCCTCCTTGCATTTTGTTGCCACATAGTCCATCATTTCTTGTACTGGTTTTCCTGTCAGTTCCCTCTCCCACTGAATGTCTTGAAGGAAGTTCCTCATGCCTGAGTAGTTCCCCCTTTTGTAGTTTGGTTTTCCCCAGCCTATTCCTGCTACTCTCTCCACTTGGAGCTCAACTATGTAGTCGAAGCACAGAACCACATGATCACTAGCTCCCAGGGGCCTTTCATACATGATACCCTCGATGTCCGAACTACTCAAGGTGAATACAAGGTCCAGCCTTGCTGGTTCATCCTCTCCTCTCTCTCTGGTAGTGTCTCTAACATGTTGATGCATGAGGTTTTCCAGTACCACATCCATAATCTTGGCTCTCCATGTTTCGGGACCCCCATGGGGCTCCAGGTTTTCCCAGTCAATCTCTTTGTGATTGAAATCACCCATAACTAGTAACTTTGCTCCCCCCATGTGTGCTCTCCTGGCCACCTCGGCTAGTGTGTCGATCATTGCTCTGTTGCTCTCATCGTATTCTTCTCTTGGCCTCCTGCAGTTCTGTGGTGGGTTGTACATTACTGCAATTATCACCTTATGTCCCTCAGACTGGATTGTTCCTACTAAGTAGTCCCTTTCGCCCGTGCCATCCATTCCTTCTATGTTCTCAAAACCCCACTGGTTTTTAATGAGCAGTGCAACTCCTCCCCCTCTCCTCCCTCTGTCTTTCCTGAGGATTTGATATCCGGATGGAAAGATTGAATCTGTTATTATTCTGGTGAGTTTTGTTTCTGTAAGTGCTATTATGTCTGGGGATGTCTCCTTGATTCTTTCGTGCCACTCCTCATACTTGTTTGTTATTCCATCTGCATTTGTATACCACACCTTCAACTTCTTTTCTAAGACTGTGGTCTGGGAGGTATATTGGGGTTGGGGAAGTGGGAGACCTGGTAAGGAACTATGGGTTGTTGCTGTGGGGGTGGAGTTTGTAATGTAATGGGTGGGGGCATTGGATGTGGCATGGGTGTTTTGATTTAGAGTGTTTGGTTGCACTGGGGTTGACCTGGTTGGGAGGCTTCTATAGGAAGTTGTGAGGGAGGCTGTATTTGATCTTCTTCCTGGGTCTGGGATCTCTTGTCTGTCTTCTCCATCCCCTCTCTTTCCTCCTTTCGCCTTTGTACCATTTCTCTCAGTTTCTGCCTTTCTTCTTGTGTTCTGTCGCGGTCTAGATACACCTTCCAGTATTCCGGCATGTCCCTTAATCGTGCTTTCTCCTGCAGGATCCTGTTCCGAGTCGCTTCTGCCTTGAAGGTCACTTTCACTGGCCGGGTTCTTTTTTTTACAAACCCTCCTATTCTCCGAAAAATTTCGAGCTGGGTCATCTCGTCTTCTCCTATTGCTTTCATGATGCTTTCAATTGCTTTTTTTCCCCTTGTGTGTGTGTGTGTGTGTGTGTGTGTGTGTGTGTGTGTGTGTGTGTGTGTGTGTGTGTGTGTGTGTGTGTGTGTGTGTGTTTTTACTTCCCTATTTGTACTTACCTACTTGTTGTTGCAGGGGTCGATTTACAGCTCCTGGCCCCATCAGTGTGTGTGGGTGTGTGTGTGGGTGTGTGTGTGTGTGTAAACGTGAAGCCTCCAGGCTTTTCCTTAGATTATACACAGAAAACTTACAACAACTTGTTGAAGAGAACTTGCCACTGCGAAAAGGAAAACCATTAAATGTGTCTCTATAAGCGAGGACACTGTTATACGTATTCTTTAAGGGGAGTTTCTGGGACTTGTCCAGAAGGTAAGTTTAAGTACAAAGTTAGGATCAAGGTGTTGTTGACGTGTGTTGGGCTGGTTGTTGGGGGAGAGAGGGAGGGAAGGAAGGAGGGAGAGAAGGGGGGAGGGAAGGAAGGGGGGAGGGAGGGAAGGAAGGAGGGAGAGAAGGGGGAGGGAAGGAAGAAGGAAGAGAGAGAGGGAAGGAGGGAGCGAGAGAGGAAGTTTATAAACTCAGGGTGCAGAAAATAAAACAATTTTATTAACAAATGTTTGACGTCATGAAGAACATAATTCCCGAGTATATTAGTGACACACACACACACACACACACACACACGCACACACACACACACACACACACACACACACACACACACACACGCACAAACACACACACAAACACGCACACACACACACACACACACACACAGTCATGGTACGTAATGATGTATCACAGTGGGCACCTGTGACGAGCGGGGTCCCACAGGGGTCGGTCCTAGGACCAGTGCTATTTTTGGTATATGTGAACGACATGATGGAAGGGTTAGACTCAGAAGTGTCCCTGTTTGCAGATGATGTGAAGTTAATGAGGGGAATTAAATCTGATGAGGACCAGGCAGGACTTCAAAGAGACCTGAACAGACTGGACACCTGGTCCAGCAAATGGCTTCTCGAATTTAATCCTGCCAAATGCAAAGTCATGAAGATAAGGGAAGGGCACAGAAGACCACAGACAGAGTATAGGCTAGGTGGCCAAAGACTGCAAACCTCACTCAAGGAGAAAGATCTTGGGGTGAGTATAACACCGAGCATGTCTCCGGAAACACACATCAATCAGATAACTGCTGCAGCATATGGGCGCCTGGCAAACCTGAGAACAGCATTCCGATACCTTAGTAAGGAATCATTCAAGACACTGTACACCGTGTATGTCAGGCCCATACTGGAGTATGCAGCACCTGTTTGGAACCCGCACTTGATAAAGCACGTCAAGAAACTAGAGAAAGTACAAAGGTTTGCGACAAGGTTAGTTCCAGAGCTAAGGGGAATGTCCTATGAAGAAAGATTAAGGGAAATCGGCCTGATGACACTGGAGGACAGGAGGGTCAGGGGAGACATGATAACGACATATAAAATACTGCGTGGAATAGACAAGGTGGACAAAGACAGGATGTTCCAGGGAGGGGACACAGAAACAAGAGGCCACAATTGGAAGTTGAAGACACAAATGAGTCAGAGAGATAGTAGGAAGTATTTCTTCAGTCATAGAGTTGTAAGGCAGTGGAATAGCCTAGAAAATGACGTAGTGGAGGCAGGAACCATACACATTTTTAATACGAGGTTTGATAAAGCTCATGGAGCTGGGAGAGAGAGGGCCTAGTAGCAACCGGTGAAGAGGCGGGGCCAGGAGCTAGGACTCGACCCCTGCAACCACAAATAGGTGAGTACAAATAGGTGAGTACACACACACACACACACACACACACACACACACACACACACACACACACACACACACACACACACACACACACACACACACACACACACACACACACACACACGCGCAGCGAAAGCCAAATCTGACCCGAAACTGTTGTACAGCCACATCAGGAGGAAAACAACAGTCAAGGACCAGGTAATCAGGCTAAGGAAGGAAGGAGGAGAGACAACAAGAAGTGACCGTGAAGTATGTGAGGAACTCAACAAGAGATTCAAAGAAGTGTTCACAGAGGAGACAGAAGGGGCTCCAGAAAGACGGAGAGGTGGGGCACACCACCATGTGCTGGACACAGTGCACACAACCGAGGAAGAAGTGAAGAGGCTTCTGAGTGAGCTAGAGACCTCAAAGGCAATGGGGCCGGATAACATCTCCCCATGGGTATTGAGAGAGGGAGCAGAGGCGCTATGTGTACCCCTAACAACAATATTCAATTCATCTATCGAAACAGGGAGATTGCCTGAGGCATGGAAGACAGCAAATGTAGTCCCAATCTTTAAAAAAGGAGACAGACATGAAGCATTAAACTACAGACCAGTGTCACTGACATGTATAGTATGCAAAATCATGGAGAAGATTATCAGGAGAAGAGTGGTGGAACACCTAGAAAGGAACGATCTCATCAACACCAGCCAGCATGGTTTCAGGGACAGGAAATCCTGTGTCACAAACCTACTGGAGTTCTATGACATGGTGACAGCAGTAAGACAAGAGAGAGAGGGGTGGGTGGATTGCATTTTCTTGGACTGCAAGAAGGCGTTTGACACAGTTCCACACAAGAGATTGGTGCAAAAACTGGAGGACCAAGCAGGGATAACAGGGAAGACACTACAATGGATCAGGGAATACTTGTCAGGAAGACAGCAGCGAGTCATGGTACGTGGCGAGGTGTCAGAGTGGGCACCTGTGACCAGCGGGGTCCCACAGGGGTCAGTCCTAGGACCAGTGTTGTTTCTGGTATTTGTGAACGACATGACGGAAGGAATAGACTCTGAGGTGTCCCTGTTTGCAGATGACGTGAAGTTGATGAGAAGAATTCACTCGATCGAAGACCAGGCAGAACTACAAAGGGATCTGGACAGGCTGCAGACCTGGTCCAGCAATTGGATCTTGGAGTTCAATCCCACCAAGTGCAAAGTCATGAGGATTGGGGAAGGGCAAAGAAGACCGCAGATGGAGTACAGTCTAGGGGGCCAGAGACTACAAACATCACTCAAGGAAAAAGATCTTGGGGTGAGTATAATACCAGGCACATCTCCTGAAGCGCACATCAACCAAATAACTGCTGCAGCATATGGGCCCCTGGCAAACCTCAGAACAGCATTCCGACATCTTAATAAGGAATCGTTCAGGACCCTGTACACCGTGTACGTTAGGCCCATATTGGAGTATGCGGCACCAGTTTGGAACCCACACCTAGCCAAGCATGTAAAGAAACTAGAGAAAGTACAAAGGTTTGCAACAAGACTAGTCCCAGAGTTAAGAGGTATGCCCTATGAGGAGAGGTTAAGGGAAATCAACCTGACGACACTGGAGGACCGGAGAGATAGGGAGGACATGATAACGACTTACAAAATAGTGAGAGGAAGTGACAAGGTGGACAAAGACAGGATGTTCCAGAGACTGGACACAACAACACGGGGACACAGTTGGAAGCTAAAGACACAGATGAATCACAGGGATGTTAGGAAGTATTTCTTCAGCCACAGAGTAGTCAGGAAGTGGAATAGTTTGGGAAGCGATGTAGTGGAGGCAGGATCCATACATAGCTTTAAGCAGAGGTACGATAAAGCTCATGGTTCAGGGAGAGTGACCTAGTAGCGGCCAGTGAAGAAGCGGGGCCAGGAGCTTGGACTCGACCCCTGCAACCTCAACTAGGTGAGTACAACTAGGTGAGTACACACACACACACACACACACACACACACACACACACACACACACACACACACACACACACACACACACACACACACACACACACACACACACACACACACACACACACACAAACACACACACACACACACACACACACACACACACACACACACACACTCGCACACACACACACAAACACACACACACACACACACACACAAACACGCACACACACACGCACACACACACACACACAGACAGACAGACACACACACACACACATAAACACACACACACACATGAGGGGCAAGACACATGGAGGGCTAAGATGATGGAGGTGGTACTGGAAAACTTCATGTACCAACACGTAAGGGACACTACAAGAGAGAGAGGAGAGGATGAACCAGCAAGACTGGACTTAGTATTCACCTTGAGTAGTGCAGATATTGAGGACATCACATATGAAAGACCCCTTGGGGCCAGTGATCATGTGGTTTTAAGCTTCGAATACACAGTAGAGCTACAAGTGGAGGGGGAAGCAGGAAGGCCAGGACAAATGAAGCCAAACTACAGGAAAGGGGACTACACGGGAATGAGGAACTTCCTGAATGAGGTTCAGTGGGACAGAGAACTGGCAGGGAAGCCAGTTTATGAGATGATGGGAAATGTAGCAACAATGTGCAAGGAAGCTGAGGAGAGGTTTGTACCCAAGGGAACCAGGAATAATGAAAAAGCCAGGATGAGCCCATGGTTCACCCAAAGGTGCAAGGAGGCAAAAACCAAGTGTGCTAGGGAATGGAAGAAATATAGAAGGCAAAGGACCCAGGAGAATAAGGAGAGCAGTCGTACAGCCAGAAACGAATATGCACATATAAGAAGGGAGGCCCAAAGACAATATGAAAACGACATAGCAGCGAATGCCAAATCTGACCCGAAACTGTTATACAGCCACATCAGGAAGAAAACAACCGTCAAGGACCAGTTAATCAGGCTAAGGAAGGAAGGAGGAGAGACAACAAGAAATGACCGTGAAGTATGTGAGGAACTCAACAAGAGATTCAAAGAAATGTTCACAGAAGAGACAGAAGGGGCTCCAGAAAGACGGAGAGGTGGGGCACACCACAAACACCACACACAAACACACACACACACACACACACACACACACACACACACACACACACACACACACACACACACAAGTGTATAATTGACAACCAGCACGGTTTCAGGGAAGGAAAATCTTGTGTCATAAACCTACTAGAGTTTTATGACAAGGTGACAGAAGTAAGACAAGAGAGAGAGGGGTGGATCGACTGCATATTTTTGGACTGCAAGAAGGCCTTCGACACAGTTCCTCACAACAGGTTACTGCAAAAGCTAGAGGATCAGGCACACATAACAGGAAAGGCACTGTAATGGATCAGAGAATATCTGACAGGCAGGCAACAACGAGTCATGGTACGCGACGAGGTGTCAGAGTGGGCTCCTGTGACAAGCGGGGTTCCACAGGGGTCAGTCCTAGGACCTGTGCTGTTCTTGGTATATGTGAACGACATAACGGAAGGGATAGACTCAGAAGTGTCCTTGTTTGCAGATGATGCGAAGTTAATGAGAAGAATCAAATCGGATGAGGATCAGGCAGGACTACAAAGAGACCTGAACAGGCTACAAGCCTCGTCCAGCAACTGGCTCCTTGATTTTAACCCTGCCAAATGCAAAGTCATGAAGATTGGGGAAGGGCAAAGAAGACCGCAGACACAATATAGTTTAGATGGCCAAAGACTGCAAACCTCACTCAAGGAAAAAGATCTAAGGGTGAGTATAACACCGAGCATATCTCCTGAGGCGCACATCAATCAGATAACTGCTGCAGCATACGGGTGCCTGGCAAACCTACGGATAGCGTCCCGACACCTCAGTAAGGATTCGTTTAAGACTCTGTATACCATCTACGTCAGGCCCATACTGGAGTATGCAGCACCAGTTTGGAATCCACACCTAGTCAAGCACGTCAAGAAATTAGAGAAAGTGCAAAGGTTTGCAACAAGACTAGTCCCAGAGCTACGGGGATTGTCCTGCGAAGAAAGGTTGAGGGAAATCGGCCTGACGACACTGGAGGACAGGAGGGTCAGGGGAGACATGATAACGACATATAAAATACTGCGCGGAATAGACAAGGTGGACAAAGACGGGATGTTCCAGAGATGGGACACAGACACAAGAGGTCACAATTGGAAGTTGAAGACTCAGATGAATCAAAGGGTTGTTAGGAAGTATTTCTTCAGTCATAGAGTAGTCAGGCCATGAAATAGACTAGAAAGTGATGTAGTGGAGGCAGGAAGCATACATAGTTTTAAGGCGAGGTATGATAGAGCTCATGGGGCAGGGAGAGAGAGGACCTAGTAACAATCAGCGAAGAGGCGGGGCCAGGAGCTGTGAATCGACCCCTGCAACCACAAATAGGTGAGTACACACACACACACACACACACACAAACACACACACACACACACACACACACACACACACACACACACACACACACACACACACACACACACACACACACACACACAAGTGTATAATTGACAACCAGCACGGTTTCAGGGAAGGAAAATCTTGTGTCATAAACCTACTAGAGTTTTATGACAAGGTGACAGAAGTAAGACAAGAGAGAGAGGGGTGGATCGACTGCATATTTTTGGACTGCAAGAAGGCCTTCGACACAGTTCCTCACAAGAGGTTACTGCAAAAGCTAGAGGATCAGGCACACATAACAGGAAAGGCACTGTAATGGATCAGAGAATATCTGACAGGCAGGCAACAACGAGTCATGGTACGCGACGAGGTGTCAGAGTGGGCGCCTGTGACAAGCGGGGTTCCACAGGGGTCAGTCCTAGGACCTGTGCTGTTCTTGGTATATGTGAACGACATAACGGAAGGGATAGACTCAGAAGTGTCCTTGTTTGCAGATGATGCGAAGTTAATGAGAAGAATCAAATCGGATGAGGATCAGGCAGGACTACAAAGAGACCTGAACAGGCTACAAGCCTCGTCCAGCAACTGGCTCCTTGATTTTAACCCTGCCAAATGCAAAGTCATGAAGATTGGGGAAGGGCAAAGAAGACCGCAGACACAATATAGTTTAGATGGCCAAAGACTGCAAACCTCACTCAAGGAAAAAGATCTGGGGGTGAGTATAACACCGAGCATATCTCCTGAGGCGCACATCAATCAGATAACTGCTGCAGCATACGGGTGCCTGGCAAACCTACGGATAGCGTCCCGACACCTCAGTAAGGATTCGTTTAAGACTCTGTATACCATCTACGTCAGGCCCATACTGGAGTATGCAGCACCAGTTTGGAATCCACACCTAGTCAAGCACGTCAAGAAATTAGAGAAAGTGCAAAGGTTTGCAACAAGACTAGTCCCAGAGCTACGGGGATTGTCCTGCGAAGAAAGGTTGAGGGAAATCGGCCTGACGACACTGGAGGACAGGAGGGTCAGGGGAGACATGATAACGACATATAAAATACTGCGCGGAATAGACAAGGTGGACAAAGACGGGATGTTCCAGAGATGGGACACAGACACAAGAGGTCACAATTGGAAGTTGAAGACTCAGATGAATCAAAGGGTTGTTAGGAAGTATTTCTTCAGTCATAGAGTAGTCAGGCCATGAAATAGACTAGAAAGTGATGTAGTGGAGGCAGGAACCATACATAGTTTTAAGGCGAGGTATGATAGAGCTCATGGGGCAGGGAGAGAGAGGACCTAGTAACAATCAGCGAAGAGGCGGGGCCAGGAGTTGTGAATCGACCCCTGCAACCACAAATAGGTGAGTACACACACACACACACACACACACACACACACACACACACACACACACACACACACACACACACACACACACACACATACACACACACACACACACACGCACACACACACACACACACACACACACACACACACACACACACACACACACACACACACACACACACACACACACACACACACACACACACATATAAACACACAAACACTTCTTTCATGTAAGAGAAATGGTAAATCTGATAGACCTATAAAGGAAGGGCGGAGGCTGGCACTAGCTAGGAGCAGAGGAGCATGTGGGCGGAGGCTGGCACTAGCTAGGAGCAGAGGAGCATGTGGGCGGAGGCTGGCACTAGCTAGGAGCAGAGGAGCATGTGGGCGGAGGCTGGCACTAGCTAGGAGCAGAGGAGCATGTGGGCGGAGGCTGGCACTAGCTAGGAGCAGAGGAGCATGTGGGCGGAGGCTGGCACTAGCTAGGAGCAGAGGAGCATGTGGGCGGAGGCTGGCACTAGCTAGGAGCAGTGGAGCATGTGGGCGGAGGCTGGCACTAGCTAGGAGCAGTGGAGCATGTGGGCGGAGGCTGGCACTAGCTAGGAGCAGAGGAGCATGTGGACGGAGGCTGGCACTAGCTAGGAGCAGTGGAGCATGTGGGCGGAGGCTGGCACTAGCTAGGAGCAGAGGAGCATGTAGGCGAAGGCTGGCACTAGCTAGGAGCAGTGGAGCATGTAGGCGGAGGCTGGCACTAGCTAGGAGTGATAACAACCAGTCTGAAGGGAAGATTAAGAGGTGCGTGAGTTTCCCAGTCTCCAAATATCATGTTTATTTTTCTACTGTGTCCATAATTACTATCGCATTTGCTCTGTTTACTTTCGTAAGTCCAGAATCTTTCCTTAATTCATGGTATAACTTAAGAAATTTTTGAGGACGACAATTATATTGCTCAGGCCTGTACAACGCAATTGTTCTTAAAGATTTCTTAAGTTGTATAAAGATCCACGACTTTACCTTACGAAACAGACAAAGCAAATGAGATAGTAATTATGGACAAGGTAGATTATAGTGGAAAAATAACATATAATTAGAAGGTAGGGAGAACTGACGTGCTCCTTAATGCCCTTAGAGAAGGTAAACTGTACTAAAGTAAAGGAGGAGGTCCCTAAACATGGAAATATTGCTAAAATGGCAGAGGAAAGAGCCCTAAGTTGGTACAGGAAGTAAAGAAGGATGAGAAAACCTCTGAGAACAGGTTAATAAGGATAATGTAGAAGAAAAGAGTTATAAAGCAGAAGAAAGAATGAAAGAGGTGAAGAAGAACTCAGAGGGAATGAGAGGGAGGATATCAGGGACGGAAATAATGAAAGAAGGAAAGAGGGCAGCGAGGACGAAGATGGAAAGTCACTCCTGGAGATTCTTCTTGAAGATAGTGAGGCGAGGGAGGTGATAAGACAGACTGCGAGGGAAATGGTAAGAACAGACAAAGATATATGGAATGAAAGATGCTTGGAGAAGGGAGGGGAGGCCTAGTACATAGGAGATAGAAAGACGAAGAACGTGAGGTTACATCGATCATAGAGATCACTGGAGGACAGGAGGAGACTGGGCAGGTGGGAGATTTTCAGAGTCCTGGAAGGTTCTCCCAAAGAAAACAATGCTCTGTCAAATTAACCTCCTGGTACCATATAACGTAAGAGAGGATATTACGATACGTGCAGGCATATAATTTCAATTATTATTATTACAGTCATAACAAAGCGCTAAACCTACAAGGATCATATGGCGGCACACAAAGAAAATATAATAGGCTAAAGAAAAATATAATATGACTAAAGCACAGTCATGTAGCTTAGCTTCATGACTAAAGCACAGTCACGTAGCTTAGCTTCATGACTAAAGCACAGTCACGTAGCTTAGCTTCATGACTAAAGCACAGTCACGTAGCTTAGCTTCATGACTAAAGCACAGTCACGTAGCTTAGCTTCATGACTAAAGCACAGTCATGTAGCTTAGCTTCATGACTAAAGCACAGTCATGTAGCTTAGCTTCATGACTAAAGCACAGTCACGTAGCTTAGCTTCATGACTAAAGCACAGTCACGTAGCTTAGCTTCATGACTAAAGCACAGTCATGTAGCTTAGCTTCATGACTAAAGCACAGTCACGTAGCTTAGCTTCATGACTAAAGCACAGTCACGTAGCTTAGCTTCATGACTAAAGCACAGTCATGTAGCTTAGCTTCATGACTAAAGCACAGTCATGTAGCTTAGCTTCATGACTAAAGCACAGTCACGTAGCTTAGCTTCATGACTAAAGCACAGTCACGTAGCTTAGCTTCATGACTAAAGCACAGTCATGTAGCTTAGCTTCATGACTAAAGCACAGTCATGTAGCTTAGCTTCATGACTAAAGCACAGTCACGTAGCTTAGCTTCATGACTAAAGCACAGTCACGTAGCTTAGCTTCATGACTAAAGCACAGTCATGTAGCTTAGCTTCATGACTAAAGCACAGTCACGTAGCTTAGCTTCATGACTAAAGCACAGTCACGTAGCTTAGCTTCATGACTAAAGCACAGTCATGTAGCTTAGCTTCATGACTAAAGCACAGTCATGTAGCTTAGCTTCATGACTAAAGCACAGTCACGTAGCTTAGCTTCATGACTAAAGCACAGTCACGTAGCTTAGCTTCATGACTAAAGCACAGTCATGTAGCTTAGCTTCATGACTAAAGCACAGTCACGTAGCTTAGCTTCATGACTAAAGCACAGTCACGTAGCTTAGCTTCATGACTAAAGCACAGTCATGTAGCTTAGCTTCATGACTAAAGCACAGTCATGTAGCTTAGCTTCATGACTAAAGCACAGTCACGTAGCTTAGCTTCATGACTAAAGCACAGTCACGTAGCTTAGCTTCATGACTAAAGCACAGTCATGTAGCTTAGCTTCATGACTAAAGCACAGTCATGTAGCTTAGCTTCATGACTAAAGCACAGTCACGTAGCTTAGCTTCATGACTAAAGCACAGTCACGTAGCTTAGCTTCATGACTAAAGCACAGTCACGTAGCTTAGCTTCATGACTAAAGCACAGTCATGTAGCTTAGCTTCATGACTAAAGCACAGTCACGTAGCTTAGCTTCATGACTAAAGCACAGTCATGTAGCTTAGCTTCATGACTAAAGCACAGTCACGTAGCTTAGCTTCATGACTAAAGCACAGTCACTTAGTAGCTTAGCTTCATGACTAAAGCACAGTCATGTAGCTTAGCTTCATGACTAAAGCACAGTCATGTAGCTTAGCTTCATGACTAAAGCACAGTCATGTAGCTTAGCTTCATGACTAAAGCACAGTCATGTAGCTTAGCTTCATGACTAAAGCACAGTCACGTAGCTTAGCTTCATGACTAAAGCACAGTCATGTAGCTTAGCTTCATGACTAAAGCACAGTCATGTAGCTTAGCTTCATGACTAAAGCACAGTCATGTAGCTTAGCTTCATGACTAAAGCACAGTCATGTAGCTTAGCTTCATGACTAAAGCACAGTCATGTAGCTTAGCTTCATGACTAAAGCACAGTCACGTAGCTTAGCTTCATGACTAAAGCACAGTCACGTAGCTTAGCTTCATGACTAAAGCACAGTCACGTAGCTTAGCTTCATGACTAAAGCACAGTCACGTAGCTTAGCTTCATGACTAAAGCACAGTCACGTAGCTTAGCTTCATGACTAAAGCACAGTCATGTAGCTTAGCTTCATGACTAAAGCACAGTCACGTAGCTTAGCTTCATGACTAAAGCTCAGTCAAGCTTCATGACTAAAGCACAGTCATGTAGCTTAGCTTCATGACTAAAGCACAGTCATGTAGCTTAGCTTCATGACTAAAGCACAGTCATGTAGCTTAGCTTCATGACTAAAGCACAGTCACGTAGCTTAGCTTCATGACTAAAGCACAGTCATGTAGCTTAGCTTCATGAATAAAGCACAGTCATGTAGCTTAGCTTCATGACTAAAGCACAGTCACGTAGCTTAGCTTCATGACTAAAGCACAGTCATGTAGCTTAGCTTCATGACTAAAGCACAGTCATGTAGCTTAGCTTCATGACTAAAGCACAGTCATGTAGCTTAGCTTCATGAATAAAGCACAGTCATGTAGCTTAGCTTCATGACTAAAGCACAGTCACGTAGCTTAGCTTCATGACTAAAGCACAGTCACGTAGCTTAGCTTCATGACTAAAGCACAGTCATGTAGCTTAGCTTCATGACTGAAGCACAGTCATGTAGCTTAGCTTCATGACTAAAGCACAGGCATGTAGCTTAGCTTCATGACTAAAGCACAGTCACGTGTAGCTTAGCTTCATGACTAAAGCACAGTCATGTAGCTTAGCTTCATGACTAAAGCACAGTCATGTAGCTTAGCTTCATGACTAAAGCACAGTCATGTAGCTTAGCTTCATGACTAAAGCACAGTCACGTAGCTTAGCTTCATGACTAAAGCACAGTCATGTAGCTTAGCTTCATGACTAAAGCACAGGCATGTAGCTTAGCTTCATGACTAAAGCACAGTCACGTAGCTTAGCTTCATGACTAAAGCACAGTCATGTAGCTTAGCTTCATGACTAAAGCACAGTCATGTAGCTTAGCTTCATGACTAAAGCACAGTCACGTAGCTTAGCTTCATGACTAAAGCACAGGCATGTAGCTTAGCTTCATGACTAAAGCACAGGCATGTAGCTTAGCTTCATGACTAAAGCACAGTCATGTAGCTTAGCTTCATGACTAAAGCACAGGCATGTAGCTTAGCTTCATGACTAAAGCACAGTCATGTAGCTTAGCTTCATGACTAAAGCACAGTCACGTAGCTTAGCTTCATGACTAAAGCACAGGCATGTAGCTTAGCTTCATGACTAAAGCACAGGCATGTAGCTTAGCTTCATGACTAAAGCACAGTCACGTAGCTTAGCTTCATGACTAAAGCACAGGCATGTAGCTTAGCTTCATGACTAAAGCACAGGCATGTAGCTTAGCTTCATGACTAAAGCACAGTCACGTAGCTTAGCTTCATGACTAAAGCACAGGCATGTAGCTTAGCTTCATGACTAAAGCACAGGCATGTAGCTTAGCTTCATGACTAAAGCACAGTCACGTAGCTTAGCTTCATGACTAAAGCACAGGCATGTAGCTTAGCTTCATGACTAAAGCACAGGCATGTAGCTTAGCTTCATGACTAAAGCACAGGCATGTAGCTTAGCTTCATGACTAAAGCACAGGCATGTAGCTTAGCTTCATGACTAAAGCACAGGCATGTAGCTTAGCTTCATGACTAAAGCACAGTCACGTAGCTTAGCTTCATGACTAAAGCACAGGCATGTAGCTTAGCTTCATGACTAAAGCACAGGCATGTAGCTTAGCTTCATGACTAAAGCACAGTCATGTAGCTTAGCTTCATGACTAAAGCACAGGCATGTAGCTTAGCTTCATGACTAAAGCACAGGCATGTAGCTTAGCTTCATGACTAAAGCACAGGCATGTAGCTTAGCTTCATGACTAAAGCACAGGCATGTAGCTTAGCTTCATGACTAAAGCACAGGCATGTAGCTTAGCTTCATGACTAAAGCACAGTCATGTAGCTTAGCTTCATGACTAAAGCACAGTCATGTAGCTTAGCTTCATGACTAAAGCACAGGCATGTAGCTTAGCTTCATGACTAAAGCACAGTCATGTAGCTTAGCTTCATGACTAAAGCACAGTCATGTAGCTTAGCTTCATGACTAAAGCACAGTCATGTAGCTTAGCTTCATGACTAAAGCACAGTCATGTAGCTTAGCTTCATGACTAAAGCACAGTCATGTAGCTTAGCTTCATGACTAAAGCACAGTCACGTAGCTTAGCTTCATGACTAAAGCACAGTCACGTAGCTTAGCTTCATGACTAAAGCACAGTCACGTAGCTTAGCTTCATGACTAAAGCACAGTCACGTAGCTTAGCTTCATGACTAAAGCACAGTCATGTAGCTTAGCTTCATGACTAAAGCACAGTCACGTAGCTTAGCTTCATGACTAAAGCACAGTCATGTAGCTTAGCTTCATGACTAAAGCACAGTGTAGCTTAGCTTCATGTAAAGCTTAGCTTAGCATGACTAAAGCACACTCATGTAGCTTAGCTTCATGACTAAAGCACAGTCATGTAGCTTAGCTTCATGACTAAAGCACAGTCATGTAGCTTAGCTTCATGACTAAAGCACAGTCACGTAGCTTAGCTTCATGACTAAAGCACAGTCACGTAGCTTAGCTTCATGACTAAAGCACAGTCATGTAGCTTAGCTTCATGACTAAAGCACAGTCACGTAGCTTAGCTTCATGACTAAAGCACAGTCATGTAGCTTAGCTTCATGACTAAAGCACAGTCACGTAGCTTAGCTTCATGACTAAAGCACAGTCATGTAGCTTAGCTTCATGACTAAAGCACAGTCATGTAGCTTAGCTTCATGACTAAAGCACAGTCATGTAGCTTAGCTTCATGACTAAAGCACAGTCACGTAGCTTAGCTTCATGACTAAAGCACAGTCATGTAGCTTAGCTTCATGACTAAAGCACAGTCATGTAGCTTAGCTTCATGACTAAAGCACAGTCATGTAGCTTAGCTTCATGACTAAAGCACAGTCATGTAGCTTAGCTTCATGACTAAAGCACAGTCATGTAGCTTAGCTTCATGACTAAAGCACAGTCATGTAGCTTAGCTTCATGACTAAAGCACAGTCATGTAGCTTAGCTTCATGACTAAAGCACAGTCATGTAGCTTAGCTTCATGACTAAAGCACAGTCATGTAGCTTAGCTTCATGACTAAAGCACAGTCATGTAGCTTAGTAGCTTAGCTTCATGACTAAAGCACAGTCACGTAGCTTAGCTTCATGACTAAAGCACAGTCACGTAGCTTAGCTTCATGACTAAAGCACAGTCACGTAGCTTAGCTTCATGACTAAAGCACAGTCACGTAGCTTAGCTTCATGACTAAAGCACAGTCACGTAGCTTAGCTTCATGACTAAAGCACAGTCATGTAGCTTAGCTTCATGACTAAAGCACAGTCACGTAGCTTAGCTTCATGACTAAAGCTCAGTCATGTAGCTTAGCTTCATGACTAAAGCACAGTCATGTAGCTTAGCTTCATGACTAAAGCACAGTCATGTAGCTTAGCTTCATGACTAAAGCACAGTCACGTAGCTTAGCTTCATGACTAAAGCACAGTCATGTAGCTTAGCTTCATGAATAAAGCACAGTCATGTAGCTTAGCTTCATGACTAAAGCACAGTCACGTAGCTTAGCTTCATGACTAAAGCACAGTCATGTAGCTTAGCTTCATGACTAAAGCACAGTCACGTAGCTTAGCTTCATGACTAAAGCACAGTCATGTAGCTTAGCTTCATGAATAAAGCACAGTCATGTAGCTTAGCTTCATGACTAAAGCACAGTCACGTAGCTTAGCTTCATGACTAAAGCACAGTCACGTAGCTTAGCTTCATGACTAAAGCACAGTCATGTAGCTTAGCTTCATGACTAAAGCACAGTCACGTAGCTTAGCTTCATGACTAAAGCACAGTCATGTAGCTTAGCTTCATGACTAAAGCACAGTCACGTAGCTTAGCTTCATGACTGAAGCACAGTCATGTAGCTTAGCTTCATGACTAAAGCACAGGCATGTAGCTTAGCTTCATGACTAAAGCACAGTCACGTAGCTTAGCTTCATGACTAAAGCACAGTCATGTAGCTTAGCTTCATGACTAAAGCACAGTCATGTAGCTTAGCTTCATGACTAAAGCACAGTCATGTAGCTTAGCTTCATGACTAAAGCACAGTCACGTAGCTTAGCTTCATGACTGAAGCACAGTCATGTAGCTTAGCTTCATGACTAGAGCACAGGCATGTAGCTTAGCTTCATGACTAAAGCACAGTCACGTAGCTTAGCTTCATGACTAAAGCACAGTCATGTAGCTTAGCTTCATGACTAAAGCACAGTCATGTAGCTTAGCTTCATGACTAAAGCACAGTCACGTAGCTTAGCTTCATGACTAAAGCACAGGCATGTAGCTTAGCTTCATGACTAAAGCACAGGCATGTAGCTTAGCTTCATGACTAAAGCACAGTCACGTAGCTTAGCTTCATGACTAAAGCACAGGCATGTAGCTTAGCTTCATGACTAAAGCACAGGCATGTAGCTTAGCTTCATGACTAAAGCACAGGCATGTAGCTTAGCTTCATGACTAAAGCACAGGCATGTAGCTTAGCTTCATGACTAAAGCACAGGCATGTAGCTTAGCTTCATGACTAAAGCACAGTCACGTAGCTTAGCTTCATGACTAAAGCACAGGCATGTAGCTTAGCTTCATGACTAAAGCACAGGCATGTAGCTTAGCTTCATGACTAAAGCACAGTCACGTAGCTTAGCTTCATGACTAAAGCACAGGCATGTAGCTTAGCTTCATGACTAAAGCACAGGCATGTAGCTTAGCTTCATGACTAAAGCACAGGCATGTAGCTTAGCTTCATGACTAAAGCACAGGCATGTAGCTTAGCTTCATGACTAAAGCACAGGCATGTAGCTTAGCTTCATGACTAAAGCACAGTCACGTAGCTTAGCTTCATGACTAAAGCACAGGCATGTAGCTTAGCTTCATGACTAAAGCACAGGCATGTAGCTTAGCTTCATGACTAAAGCACAGGCATGTAGCTTAGCTTCATGACTAAAGCACAGGCATGTAGCTTAGCTTCATGACTAAAGCACAGGCATGTAGCTTAGCTTCATGACTAAAGCACAGGCATGTAGCTTAGCTTCATGACTAAAGCACAGGCATGTAGCTTAGCTTCATGACTAAAGCACAGTCACGTAGCTTAGATTCATGACTAAAGCACAGTCACGTAGCTTAGCTTCATGACTAAAGCACAGGCATGTAGCTTAGCTTCATGACTAAAGCACAGTCACGTAGCTTAGCTTCATGACTAAAGCACAGTCACGTAGCTTAGCTTCATGACTAAAGCACAGTCATGTAGCTTAGCTTCATGACTAAAGCACAGTCATGTAGCTTAGCTTCATGACTAAAGCACAGTCATGTAGCTTAGCTTCATGACTAAAGCACAGTCATGTAGCTTAGCTTCATGACTAAAGCACAGTCACGTAGCTTAGCTTCATGACTAAAGCACAGTCATGTAGCTTAGCTTCATGACTAAAGCACAGTCACGTAGCTTAGCTTCATGACTAAAGCACAGGCATGTAGCTTAGCTTCATGACTAAAGCACAGGCATGTAGCTTAGCTTCATGACTAAAGCACAGGCATGTAGCTTAGCTTCATGACTAAAGCACAGTCACGTAGCTTAGCTTCATGACTAAAGCACAGGCATGTAGCTTAGCTTCATGACTAAAGCACAGTCATGTAGCTTAGCTTCATGACTAAAGCACAGTCATGTAGCTTAGCTTCATGACTAAAGCACAGTCATGTAGCTTAGCTTCATGACTAAAGCACAGTCACGTAGCTTAGCTTCATGACTAAAGCACAGGCATGTAGCTTAGCTTCATGACTAAAGCACAGGCATGTAGCTTAGCTTCATGACTAAAGCACAGGCATGTAGCTTAGCTTCATGACTAAAGCACAGTCACGTAGCTTAGCTTCATGACTAAAGCACAGGCATGTAGCTTAGCTTCATGACTAAAGCACAGTCACGTAGCTTAGCTTCATGACTAAAGCACAGACATGTAGCTTAGCTTCATGACTAAAGCACAGTCATGTAGCTTAGCTTCATGACTAAAGCACAGGCATGTAGCTTAGCTTCATGACTAAAGCACAGTCATGTAGCTTAGCTTCATGACTAAAGCACAGTCATGTAGCTTAGCTTCATGACTAAAGCACAGTCACGTAGCTTAGCTTCATGACTAAAGCACAGTCATGTAGCTTAGCTTCATGACTAAAGCACAGTCACGTAGCTTAGCTTCATGACTAAAGCACAGTCATGTAGCTTAGCTTCATGACTAAAGCACAGTCATGTAGCTTAGCTTCATGACTAAAGCACAGTCATGTAGCTTAGCTTCATGACTAAAGCACAGTCATGTAGCTTAGCTTCATGACTAAAGCAGAGTCATGTAGCTTACCTTCATGACTAAAGCACAGGCATGTAGCTTAGCTTCATGACTAAAGCACAGTCATGTAGCTTAGCTTCATGACTAAAGCACAGGCATGTAGCTTAGCTTCATGACTAAAGCACAGTCATGTAGCTTAGCTTCATGACTGAAGCACAGTCATGTAGCTTAGCTTCATGACTAAAGCACAGTCATGTAGCTTAGCTTCATGACTAAAGCACAGTCATGTAGCTTAGCTTCATGACTGAAGCACAGTCATGTAGCTTAGCTTCATGACTAAAGCACAGGCATGTAGCTTAGCTTCATGACTAAAGCACAGTCACGTAGCTTAGCTTCATGACTAAAGCACAGTCATGTAGCTTAGCTTCATGGCTAAAGCACAGTCACGTAGCTTAGCTTCATGACTAAAGCACAGTCACGTAGCTTAGCTTCATGACTAAAGCACAGTCATGTAGCTTAGCTTCATGACTAAAGCACAGTCATGTAGCTTAGCTTCATGACTAAAGCACAGTCATGTAGCTTAGCTTCATGACTAAAGCACAGTCACGTAGCTTAGCTTCATGGCTAAAGCACAGTCACGTAGCTTAGCTTCATGACTAAAGCACAGTCACGTAGCTTAGCTTCATGACTAAAGCACAGTCATGTAGCTTAGCTTCATGACTAAAGCACAGTCATGTAGCTTAGCTTCATGACTAAAGCACAGTCATGTAGCTTAGCTTCATGACTAAAGCACAGTCATGTAGCTTAACTTCATGACTAAAGCACAGTCACGTAGCTTAGCTTCATGACTAAAGCACAGGCATGTAGCTTAGCTTCATGACTAAAGCACAGTCACGTAGCTTAGCTTCATGACTAAAGCACAGTCACGTAGCTTAGCTTCATGACTAAAGCACAGGCATGTAGCTTAGCTTCATGACTAAAGCACAGTCACGTAGCTTAGCTTCATGACTAAAGCACAGGCATGTAGCTTAGCTTCATGACTAAAGCACAGTCATGTAGCTTAGCTTCATGACTAAAGCACAGGCATGTAGCTTAGCTTCATGACTAAAGCACAGTCACGTAGCTTAGCTTCATGACTAAAGCACAGTCACGTAGCTTAGCTTCATGACTAAAGCACAGTCATGTAGCTTAGCTTCATGACTAAAGCACAGTCATGTAGCTTAGCTTCATGACTAAAGCACAGTCACGTAGCTTAGCTTCATGACTAAAGCACAGTCATGTAGCTTAGCTTCATGACTAAAGCACAGTCACGTAGCTTAGCTTCATGACTAAAGCACAGTCACGTAGCTTAGCTTCATGACTAAAGCACAGTCACGTAGCTTAGCTTCATGACTAAAGCACAGTCACGTAGCTTAGCTTCATGACTAAAGCACAGTCACGTAGCTTAGCTTCATGACTAAAGCACAGTCACGTAGCTTAGCTTCATGACTAAAGCACAGTCAGCTTCATGACTCACAGTAGCTTAGCTTCATGACTAAAGCACAGTCACGTAGCTTAGCTTCATGACTAAAGGACAGTCACGTAGCTTAGCTTCATGACTAAAGCACAGTCACGTAGCTTAGCTTCATGACTAAAGCACAGTCACGTAGCTTAGCTTCATGACTGTGCTTCAGATTGTTCAAGACTATGGTACACGTCACCAACTTCAAGTCTGAGGGACTGATTACCTCATCTTTCGTATATAATTCTACATTCCTCATATTATGTTCTTTTATTAATAAAGTCACTGGAGGGCGAAACGTCTACAAATAAAGATACCCAGATGTTGCACATGTGTCGAATTCTTCATCTTATCGGTATTGAACACCATTCATGTACAAAGAATAATTTAACGTGTTTAAACGAGAATACTTTTTCCCGATGTTTTAAACATAAAACATCTAAAGCTGTGCCTAAACATCTGAATTTAACTCCCCAGTCGTCATATGTTTAGCCCCTGGTATTAAACACATTAAGCTCCACCAGTGAGTGTTCTAGATGTTATCAAAGCCTCTCCAGGATGCTGGGGATGGGTCCTACAACTCTGGTTACAGGTGGCGATGCCAGTTGTACCCAGAATATGGTCCTCGTTACCGTACACAAATGTTGAAAATTTAAAGCCGATTAGATGAGGCATTCTCGAGTTATGAGATAAATAAAAGCGAAAATTCTGGAGGAGAAAAAAGAGTCAACTAATAGACATTTATCTTCAGGAATACGTAATAATAATAATAATAATAATAATAATAATAATAATAATAATAATAATAATAATAATAATAATAATAATAATAATAATAATAATAATAATAATAATCTACGATATAATTATAAATAAAAAATATGTACGTGTGTATTTGCTTAATGTGTGTACTCAGCTATATATGGTTCCAGGGATCGATTCACAGCTCCTGGACCCCGTGTGTGTGTGTGTGTGTGTGTGTGTGTGTGTGTGTGTGAGGGGGGTGTTGCTGAGGTAGAGTCCTAGCTCCTGGCTTCCCCTCTAAACATCCCGCCTGCCAGATTCAGTCTCTCTTAGCCTCGTGAACACTGTCGTACCTACTTCTAAAACCATGTACGAAGTTTGCCTTCACTACCACTTCAGCGAAAGCATACCGCTGTCTGACCGCCCTGAAACATCACTCACAGATACGCACACCACATGTGCGTATCTGAGTGTGCACTAATATGTGTGCGTATACTGGTACACACTCTAATAGGACAACGCAATCCATTAACGCACTGCGTTAGTGTCACTAGTGTCACTCACCTGTCGTTACCACGTCTGCTCTACCAGTCAAGAATATTTACGATTTTTCGCAGCTATTCTGAAGCTGTAAAAAATTTGTTAATTAAAAAAACTTTTTTTTTTTTTTTTGGGGGGGGGGGGGTTAGATTCTCTCATTTCGAGACCATCAACTATTGTTCCTTCTGAGTCCATCAACTGTTGTTTATGAGTCCATCAACTGTTGTTTATGAGTCCATCAACTGTTATTTATGAGTCCATCAACTGTTGTTTATGAGTCCATCAACTGTTATTTATGAGTCCATCAACTGTTGTTTATGAGTCCATCAACTATTGGTTCTTCAGAGTCCATCAACTATTGGTTCTTCAGAGACCATCAACTATTGGTTCTTCAGAGACCATCAACTATTGGTTCTTCAGAGACCATCAACTACTGGTTCTTCAGAGACCATCAACTACTGGTTCTTCAGAGACCATCAACTATTGGTTCTTCAGAGACCATCAACTATTGGTTCTTCAGAGACCATCAACTATTGGTTCTTCAGAGACCATCAACTATTGGTTCTTCAGAGACCATCAACTACTGGTTCTTCAGAGACCATCAACTACTGGTTCTTCAGAGACCATCAACTATTGGTTCTTCAGAGACCATCAACTATTGGTTCTTCAGAGACCATCAACTACTGGTTCTTCAGAGACCATCAACTATTGGTTCTTCAGAGACCATCAACTATTGGTTCTTCAGAGACCATCAACTATTGGTTCTTCAGAGACCATCAACTATTGGTTCTTCAGAGTCCATCAATTACTGGTTCTTCAGAGACCATCAACTATTGGTTCTTCAGAGACCATCAACTATTGGTTCTTCAGAGACCATCAACTACTGGTTCTTCAGAGACCATCAACTATTGGTTCTTCAGAGACCATCAACTATTGGTTCTTCAGAGTCCATCAATTACTGGTTCTTCAGAGACCATCAACTACTGGTTCTTCAGAGACCATCAACTATTGGTTCTTCAGAGACCATCAACTATTGGTTCTTCAGAGTCCATCAATTACTGGTTCTTCAGAGACCATCAACTATTGGTTCTTCAGAGACCATCAACTACTGGTTCTTCAGAGACCATCAACTATTGGTTCTTCAGAGTCCATCAATTACTGGTTCTTCAGAGACCATCAACTACTGGTTCTTCAGAGACCATCAACTATTGGTTCTTCAGTGACCATCAAGTATTGGTTCTTCAGAGACCATCAACTATTGGTTCTTCAGAGACCATCAACTATTGGTTCTTCAGAGACCATCAACTACTGGTTCTTCAGAGACCATCAACTATTGGTTCTTCAGAGTCCATCAATTACTGGTTCTTCAGAGACCATCAACTACTGGTTCTTCAGAGACCATCAACTATTGGTTCTTCAGAGACCATCAACTATTGGTTCTTCAGAGACCATCAACTACTGGTTCTTCAGAGACCATCAACTACTGGTTCTTCAGAGACCATCAACTACTGGTTCTTCAGAGACCATCAACTACTGGTTCTTCAGAGACCATCAACTACTGGTTCTTCAGAGACCATCAACTACTGGTTCTTCAGAGACCATCAACTACTGGTTCTTCAGAGACCATCAACTACTGGTTCTTCAGAGACCATCAACTACTGGTTCTTCAGAGACCATCAACTATTGGTTCTTCAGAGACCATCAACTACTGGTTCTTCAGAGACCATCAACTACTGGTTCTTCAGAGACCATCAACTACTGGTTCTTCAGAGACCATCAACTACTGGTTCTTCAGAGACCATCAACTACTGGTTCTTCAGAGACCATCAACTACTGGTTCTTCAGAGACCATCAACTACTGGTTCTTCAGAGACCATCAACTACTGGTTCTTCAGAGACCATCAACTATTGGTTCTTCAGAGACCATCAACTACTGGTTCTTCAGAGACCATCAACTACTGGTTCTTCAGAGACCATCAACTACTGGTTCTTCAGAGTCAACATCTTCAACTACTGGTTCTTCAGAGTCCATCAACTACTGGTTCTTCAGAGTCCATCAACTACTGGTTCTTCAGAGTCCATCAACTACTGGTTCTTCAGAGTCCATCAACTACTGGTTCTTCAGAGACCATCAACTACTGGTTCTTCAGAGACCATCAACTACTGGTTCTTCAGAGACCATCAACTACTGGTTCTTCAGAGACCATCAACTACTGGTTCTTCAGAGACCATCAACTACTGGTTCTTCAGAGACCATCAACTACTGGTTCTTCAGAGACCATCAACTATTGGTTCTTCAGAGACCATCAACTACTGGTTCTTCAGAGACCATCAACTACTGGTTCTTCAGAGACCATCAACTACTGGTTCTTCAGAGACCATCAACTACTGGTTCTTCAGAGACCATCAACTACTGGTTCTTCAGAGTCCATCAACTACTGGTTCTTCAGAGACCATCAACTACTGGTTCTTCAGAGACCATCAACTACTGGTTCTTCAGAGACCATCAACTACTGGTTCTTCAGAGACCATCAACTACTGGTTCTTCAGAGACCATCAACTACTGGTTCTTCAGAGACCATCAACTACTGGTTCTTCAGAGACCATCAACTATTGGTTCTTCAGAGACCATCAACTACTGGTTCTTCAGAGACCATCAACTACTGGTTCTTCAGAGACCATCAACTACTGGTTCTTCAGAGACCATCAACTACTGGTTCTTCAGAGACCATCAACTACTGGTTCTTCAGAGACCATCAGAGTCCCTCCAGTGGTCTCCTTCAAGGCTCTCAAGAATCTGTCACATACTTACAATATTTTCTAACAGGTTTTCCCAGATTTATCCAACAATACATTGTATATACTGTGGAAAGTGCAGTTCCCTCGGAGAGCGGCAGTGTATATACACTGCGGGGTGGTGGTGTATATTTTAACATATTTACCAGGCATAGAGAAGCCGTGGCTAGCTACCCGCGTGCGGGTATTTTACTCCACTCAGTGTGGGTAGTTTGTTCATTCAATTCGGCTCGTGAATAAAACAGCTGAATGTGTAGTTGGGATCTGAGTGAGGTAACTTACATTCACTTAAGCTGACACAGGGACTAGAGGGGACACGATAACGACGTACAAAATATTGAGAGGAATTGACAGGGTGAACAGTGATAGAATGTTTCAGAGATGGGAAATGGGAACAAGAAGGCACAACTGGAAGTTGAAAACTCAGATGAGCAATTGCGATGTTGTCAGGAAGTGAAACAATCTGGAGAGTGAAGTGTGAGAGGCAGTAGGCAGGATATATATATATATATATATATATATATATATATATATATATATATATATATATATATATATATATATATATATATATATATATATATATATATATATATATATATATATATATATATATATATATATACGCACACAGTAGTG
Organism: Cherax quadricarinatus; assembly: GCF_038502225.1. NCBI lineage: Eukaryota > Metazoa > Arthropoda > Malacostraca > Decapoda > Parastacidae > Cherax > Cherax quadricarinatus. Next base: position 13,543,167 of record NC_091359.1, on the reverse strand, counting down.
TGAATATTAATTGGGACAGGAGTAAATTTTGTGACTATCTCATAATGTTTTAGGCTTCCGCTTCAGTAATGTAGTTTGGGTTCTTTTCTTTTCAGATGAGTTTGCCACTGACTTCGGGCAATCATTCGAGATGTTACCCTACGACTCTCGTCAGTGCTACAACAGCTGTTCTTCTGTAAGGTTATTCCTGCAAGCGTGCTCCGTGAGTGAATGTGGTTTCGTCAAATTCTCCTCTCAGTTTCATGATAACTGCTGAAATTCCTGGTGGATTTTATACCTAGGAAGAGTGCAAGTATCGTAGCTCTTAGAAAACATGTTGATTTTGAATATCAGACAGATCATCTAGCAAAGTCAACTGCTGGTCGGATTCTGAAGAGAGCTGACGACACTGGTGACTGTGGAGCGCTGCGTCGAGGAAGATGCAGAAGAAAACGCAAGACAGTACCTCACGATGACAAGGTTATCATAAGAAATAGTGTGAAGGATCCCAAGAAAACCAGCAAAGATCTACAGAGAGATTTGGCTTCAGCTGCGTAAATGTTGATTCTTTAATTATTCGATGAAGGCTCCTTAAAATTGACGGTACTGTCAGAAAACCGGTAAAGAAACAATTGTTGACTGATACTATGAAGGAAAAACGGACTACAGATGAATGGAGAAAGTTATATTTTGAGATGAAGCGCATTTCGAAGTGGGTATTTTTTAAATAAACATTTATTTTCCAAACAAATGTCTTATTTCATCACTGTCCTAATTAATAAATCAATATGTACAATGTGTGGTGTAAATATTATGCAGAAAATTCGGAGTGTGGAAATTAGGAGAAGATGTGGAGTTAATAAAAGTATTAGTCAGAGGGCTGAAGAGGGATTGTTGAGGTGGTTTGGTCATTTAGAGAGAATGGATCAAAGTAGAATGACATGGAGAGCATTTAAATCTGTAGGGGAAGGAAGGCGGGGTAGGGGTCGTCCTCGAAAAGGTTGGAAGGAAGGGGTAAGGGAGGTTTTGTGGGCGAGGGGCTTGGACTTCCAGCAGGCGTGCGTGAGGGTGTTCGATAGGAGTGAATGGAGACAAATGGTATTTGGGACCTGACGATATGTTGGAGTGTGAGCAGGGTAATATATAGTGAAGGGATTCAGGGAAACCGGTTATTCTTAAATAGCCGGACTTGAGTCCTGGAAATGGGAAGTACAATGCCTGCTCTCTAAAGGGGGGGTTCAGGATATTGGCAGTTTGGAGGGATATGTTGTGTATCTTTATACGTATATGCTTCTAAACTGTTGTGTTCTGAGCACCTCTGCAAAAACAGTGATTATGTATGAGTGAGGTGAAAGAGTTGAATGATGATGAAAGTATTTTCTTTTTGGGTATTTTCTTTCTTTTTGGGTCACCCTGCCTCGGTGGGAGATGGCCGACTTGTTATTTATATATATATATATATATATATATATATATATATATATATATATATATATATATATATATATATATATATATATATATATATATATATATATCTAACTGACTATGTGAAATGTTAAATGGCTGGAAGATAAGTTCTATTCCCAGTATGGAGGTATTGTTTGCATGGCGTACCTCTAACAAGCCGCCTCACGACATGAGGGAAGGGAACCTCGATGTACTGAAGGGCTCTTGCTGTAAGGTACGGCAAATATCCTCTCCTTTCCTAAATCGACCCTCATTACCTTCCATATCCCCCCCCCCACTCTGCATGACCCTTCACGGAGGTTATTGCTGTAACAACCACATTTACTGTCAAGTGAGAGAGCTGGTTTAATTAGAAGAGTCTAATGGCGTATCATCGCTAGTGTAAAACTAGCTTAATGAAATTGGAAAGTTCACCCGGAAGAGGAAATAATCTAGAAGCTTGTAAGTCTTCCTACGAAGAAGACATCAAGGAGAAGCAGCCCAGCCACCGTGGAGAGAAGACGTCGTCGTTCCTGCTCTTCAGCTGAGCAACTCTGAACACTGTTGCTCGAGAATTTGCTTGGGTTATCCTGAGTAGTTCTTCACCAGAGCTGAGAGGAAAGTTGCTTGCAGTCACTTCGAGCCCCATCCCATCAAGAGGGTAAGGCGGTGACTTGCTTGCTTGTTCACCCCTCTCATCCCTATCCCCCCATCCTTCCCCATCCTCCCCTCACCCAAACATCAACACTGGCCCACACACTTAACACACTACATACATTGCTATCCTTCTGACTTTCCTATCTTCTTCTTTTCGGCAAGTTCGCTTTGGCGAGTTAACACAAGGCATTTTGACCATCCGGTAGCCCGTGTGGTTTTTTAAAATCCGGCCGATCTTTGCCTTGGGCCCTTTCCCCTCACTACTCGAGGGTAGGCTATCTTAGGGGCTGACCTTCATAAGTCAGCTGAAATAGGATGTTAGGCTAACATTAAGGAAAGATCCCTTTTTGTTAAGCAACTCCTCTGCCAGATGCTCCTTCCCAGACATCATGGCGAAGATACGTGTAAGATTACGCATTGATGGTAATCAAATGTCCATGAAAGAAATTCTAACATGTATTTGCTCGAACTCAACTGTTGCTCCAGTGGATGTTTTTCAAACCCACGCTGGAGCAGTACTTCTCCTCTCTTCGGAAGAAGAGTTACTTCAACTGCTGAAGCATGATGTCCTTGATAAACTGAAGACTTCTGGTGTTACCCCAGTTGCACCTGAGAGCTATCAAGCTCAGAGGACTGTGTTTGTGGCCAGAATCAACAGTTTTATGAAACATAGCACTGTGAATGAAATTGTTGAGGACATTAATACAGAGAATTCTGAATTTAGGGCTGTAGAAGCACATAAATTCTCGAATCCTAACAACAACAAGGTAACCTTAAAATTAATCCTTGAGACACCTGAGGAGGCCAAACTTGTGTGTCAAAATGGCTTCAAATGTTTTGGCACCAGATGTACACCTGACCAAATCTCTCTTGAACGCTTTGTCAGTGTGACACAATGTTTTAAGTGTTATGCCTTTGGTCATAACAACAACAAATGCAGTACTCAAGGGCAGATTTGTAGCATTTGCTCTGGCCAACATTCGTATCGTGATTGCAACAACAAAAATACACCCAAATGTGTCCTCTGCAACGGAAAACATCATGCTGTTTCTGCTATTTGTCCTGAAAGAAAAAAGGAAATGCAAAAAATTCTTGAAGCCAAGAAACTGTCCACTTCTAAGAAGACCACTCCCCAGGCACCGCCAACGATGACCCAAACTTCCTTCCCAGCTCTGCCTGGATCAAGTGGGACTCCTCAAGTCTTTACCAATGGTTCCAATGTTTGGAATTCTGCCCCTCTTGGAGCGCCCCAATCTAACCCTCACTTACAACATACACAAACGCAACAACAAGGTTCAGTCTCATCTCCTATGTCTCAGGTATCCACAGCCGGGGATATGACGAGAGCACAACTAATGTATATGCTGGCCAAAGACATAGCAGGTGGTGACATTCAACTCTGCTCTCAGGTTTTAAATGATCTGTTAATGGCTAATGGGATCACTCCCATCACTATCCCAGAAAATGTGAAGGCTATTATGACCCAGCCTTCTCATAACAAGAAGTATGTACCATACTCTACATCTAAAAATAAGCCTAAGTCATCCCTGGCCCAGGGATCGCCCACCTCGCAAACCCAGGTTGTCAACTCCCCTCAACCCGATAAGTCAACACCTGAACATAACAATGCCCCAGAAAGTGGTGCCTACTCTCCCGCTATAGAAGCTGATCCTGTTGAACAGGAACTTTCCCAGGGTAACTCACCTTGCCTACCTAATATTCCCTTGGAGCCTCCACAGTCTCCCATTAACTCTCACGAGCCTCTGCTTCCTGTAACTGGGAATAGCATACCTCAGTTTTCTGATGATGACTCTAACGATTCTAATGAGTCTGTTAATATTACTACCTCTAGTGAAGATGATGGCATTTTTAATACACAAGCACCCACGCAAAAGTTCCCTCCTCCCCTTGACGAGTCCAGCAGGGATAGTGTGGATACAACACGTGACATTACTTGCAGGCGTTCAGACCGCAGTACACGAGCGAAGTGCAAGAAATAATGGGGATTACAATTTTCCAACTTAATGTTCAACATTTCTTTAATAACCGTTACCTTCTTGAGGTTGAACTACATAACTACAATCCCGATGTTATACTCTTGAACGAGACAGCTGCAAGAGTTGATCAACATATTAAATTACGTGGTTACTCTACTGTGGAGAAATCGAGAGGACCCTTTAGTGGTGTAGCCATCTTAGTTAAATTAGGCTATACATTTAAAAATATTCATGTTGATGAAGATAACATTCTTGCAATAGAAATAACAACGTCTCATGGACAACTAGTGATAGTAACTGGATATTTTCCCCCGAGACAGCCATATATAGAGTCAATTCCTCTACATAGGATATTAAGCAGAAATATTCCAACAATTCTAGCGGGAGATTTTAATGCTCATCACCCTGCCCTCTTCAACTGTGGAGCTGGTGTTCCACTGGGTGACTTAAAAGGAAAACAACTCTTTAATATCATGACAGCTAGAAACTTGTCATTTCAAAGCCCATTCTTCAAATCGTACATTGGACCTCATCCAGGAACACCAGATATAGTACTGACAAACAGAGACTGTGACATCTTTCACTGTCGTATATCTCCTGGTGGAAACGTAGGATCTGACCATATCCCTGTTATAATACAACTACAAACTTCTCCATTTAGAATACCTGTTCCTCCTAAACCCAATCTTAACACCCTAGGATTTGACCCCTTCAGGGCATATCTGGGTGATGATGAAATTGTATCATTGGAAAATCTACCTTCCAATGCAATTGATGATGCAATCAGGTCCCTGCATAATCGAATTATTGAAGCTACTAATGCAACTTGCCAATTAGCTTCCACAAAGATATACCAACAATATAAACCTACTAGGGAAATTAGAGACAATTTAAGAAATTATCAAGCAGAATATCGAAGGCATCTTCAAACGCGACAACCACCAGTAGCTACACTGCACCGATTAAGGCACGAATTAATTAACATGATTAGTCATCACAAACGGGACATATGGAAATTTGTAGTTCTTCAAGCTAATCAGTATCAACGTGAACCAGCAAAATTTTGGAGTAAGATCCGACAACTTTTAGGGGCAAAGCACAAGGCTCCTAACTACCTAGTTCATACCATCACTGATGAGGATGATGAAGATGTTGAAATTAAACTTGACGATCCACAGGACCAGGCTAATTTGATGGGTGATGTATGGGAGAAAATTCTCTCCCATAATAACAGTCGTCAATTTAATAATAATCATTATCAGTTGGTCAATGAATGGAGAGATGAGAACTTGGATGATCTACAACCACTACCTTGCATCGATACTTCAACTCTTGAAGATGCCCACCCGCTTACTAGACCTATTACATTACTAGAGATGAGTCAGGTTATTGGAAGAATGAGAAATAGAGCCCCTGGCCTCTCTGGAATAACAATGAAACAAATAAAGTACCTACCTAGAAATTGTAAACAGTCTTTGGTAAATATCTTTAATGCCATCTTGGCCTCAGGACATTTTCCAGTTGTTTTTAAGACTGCTAGGATGATCTTTCTTGCTAAGCCCAATAAAGACATTCACCAACCTGGGAACTATAGACCTATATCTTTACTTGAAGTCACTGGAAAAGTTCTTGAGAAGATCATTTCCAACAGATTGAACTACTATATGGAGTTTAATCACGTTTTTACTGAAAAACAATTTGGCTTTAGAACACATAGAGGTACCAATCATGCAATAAATGTTATTTTCGATACTGTAGCAAGTCTAAAACATCAGGGCAATCTTGCCTTAATTGCCACCAGAGATGTTCATAAAGCTTTTGATAGCTTATGGCATGATGGCCTTATATACAAACTTATTGACCTACCAGACCATAACTGGATTTTTCTCAGATTAATATATAATTTCTTAACTCAACGAAAAATCATTCCCACCTTTCATGGCAGGTCGACAGAACCTTTTATACCAACAGCTGGTGTCCCACAAGGTTCTTGTCTAAGTCCAATTCTGTTCAACATTTATGTGAATGACCTTCCTCAACCAGAGTTTAATGATACAATTGTGACACAGTTTGCAGATGATGTTATTCATGTCGTCTCATCAACTCCGGTAACAGGAAAATACAAGTATGAGAGAGTCATAGAAAAAATGAATATTGAACTTCGTAGAACATCTAATTGGGAAAAGAAATGGAGAATTACGACTAATCCCGACAAGGTCCTTGTTAGCACGATAGGATGTTTTGCATCAACAATTGAAGATAAAGGGGGTATCTCCATCAGAGGTACACCTGTAGCCATTAGAAACCCTAACAAGATCTTGGGATATGAAATAGACAGGCTGCTCCACTCAACATCTCATGTAACTAAAAAGATCAACACAGCCAAAGCCGGTCTTAGCAGACTCTTTCGATTCAATCAAGCCCCTCAACATGTCAAAAAACATCTGTATAAAATGATAATAAGACCAATACTCAAATACCCTTGTGTCCCAATGTCATTAACAACAAAGACCAACATGCTACGGTTACAAAGGGTCCAGAATAGAGCTCTTCGCTTTATTACCGATACCAGGAGGAGAGACAGAGTTAAAATGGCAGATTTACACACACAACAGGATATTACTGTCATAAATGTACGCCTTGACACCCTAAAAAAGAAACAACTTTATACAATGCAAGAACTATACATGCCAGATAGAGAACATCCTATACAAGTGGTAAATACCACAGATTATACCATCAATACTCCTCCTCACAGGACTCAAAGAATGACTCTCCCACAGAGGGTCCGTCGCTTTATACATAAAGATGATTACCCTCGACCCATGATATTGAGCAACCTCCCTGATGAAGAAGATTGGGTACCACCAGAACCCTTCTATGTATACTGAGAACATCATCGCCCCCAATTAGGGAGACATCTTATATAACTTTCTAATGTAAAATTATGTTATTTACTATGGCTGGACACCACCTGTAAGAAGCCATTGTCACGAAATTATAAACTGGCCAGAAAATTGCCTTTATTGTCGCATAAATATCCGTTGTGCAATCGCAAAAAAAAAAAAAAAAAAAAAAAAAAAAATGCAACTTGTATAATTACTACCAATTCAGAGTCGTGTACTTATATTCTGTTATATCTATGTGACTCTGATGGGTTAGTCTTATACCCCTTAAAGAATATCTTATCATTTCAGGTACACTTTTTAAATTACACCAAAGTGGTTGGGCCACTTACCTTTTATATCCTACCTCTCTCCCCCCTCCCACCCTTTTCCAAAATTTCTATCCTTACCCATCCTTCTTCCTTACCCATCTTACCAAAGCTCTGGTCTGGATACCGAATACCGAATACTTCCTACGAACATATTCCTGCAGGATGAACAACACTCCTGGCTACATGATCAACTTGATTACACTTAGTGACCAGTTGTGTACATAAGAACATAATTAGGGAGCACTGTAGCAGGTAGGAGGCAGGAGCTGACCTTCATGGGAGTAGATACCTAAGGTGGGTAGAGCACACACACCTTCACAGGAGAACCTATAAGAACATAAGAACATAAGAAAGAAGGAACACTGCAACAGGCAACCCATGCGGAGCAGGTCCATGTCCCCCCCCCGGATTAGACCAATGACCCCCCCCCCGGATTAGCCCAAAGACCCACCCAGTCTGGTCATCTCCACTCAAGGATGGAACACTGCACCAGACCCAGCAGCACAAGCTAGTCAGGTCCAACTCACACCCACCCACACCCACTCATGTGTTTATCTAACCTATTTTTAAAACTACACAACGTTTTAGCCTGAATAACTGTACTCGGGAGTTTGTTCCACTCATCCACAACTCTATTACCAAACCAGTGCTTTCCTACATCCTTCCTGAATCTGAATTTTTCCAACTTGAAACCATTGTTGCGAGTCCTGTCTTGGCTGGAAATTTTCAGCACGCTATTTACATCCCCTTTATTTATTCCTGTTTTCCATTTATACACCTCGATCATATCCCCCCTAATTCTACGCCTTTCGAGAGAGTGCAGATTCACGGCCCTCAGTCTATCCTCATAGGGAAGATTTCTGATACATGGGATCATCTTTGTCATCCTCCTCTGTACGTTTTCCAGAGCATTTATATCCATTCTGTAATACGGTGACCAGAACTGAGCAGCATAGTCTAAATGAGGCCTAACCAAGGATATACAGAGTTGAAGAACAACCTGAGGACTTCTATTATTTATACTTCTAGATATGAAGCCAAGAATTCTGTTAGCTTTATTGCGAACACTAATGCACTGTTGTCTTGGTTTTAAATTACTGCTAACCAGAACTCCTAAATCCTTTTCGCAATCAATAGTATTAAGATCTACATCATTTAGTTTATATGTGGCATGGTTATTTACCTGTCCAACATTTAGAACTTTGCATTTGTCAATATTAAACTGCATCTGCCACTTCTCCGACCATTGCATCAGTCTATTCAAATCATCCTGGAGTGCTCTAGTGTCCTCATTAGAATGAATTGGACGGCCTATTTTGGTGTCATCAGCAAATTTGCTTATGTCGCTATTTATTCCCTCATCTATGTCGTTTATGTAAATTGTGAACAACAACGGGCCCAACACCGACCCCTGAGGAACACCGCTTGTGACGTGCCCCCATTCTGATTTCTCCCCATTTATGCAAACTCTCTGCTGTCTATTTGCCAGCCATGCCTCTACCCAGGAAAAAACTTCTCCTATTCCATGTGCCTTAAGTTTCCTCAATAGCTTCTGATGTGGAACTCTATCGAAAGCCTTACTGAAGTCTATATACACAATATCATATTCATTACCATGATCTACCTCCTCAAACACCTTAGTGAAAAAAGTTAGTAAATTCGTAAGACAGGAACACCCCTTTGTAAAACCGTGTTGAGATTCATTAAACAATCTGTGCCTGTCAAGATGGCTACGAATTGCTTCGGCAATTATTGATTCCATAAATTTTCCCACTATGGAGGTAAGGCTTATTGGTCTATAGTTCGAAGCCAAGGACCTGTCACCTGCCTTGTAAATAGGTATTACATTTGCCATTTTCCACTTATCAGGCACTATGCCAGTTTGTAGTGATATGTTAAAAAGATTAGCCAAAGGTATGCTAAGTTCCTCTTTACATTCCTTTAACACCCTTGCAAACAGTTCATCAGGACCTGGGGATTTGTTAGGTTTTAGTTTCTCTATTTGTCTGAGAACCATGTCACTAGTTACCGCAATCGTACATAGTTTATTATCCTGTTCTACATAATCTATTATTTCAGGAATATCGCTAGTATTTTCCTGGGTGAAAACTGAGAGGAAGTAGGTATTTATAATTTCACACACATCCTTATCACTGTCAGTGATCTGACCAGAGTTACTCTTAAGTGGGCCAGTCTTGTCCCTAATCTTACTTCTGTATACCTGAAAGAATCCTTTAGGGTTAATCTTTGAATCCCTTGCGACCTTAGCAAGCTATGTATATAAGTGTATAATACTGACCTTGACTAGGGAAAGTTGTGGGTGGAGTGTGCATAACACTGACCTTGACCAGGGTAAAGCTATGTAAGGGTGTGTTGGTGATGCTGACCTTGACCAGGGGAAAGCTGCGTTTGGGTGTGGATAATACTGGCCTTGACGAGGGGAAGCTGTGTAAGGTGATATTGACGTTGACCAGAGAAAAGCCGCGTGAGGGTGTGGATAACATTGACCTTGACAAGGGGAAAGCTGAGTGAGGGTGTGGGTGACACTGACCTTGACGGGGATGCAGATGAGTATTAGAAGGAGGTCAGCGCTAGCCAGGGAGGCCAGGAAGACGTTGGTGGTGGTCTTGAGACGACGGTAGCGACAGATTGTGAAGATGATGAGAGAGTTACCCACTACACCAACAACGTACGTCACTCCGTACACCACCAGCGGCGGCGCTAACTGACGCCAGAAGAAAGTCTCTAGCGCCGCCTCGTAGTCGTAGTCGTAGTATGTCTCGTTCCCGGTGACGTTCTTCAACGACTGGTTCAGCGCGATATTCACGTCGTCGAGGTTGAATTCCGCATCTGTTCCAGAGTCTCTGATTGGTTCAGTCCAGCCGGCTGGAATATAAGCAGACGCATTCTGACTAGGGATCAGGAATGGCCATCTGGTGGTGCTGACATTCTCTTCGTTCCAGGAGCTATCTAGGGTGTTCCAGGAATTGGTGGTATTCCACAGGGAAAGGGGATCCCTAGACTCCTCTGGGAAAGATGCTGCTGATGCTGGCTTTTCCGTCATTATTAAAACTCACATAAGCTGCTCTTAAATTCAACTCAAAATTCTCACTCACACCGTTCGAAATTATTCCACATTTTGGGTTACATTATGATCAACAGTTCCCATGAAGTACATTGGTCTTAGCAAATTTCTTACAGGTACAGTCTTTGTTTTCAGAACAATTACCACTCTTTTCTCAAACTACTGCAGGATGGAAATAGATATGAAGACATTCACTATACTTCGCTAGTTCTCGGGAATAATCACGTCCATCTTCAAGAAGTCTGCGACCCTGAAAATGAACAGACATCAGAATCAAGATACCATACTAGAAATGTCACAATAATATGAACGCAATCTGGACGTCCAGCAATTTAATGCATCTGACAATACATAAATCGGGTCTAAGGGTATATACACCGAGAGGTATCATAACAATACTGGTAAGATGAGACATTAGACATATGCAACACCTGGGTATCTTTATGACTAGTCAGATATTTTCAAATACAGACACCCAGGTGTTCTGTGTAAATTTAATTCTACGCTTATAGGTACCTATACCTCACTGTATATACAATGAGAGTTTAATCTCAATGATTTAATTCTTATTTGGTGGTGAAACAGATTACTTGTAACCTTAATGACGTCCGTGTAGTTGATAGGCTTGAAATCCATTTAACTATCCATCTGGTCTACAAATATTGGCTGGTTAAATCTGCACTTCTAATCCAGTGGGAGAATACCAATCAGACTCAACCACAAGATTTTCTTCGGCTTATTAACCCAAATAATTTTTAATTTGTAACCAGAGGGACCCAGAAAAGCCAAGCAGTGTATCATGCTTGCGACTCTTTTACTGTAAGATAAACACACGAGGATACCCACCCCGAGTGACTAACTCTTAGGTACCTATGTAATGCTATGCTAGGCGCTAAGTGTAAGAAGACTATGATTATCGCCTGGGTCAGGACTCGAACTGGAGTATTCACGATTGTAAACTGTAGGTTTCAATATAAGCAGGCTCACTTCCGGCACAGTAGAATGCATTATTATTATTATTATTATTATTATTATTATTATTATTATTATTATTATTATTATTATTATTATTATTACTGGAAAGGGTTAATCGCGAAGAAGCCATACAGCGTCAGGGAAAGTGGAGGTAAGCAAATTTAATCCAAGGAAGGGAAGGATGGTTCGAATACCTTGAATCAAGAGCCTCTCACTAACATCAACACACCTTTCTTGAAATGTGTATCAAGAAGAAGCACGGGAAAGCACCCGAGGAAAGCCCAGAGGAAACGTAGCCCACAAGCAACGTTTTGCTCTCTGTAGAGCTTTATCCTGACTTGGCGAAGCTCTACACAGAGAAAAAGCGTCTTTTCAAGGGATTTGTGGTCGATACGTGCCATCCTACATCGGCCCCCGCCGCTGCCGTCGCCCCCGCCGCTGCTGCCGCCTCCGCCGCCGCTGCCGCCGCCGTGCTGTTCACCGACGCGGAACGCAAGATCTTCCGACAATGTTAAATTTTATCTGCGTTCGCTCGCGAGAACCACATTTGATTTCACCGTCGACTGAACACGAAAGCCGATCACTTTGATATATCTAATTCCTAGAGCAGCGACTCCCAATGTTTTCGAAATCAAGGAACGGTCTTGAATCTAGAAAAAAAATATTATAATCATAAGCGCTAAATCCTTAAGGGTCAATACTCGAAGTTAATTGAGACGACGCAATGGAATTCAGTAACGGCAGGAGTCTCCTAGGGGGGGTCTGCGCTGCCCTTTCATGAGTCCTAGCTCCCTTTCAGGGGTCCGCTCCCCCCTTTTAGGAGTCCTAGCCCCCTTTCAGGGGTCCGCTCCCCCCTTTCAGGAGTCCTACCCCCCTTTCAGGGGTTCGCTCCCCCCTTTCAGGAGTCCTAGCCCCCTTTCAGGGGTTCGCTCCCCCCTTTCAGGAGTCCTAGCCCCCTTTCAGGGGTCCGCTCCCCCTTTCAGGAGTCCTAGCCCCCTTTCAGGGGTCCGCTCCCCCCTTTCAGGAGTCCTAGCCCCCTTTCAGGGGTTCGCTCCCCCTTTCAGGAGTCCTAGCCCCCTTTCAGGGGTCCGCTCCCCCCTTTCAGGAGTCCTAGCCCCCTTTCAGGGGTCCGCTCCCCCCTTTCAGGAGTCCTAGCCCCCTTTCAGGGGTCCGCTCCCCCCTTTCAGGAGTCCTAGCCCCCTTTCAGGGGTCCGATCCCCCCTTTCAGGAGTCCTAGCCCCCTTTCAGAGGTCCACACCCCTTTCAAGGGTCCGCACCCCCTTTCAGGGGTCCGCGGACCCCAGTTTGAGAAACGTAACCATAGAGGAATATTATTTATTGATCTTCTTAAAGATAAATGAAACCATTTTTATAATATTTATTACTATTAGTTTATTGTGGCAGGGGAGAGCGCTAAACCAGGAGGGGTCATACAGTGCCTGGGGAAGGGGAATTGAAGAGGTTTGATCTCACGGCTCCAGTTGCTAGAATCAAGAGCCCTAGTTTTTTTTAGGATGAAGGACTCTAGTTTTTAGGATTCAGGAACCTAGTTGCCAGGATCAAGGGCCTTAATTGCCAGGATCAAGAGGGCCTTAGTTGCCAGGATCAAGGGCCTTAATTGCCAGGATCAAGAGGGCCTTAGTTGCCAGGATCAAGGGCCTTAATTGCCAGGATCAAGAGGGCCTTAGTTGCCAGGATCAAGGGCCTTAATTGCCAGGATCAAGAGGGCCTTAGTTGCCAGGATCAAGGGCCTTAATTGCCAGGATCAAGAGGGCCTTAGTTGCCAGGATCAAGGGCCTTAGTTGCCAGGATCAAGGGCCTTAGTTACCAGGATCAAGGGCCTTAGTTGCCAGGATCAAGGGCCTTAGTTGCCAGGATCAAGGACCTTAATTGCCAGGATCAAGAGGGCCTTAGTTGCCAGGATGAAGGGTCCTAGCTACCAGGATCAAGGACACACCACTGGGATCAAGCGGCCTCCTTCCCTACGTTCCTCCTTCCTACCCTCCTCCTCAGTTCTTCTACTTCCTTCCTCCTCCTTCCCCTCCACTTCCTCTTCCGTCTTATCTTCCTCACGAAGCTTCTCACGGCTTCATATACATTGATTTATTTCTTTAGGAATTGAGGACTAAACTATAAACATCGTTCAGCACTGAAGGAGAGAGAGAGAGAGAGAGAGAGAGAGAGAGAGAGAGAGAGAGAGAAGTGTGACTTTCTAAATGGTCCAAGTCGGACCGAAACGTCGTCGTAAGGTCCTCTCACCTATGTGTGGTTATTTGTGTATTGTTCCAGTCACTGTATTGTGCCTTTTTGTTCTTCTAGACAGACAGAAAAAAATGGCAAAAGGTACGAGTAATGAGAAAGGTTCAGGCCAACTCTGATGTTTACACACACGCGGCAAGACGGCCATTGTACGAACGATGGTGACTGTGTTTCATTATTTTTTGAGGGGGATGGAGGGAAAGAAGAGAGTTATGGGTCACTTCACCTCGGTGGTAGACGGTTGGTACGATAAAAAAAAAAACGAAAAAACCGGCAATAGACTCGAAAACAAAAATAGCAAAAATAAGTAAAAATCATCATAGCAAAATAAGGTTTTAGAAAAGAATGAATTTATCTTTATTATGGCGAAATAAGAAAGTAGGATAATTTTATTAGGAATATAAACCTAGAGAGGAAGGAAGGAAGGAAGGAAGGAAGGAAGGAAGGAAGGAAGGAAGGAAAGAAGGTGTAGAGATAGGCAGGAAGGAAGGAAAGAAGGTGTAGAGATAGGCAGGAAGGAAGGAAAGAAGGTGTAGAGATAGGCAGGAAGGAAGAAAAGAAGGTGTAGAGATAGGCAGGAAGGAAGGAAAGAAGGTGTAGAGATAGGCAGGAAGGAAGGAAAGAAGGTGTAGAGATAGGCAGGAAGGAAGGAAAGAAGGTGTAGAGATAGGCAGGAAGGAAGGAACGTAGTCCCAGGAAGGATTGGAAGGGAAAGATGTGAGGGAGGTTTTAAGTGGTAAGGGCTTGAGCATCCAGCAGGTATATGTGCGTTTCAGATCCGAGTAAGGGAAGAGGAGCGACTCGTGGCTTAAGGCGCTTACACATTCGTGGAGTTCAAGGTCTATTTAAGAACCTTAGCCACTCAGAATTTTATATACCAGATTTCAAAAATCTACAACCTGTCGGAGTTGCCCGAAATACGTCTGTTTGGTTTCATTATTCTGGGGAAGATCTAAACCCGTAAGGGGTTATGCAAGGCCTGGGATAATGCAAGAGAAAAATATTAGGTTTGATCCGAGAGGAAGAGCAGCTTCAATTGCTTAGATCAAGAGCCTTCGTTAAGCATCAAGGGCACCCCACTCCTTGATGGGACGGAGGTAAGAGGTTAGGAAGTATTTTTTTTATCAGAATGGAACTCGGGAGAGCCTTTATGGCGCCACTGCTGGTTCAGGAGAGGCCAGGGGAGGCGGGGATCATGGTCCGAGACCACTGCTGGTACTGGTTCGGTTTAGGAAAGCCGCAGATCAATGCTGGTCCAGTATTTGCTTCCGCGGGGGTCATCACCAGACACCAATCGTGGTCCTGTGCGAGGGCTGGTCCAACGTTGGTTTCCCGCGGGGACCATGGTCAGAGACCAGTCGTGGCCCTATGCCAGGGCTGGTCCAGTGATGGCCTCCCACAAGGGCCATCATCAGAGACCAATCGTGACCCCATTCGAGGGCTGGTCCAGTGATGGCCTCCCACGGGGGTCATCATCAGAGACCAACTCTGGTCCTGAGCGAGGCCGGGAGAACTCACGGTCGGAGACCAGTGCGGAGCCTGTGTGAATTTAAACCAGACCATAGTCATGGTCCACGGACAAAACGGAAGCTGGAAAAAATCCCCAAGAAAAAGAGAATCGAATCCTTGACGAGAGAACAAACAGGCGAGGAGATGGAATACTCTCAAACCTCCTCAGTCTGGCGAGAAGCCTCATTTGCAGTTAAATTTTTGTTACGATGTTTCGCACAGAGACTTTACCATACCTGATAAAAGAGGACAGGACACATGTGCAACACTTGGGTATCTATTGATTGACACCTTTCGCCCAATCAGTGGCTCCATCAATTCAATAGAGAGAATTAAATAGAGAAGAATGACGCGAAGAAGGAATTTGACGTGTCTGACCTCACAGTGTCGTTGAAATCCTGAAAAATCACATAAAATCCTGCAAAATCCTGTAAAATCCTTTTAAAATACTGTAAAAAATCTTTAAAATCATTTAAAATACGGTAAATTCCTTTAATATACTGTAAAATCCTGTAAAATCCTGTAAAATTATTTAAAATCGTGTAAAATCACTTAAAAATCTGTAAAACCTTTAAAATCTTGTAAAATCCTTTAAAATACATTAAAATCCTTGGAAATACTGTAAAATGCTTGAAAATATTGTAAAAATCCTTTAAAATCTTTTAAAATCCTGTAATATTCTGTAAAATCTTTTAAAATACTGTAAAATCTACAAACCAGATTAACCTGTAAACTAATTTAAATCCTATAAAATCCTATAAAATTTTATGATATCCTGTGAAATTCTATGATATCTGTTCGCATTTGTGAACGGAGGTTCGGGCATCTGTCACGCCTTACCACGAGGACTAAGAAACCAGTACCCCAGGTGCGAGGGGCACCAGTACCCTAGGTGTGAGGGGCACCAGTACCCCAGGTGTGAGGGGCACCAGTACCCCAGATGTGAGGGGCACCAGTATCCCAGGTGTGAGAGTCTCCGGTACCCCAGGTGTGAGAGTCTCCAGTACCCCAGGTGTGAGAGTCTCCAGTACCCCAGGTGTGAGAGTCTCCAGTACCCCAGGTGTGAGAGTCTCCAGTGCCCCAGGTGTGAGAGTCTCCAGTACCCCAGGTGTGAGAGTCTCCAGTACCCCAGGTGTGAGAGTCTCCAGTACCTCAGGTGTGAGAGTCTCCAGTACCCCAGGTGTGAGAGTCTCCAGTACCCCAGGTGTGAGAGTCTCCAGTACCCCAGGTGTGAGAGTCTCCAGTACCCCAGGTGTGAGAGTCTCCAGTGCCCCAGGTGTGAGAGTCTCCAGTACCCCAGGTGTGAGAGTCTCCAGTACCCCAGGTGTGAGAGTCTCCAGTACCCCAGGTGTGAGAGTCTCCTGTACCCCAGGTGTGAGAGTCTCCAGTGCCCCAGGTGTGAGAGTCTCCAGTACCCCAGGTGTGAGAGTCTCCAGTGCCCCAGGTGTGAGAGTCTCCAGTACCCCAGGTGTGAGAGTCTCCAGTACCCCAGGTGTGAGAGTCTTCAGTACCCCAGGTGTGAGGGTCTCCAGTACCCCAGGTGTGAGAGTCTCCAGTACCCCAGGTGTGAGAGTCTCCAGTACCCCAGGTGTGAGAGTCTTCAGTACCTCAGGTGTGAGGGTCTCCAGTACCCCAGGTGTGAGGGTCTCCAGTACCCCAGGTGTGAGAGTCTCCAGTACCCCAGGTGTGAGAGTCTTCAGTACCCCAGGTGTGAGGGTCTCCAGTACCCCAGGTGTGAGGGTCTCCAGTACCCCAGGTGTGAGAGTCTCCAGTACCCCAGGTGTGAGAGTCTCCAGTACCCCAGGTGTGAGTCTTCAGTACCCCAGGTGTGAGGGGTCTTCAGTACCTCAGGTGTGAGGGTCTCCAGTACCCCAGGTGTGAGGGTCTCCAGTACCCCAGGTGTGAGAGTCTTCAGTACCTCAGGTGTGAGGGTCTCCAGTACCCCAGGTGTGAGGGTCTCCAGTACCCCAGGTGTGAGAGTCTCCAGTACCCCAGGTGTGAGAGTCTTCAGTACCCCAGGTGTGAGGGTCTCCAGTACCCCAGGTGTGAGGGTCTCCAGTACCCCAGGTGTGAGAGTCTCCAGTACCCCAGGTGTGAGAGTCTCCAGTACCCCAGGTGTGAGAGTCTTCAGTACCTCAGGTGTGAGGGTCTCCAGTACCCCAGGTGTGAGAGTCTCCAGTACCCCAGGTGTGAGGGTCTCCAGTACCCCAGGTGTGAGAGTCTCCAGTACCTCAGGTGTGAGGGTCTCCAGTACCCCAGGTGTGAGAGTCTCCAGTACCCCAGGTGTGAGGGTCTCCAGTACCCCAGGTGTGAGGGTCTCCAGTACCTCAGGTGTGAGGGTCTCCAGTACCTCAGGTGTGAGGGTCTCCAGTACCTCAGGTGTGAGAGTCTCCAGTACCCCAGGTGTGAGAGTCTTCAGTACCTCAGGTGTGAGGGTCTCCAGTACCCCAGGTGTGAGGGTCTCCAGTACCCCAGGTGTGAGAGTCTCCAGTACCCCAGGTGTGAGGGTCTCCAGTACCTCAGGTGTGAGGGTCTCCAGTACCTCAGGTGTGAGGGTCTCCAGTACCTCAGGTGTGAGAGTCTTCAGTACCTCAGGTGTGAGAGTCTCCAGTACCCCAGGTGTGAGGGTCTCCAGTACCCCAGGTGTGAGGGTCTCCAGTACCTCAGGTGTGAGGGTCTCCAGTACCTCAGGTGTGAGGGTCTCCAGTACCCCAGGTGTGAGAGTCTTCAGTACCTCAGGTGTGAGAGTCTCCAGTACCCCAGGTGTGAGGGTCTCCAGTACCCCAGGTGTGAGAGTCTCCAGTACCCCAGGTGTGAGGGTCTCCAGTACCCCAGGTGTGAGGGTCTCCAGTACCTCAGGTGTGAGGGTCTCCAGTACCTCAGGTGTGAGGGTCTCCAGTACCTCAGGTGTGAGAGTCTCCAGTACCCCAGGTGTGAGAGTCTCCAGTACCTCAGGTGTGAGGGTCTCCAGTACCCCAGGTGTGAGAGTCTCCAGTACCTCAGGTGTGAGGGTCTCCAGTACCCCAGGTGTGAGGGTCTCCAGTACCTCAGGTGTGAGGGTCTCCAGTACCCCAGGTGTGAGAGTCTCCAGTACCCCAGGTGTGAGGGTCTCCAGTACCTCAGGTGTGAGGGTCTCCAGTACCCCAGGTGTGAGAGTCTCCAGTACCTCAGGTGTGAGAGTCTCCAGTACCCCAGGTGTGAGAGTCTCCAGTACCTCAGGTGTGAGGGTCTCCAGTACCCCAGGTGTGAGAGTCTCCAGTACCTCAGGTGTGAGGGTCTCCAGTACCCCAGGTGTGAGGGTCTCCAGTACCCCAGGTGTGAGGGTCTCCAGTACCCCAGGTGTGAGGGTCTCCAGTACCCCAGGTGTGAGGGTCTCCAGTACCTCAGGTGTGAGGGTCTCCAGTACCCCAGGTGTGAGGGTCTCCAGTACCCCAGGTGTGAGGGTCTCCAGTACCCCAGGTGTGAGGGTCTCCAGTACCCCAGGTGTGAGGGGTCTCCAGTACCCCAGGTGTGAGGGTCTCCAGTACCTCAGGTGTGAGAGTCTC
The DNA here is from genome assembly GCF_038502225.1 of Cherax quadricarinatus. NCBI lineage: Eukaryota > Metazoa > Arthropoda > Malacostraca > Decapoda > Parastacidae > Cherax > Cherax quadricarinatus. The sequence goes on along the minus strand of NC_091359.1, from coordinate 13,524,495 downwards.
CAGTACCCCAGGTGTGAGGGTCTCCAGTACCTCAGGTGTGAGGGTCTCCAGTACCCCAGGTGTGAGGGTCTCCAGTACCCCAGGTGTGAGGGTCTCCAGTACCTCAGGTGTGAGGGGCACCAGTACCCCAGGTGTGAGGGTCTCCAGTACCCCAGGTGTGAGGGTCTCCAGTACCCCAGGTGTGAGGGTCTCCAGTACCCCAGGTGTGAGGGTCTCCAGTACCTCAGGTGTGAGGGGCACCAGTACCTCAGGTGTGAGGGTCTCCAGTACCCCAGGTGTGAGGGTCTCCAGTACCCCAGGTGTGAGAGTCTCCAGTACCCCAGGTGTGAGGGTCTCCAGTACCTCAGGTGTGAGGGTCTCCAGTACCCCAGGTGTGAGGGTCTCCAGTACCTCAGGTGTGAGGGTCTCCAGTACCTCAGGTGTGAGGGTCTCCAGTACCCCAGGTGTGAGGGTCTCCAGTACCTCAGGTGTGAGGGTCTCCAGTACCTCAGGTGTGAGGGTCTCCAGTACCCCAGGTGTGAGAGTCTTCAGTACCTCAGGTGTGAGGGTCTCCAGTACCTCAGGTGTGAGGGTCTCCAGTACCTCAGGTGTGAGGGTCTCCAGTACCCCAGGTGTGAGAGTCTTCAGTACCTCAGGTGTGAGGGTCTCCAGTACCTCAGGTGTGAGGGTCTCCAGTACCTCAGGTGTGAGGGTCTCCAGTACCCCAGGTGTGAGAGTCTTCAGTACCTCAGGTGTGAGGGTCTCCAGTACCCCAGGTGTGAGGGTCTCCAGTACCCCAGGTGTGAGGGTCTCCAGTACCCCAGGTGTGAGAGTCTCCAGTACCCCAGGTGTGAGGGTCTCCAGTACCTCAGGTGTGAGGGTCTCCAGTACCTCAGGTGTGAGGGTCTCCAGTACCTCAGGTGTGAGGGTCTCCAGTACCCCAAGTGTGAGAGTCTTCAGTACCTCAGGTGTGAGGGTCTCCAGTACCCCAGGTGTGAGAGTCTTCAGTACCTCAGGTGTGAGGGTCTCCAGTACCCCAGGTGTGAGAGTCTCCAGTACCCCAGGTGTGAGGGTCTCCAGTACCTCAGGTGTGAGGGTCTCCAGTACCCCAGGTGTGAGGTAGCACCCGGTTAACGCTATGCTAAGCTATATCCAAATACATTTCCTCACGTCGTAAGTCTTCCAGCGGGACAAAACGCCCATGCTAAGGACGCCTCCACATTACGTTGGCGAAACTTTTTCCTCGCAAGATAATTGCGCAAAATTTTTCCCGGGGAGGAAAAAATGCCCATTCCCCAGTCGTGTTAGTCAGCCAGCGCTGACGAACCATGGTAAAAGATTTCCCTTAGGAAACTGTGAGGGTAAGAAATCGTGAATGTTCAGAGAGTCAGAGAAACTATTTTTGGCAGACAGGTCGGCAGAGAGGGAAGATGTCTATCTCTGTGTATATATACCATCAGGTGTTTCTCTTTATATATATATATATATATATATATATATATATATATATATATATATATATATATATATATATATATATATATATATATATATATATATATATATATATATACAAACACTGAAAACACTGATCTCTGGCTGAAGGAGACTCGAACTTACGAACCTTAGGACAAGGTACGCAGTGCTTTACCAATCTACCCACACTGGACAATACCTTGGCGTGTAGCTTGCGCTACACGTTTGATCCAAGGCAGCCAGCTTTTAGGGAGAAGACTTACAGCTTTTCATCTCATCCCCTGCATGCATCAGCCTTACTAGAGATTTTAACAATGCAAGGAATTCGCAAGAGCAGGCGAAATATACACAAACACTGATCTCTGGCTGAAGGAGACTCGAACCTACGAACCTTAGGACAAGGTTGCAGTGCTTTACCAATCTACCCACATTGGACAATACCTCGGCGTGTAGAGATCAGTGTTTGTGTATATTTCTCCTGCTCTCGCGAATTCCTTGCATTGTTAAAATCTCTAGTAAGGCTGATGCATGCAGGGGATGAGATGAAAAGCTGTAAGCCTTCTCCCTGAAAGCTGGCTGCCTTGGATCAAACGTGTAGCTCAAGCTACACGCCAAGGTATTGTCCAGTGTGGGTAGATTGGTAAAGCACTGCGTACCTTGTCCTAAGGTTCCTAGGTTCGAGTCTCCTTCAGCCAGAGATCAGTGTTTGTGTATATTTCGCCTCCTCTCGCGAATTCCTTGCATGTATACATATATATATATATATATATATATATATATATATATATATATATATATATATATATATATATATATATATACAATAAGATCACAGTAAATAGGTGATTTTAAAATATGCAAAACAGCCACTGTGAAAGAGTAGTGAAATTCCAAGCGCTTTCGTGACTACTCACATTGTCAAGGAACTATGAAAGTAATACATCAAAGGAAGGCAATTAAAGGGCTTAGGCCACACCTCACAGTCAACTCCCAAAACAAAGGAACACCTGACGCGCGACGATACCGGACTCATAAGAAAAGAGGAACACTGCAGTAGATCCGCTGGTCCAACTAGACAGGTCCTCATGACATCCCACTAACAAAATATTCTACCCAAGAAATAAAGTTTATTATTTGTCCAATGTATTATTAAACTCTTCCCAAATTTTATTAATTATAAATGAATCTAATTTCTATAAACCAAAGGAAATATTTATATTATCCTCAAAACTGCTTTTTATGTAACAAGATTCAATTACATTTCTGTCAACCATGGACTTGCTTAATACAACTTTCTCAACTTTTTGAAAATCGATTGGATGGTTAAAATCTCTCACATGAATAATTAGAGCATTGGAATCTTGTCCGGTTCTAATGGTAAAATTCTTGAACTTAGATTAAAACAACATAAATATAGCATTAGAACTGGACAAGATTCCAATGCTCTATTTGTTCATGTGAGAGATTTTAACCATCCACTAGGGATGACAACCTCGTCCGTCTTTCCCCTAGGGCGACAAACACCCGCCGGGCAAATGCCAACAACAGGCCACCCGACGCCTCAAAAATCAGAGCTCAAATTAGCAAAAAAAAAAAGAAAAAAGAAAAAAATGGAAGAGGGTAATACTATTGGAGCACTGAGGCTTATAACCAGTGAGGATACCATCGCTCCTAAGGACGTCAGTATGGCACAAGCTCTGAAGGACAAACACCCACCCAGGGCTCCCACTACCAACATTGACCTCCCCGACATTGCAGCAGGCGAAGAACATCTAACCTTACGGGATGCTGATGTGTATAAAGCTGCTGTATCATTTCCACAGGGCTCAGCAGGGAGTTTCACCGGTTTAAGGCCTCAATACTTAAAACAAGTGCTCAGTCCAGCACTTGGTGATTTTTCAGAGAGGTTGCTGCCTAAATTCACCAAATTTTCCAACCTGTGCCTGGCTGGCAGTGTCCCAGAGGCCATTAGACCCCTTTTCTTTGGTGCCTCATTGTGTGCCCTCCGGAAAGATGATGGAAGAATCAGGTCCATTGCAGTGGGTAACACCCTTCGGCGCCTAGTCGCCAAGGCTGCAGTAAGAATGGTGAATCAAGAGGCTGCTGCATTGCTGAAACCAACTCAGCTCGGTTTTGGTGTTCAACAGGGCTGTGAAGCAGCTGCCCATGCAGCACGAGTATGTACCAACAACATGTCCGATGAAAAAGCCCTGATCAAATTGGACTTTGCCAACGCTTTCAACTTAGCTAGAAGGGATGCTGCTCTCCAAGCAGCTTTTAGAAACTTCCCTTCCCTTTATCCCTTCATAGAATCGTATTATAGTGTGTCTTCTAAACTATTGTTTGGGGACCATGAAATTGACTTGTGTGAGGGTGTGCAACAGGAGGACCCTCTCGCCCCCCTTCTATACTGTTTAGTCATCAAGGAAGTCACAGAAGCACTCTCCAGCGAGCTCAATATCTGGTTCCTGGACGACGGTACCCTAGCTGACACAACAGAATCTCTCCTAGAGGACATCAGTAAAATTAAAGACATGGGAGAAAGCCTGGGCCTTTCTTTAAACCCCACCAAATGTGAAATAGTTTCTACCAATCAACAGATGATCCAGAATATTAGCGCCATTTACCGGGAGCATGAGCTGTTGATCCAGTCAATAGCACTCTCCTTGGCGCTCCTCTTGGGTCCAATGCCATCGATCTGATCCCAGAAAAAAAGTCTCAGACCTCCGGACGATGGAAGGCAGGATGAAAGACATTGATACACATGATGCCTTCTACCTACTCACCAGGTGCCTGTCAATCCCAAAACTTACCTACTTTCTGAGATGTTCCCCAGCCTTCAGCAGTCCAAAACTCAAGGAATATGACTCTCTCCTTAAGACCATGCTAGAGAGTGTATTGGATCTTTCCCTTGAAGATGGGCAGTGGTTGCAAGCCTCACTTCCGGTCAGGCTTGGGGGGCTGGGAGTACGCAGATCCTCCCAGACTGCCCGACCAGCTTTCCTATCCTCTTCCATAGTATCAAACAAATTAATAAGACAAATTCTTCCTGATAACCTCAGTGACTCAGCAGGAATGCAGGACCCTAACTCTGCCAGTGCCATCACTAAATGGGAGACTCTTGCTGCTCCAGAACCAAACCCTAGGGCAGCACTGGCTTACAATCAAGCTGGGATGGCCCCATCGCCGAAAAGGTGCTTGCCAACATGCTCAGGGCTGTAACATCAGACAAGGAGATTGCCCATCTCCAAACTGTGAGTGCACATCACTCTGGAGACTTCTTCCAAACAGTTCCCATATTGGCAATAGGAACGCTCCTCAACTTTAAGACCCTCCGTAATGCAATGGCTCTGCGTCTTGCTGCCCCAATTCACACAGAATGTACGTGCATTTGCAGTGAAGCGCAAGCTGACCAATATGGTCTACATGGTCTTAACTGTTCCAAAACCAAGGGCTGGCATGCAAGACACAATGAGGTCAACGACATCATTAAGAGAACCCTTGCTACAGCTGGATGCCCAGCCGAGAGAGAGCCCCGATCACTAGCAGCCAACAATACCCACAACCCAGCAAACCGCCCCGACGGGATCACCATCTATCCTTGGAAGAATGGTAAGCTCTTAGCATGGGACTATACCTGTGTGTCCACACTGGCTGACACCTATATCCATCACAGTGTGGGGCGACAGGGAGGAGCTGCTGACCACAGGGAGGAGTACAAGATCAGCAAGTACAGGGACATAAGCCAACAGTATCAATTTGTCCCAGTGGGATCAGAGACCTTGGGATCATGGGGAAAAAATGCCTCATGATTCCTTAAAGAACTGGGTTCCAGACTCATCGACACCACCAGGGACCCAAGGGCAGCCACTTTCATGTTCCAGCGCCTCAGCGTGGCCATCCAGAGGGGAAACGCATACTGCATACCGGGCTCGCGTCCAGCTTCAGAGGAGCTGGAGAAGATTCATAATCTTTGATATATTGTACCAATGTACTCATGTATGTGTTTTCTATCAACGTATTCTGTCTATTAATAAATTAGTACATATATAATATAAATTATAGGGGGTGGTAGGAGAAGAAAATATTCAGACAGCTCTGGGAAGAACCTTGAGTTTTCCCTGACGTACGTTTAATGTCTTCTCTGAGGATGAGGGTCCCCAATATATATATATATATATATATATATATATATATATATATATATATATATATATATATATATATATATATATATATATATATATATATATATATATATATATATATATATATATATATATGTAGATACACCGACAGGCGTGTATCTCTCACCGTATATACCTAAAGAGACTTCTCTCTCTCACACTTTTTATATACCAACAGATATGTGCATCTCTCGATATATATTCACCGAGAAAATAATGTATATCAGTATATATATACAGTATATAAATCAAGGGATGTGCATATCTCACAGGATATAAACCGAAAGGATTGTGTATCTCATCTCCTATACACCGAGAGGTAAGTATCTCTCAGTGTATATACACAAAAAATGTCTCTCTGGGTAAATACTACAATAACGCTTGAACCCCCATAGAAGGAAGACGTATTTCTGATGTTAACGTTCTAGTGAATTACTCTTCGGACAACTAACGTACGAGCAACATGCTGGTTTTACATTGTTCCAGCAATGTGATGGCCTGATTACAACGTCTTCACATCTTCACTGCTTTTGCTGCCTCCTCTGCATTTGACTGAAGAAGCCTAATGTATAGGCGAAACGTTTCGAAATAAAGATACCTAACTACTGCACCTGTGTCTTACTTAGCGACATGATAGTCCTCAAATCCCCACCGGTTTTTAATGAGCAGTGCAACTCCTTCTCCCCCTCTGCTCCTTTCTATCTTTCCTCAGAATCTGATATCCGGGTGGAAAGATTGCATCTGTTATCATCCTGGCGAGTTTCGTTTCTGTGTTTGTCAGGAAATAGGACAAGTGTTTCCTGACGAAGGTTTTAGTTATATGATAACCAGCAGCTGGAGCTTTTACTTCGATGTGTGTAGCAGTATCTATGTGTACCATATGGATAGAAGTGCCAGCTGCCAGGGTCAGTGATATCAACAGAATGCCCATTAGCCAGCAAAAACGTATAAACTATGCTTGTGAGGGTCGATGAAAGGAAGATTTTTGGCTCTCCTACCTCAAACGCTGACGTAGCTGTTTGGGTTTTTAAAAACACGCAAGATAGAGAAAGATATAAGTGGGAGAGGTAAGTGGGAGATGACAGTAGGTGATGGCTGAGACGAGGGCTAAAAGAAGAACCTAGGGTACTTGATTCATAAGGTTTAAAACCTGTCGACTACACGAGGGTCATTAAAAAGCACGTAAGTTCGCCCGTATTCCATTAACATAATCATTTCTCCACTATAATCTACCTCGTCTATAATTACTTTCACATTTGCTTTGTCTGTTACGTACGGTGAAGTCTAGGACCTTTCCTTTATTAAGGATCCTGAACTTCACCTTACGAAACAGACACAGCAAATGCGATACTAATTATTAACAAGGTAAACTGTAGTGGAAAAATGAACATGTTATCAGAAGACGGGGAAACTGACGTGCCCCTTAAGGTTGCAAGTCACCTATACACCACCTGTCAAAGGTACCTTCATGCCTAAAATAGGGATTAAAGTGAACACTGTATATATACACTGGGAGATATACGCTTCTTAGTGTATCTGTCCTTGGGAACACATGTGCAAGTTATCTCCAGATTTTTATATACTAATTACTTTTGCATTAAAACAAATATAATCGTTGTCTGAAAAAACATATTTGTTATGAGAATTTGCCTAAGCTCATTGTTATTGAAGTTTTTATGTCTCCGTGTCACCTACAGGGATCAGGTGAAAGTGACCAGGTGGTCATGAAAGTGACCAGGTGGTCATGAAAGTGACCAGGTGGTCATGAAAGTGATCAGGTGGTCATGAAATCGACCAGGTGGTCATGAAAGTGACCAGGTGGTCATGAAAGCGACCAGGTGGTCATGAAAGCGACCAGGTGGTCATGAAAGCGACCAGGTGGTCATGAAAGCGACCAGGTGGTCATGAAAGTGACCAGGTGGTCATGAAAGTGACCAGGTGGTCATGAAAGCGACCAGGTGGTGATGAAATTGACCAGGTGGTCATGAAAGTGTCCAGGAAGGAAAGTAACCCAGAGGGAAAGTACGGAAAATTAATGAAGCTATTGGAGGCTTGTTTACCATCGTGATGATAGGCTAGTAAGCCGAAATCTCCCGGCTAACCTATTTTAAGCCAGTAACTGGGCATGAGACCCTTGCATGACGTTCTCAAGGTCATCAATGTGCTCTCTCAGTGTGTAAATTAATAAGAACCCAGAATATATTAGGGAAGGACCACGATTTGAGTCCTTATCTATTCTCGTTTGTTATGTATCTAGAGATATTCCTGCTAACTCTTTTTATGGGGCATAGTTCCTAGGTCTTTTGCGTATCTCTATGTTCTTGCGATACCGCCTATAGTATAAATCAGGTGTGTATAATAACCCAAAATCTACACCACACACACACACACACGCACACACACACACACACAGACACACACACACACACACACACACACACACACACACACACACAGACACACACACACACACACACACACACACACACACACACAGACACACAGACACACAGACACACACACACAGACACACACACACACACACACACACACACACACACACACACACACACACACACACACACACACACACACACAGACACACACACACACACACACACACAGACACACACACACAGACACACACACACACAGACACACACACAGACACACACACACACACACACACACACACACACACACACACACAGACACACACACACACACACAGACACACAGACACACACACACACACACACACACACACACACACACACACACACAGACACACACACACACACACACACAGAGACACACACACACACACACAGACACACACACACACACACACAGACACACACACACACACACACACACACACACACACACACACACACACACACAGACACACAGACACAGACACACACACACACACACACACACACACACACAGACACACACACACACACACAGACACACAGACACACACACACAGACACACAGACACACACACACACACACACACACACACACACACACACACACACACACACACACACACACACGGACACAAGGACCAGGTAATCAGGCTAAGGAAGGAAGGAGGAGAGACAACAGGAAATGACCGGGAAGTATGTGAAGAACTCAACAAGAGATTCAAAGAAGTGTTCACAGAGGAGACAGAAGGGACTCCAGAAAGACGGAGAGGTGGGGCACACCACCAAGTGCTGGACACAGTGCACACAACCGAGGAAGAAGTGAAGAGGCTTCTGAGTGAGCTAGATACCTCAAAGGCAATGGGGCCAGATAACATCTCCCCATGGGTATTGAGAGAGGGAGCAGAGGCGCTATGTGTACCCCTAACAACAATATTCAATACATCTATCGAAACAGGGAGATTGCCTGAGGCATGGAAGACAGCAAATGTAGTCCCAATCTTTAAAAAAGGAGACAGACATGAAGCATTAAACTACAGACCAGTGTCACTGACATGTATAGTATGCAAAATCATGGAGAAGATTATCAGGAGAAGAGTGGTGGAACACCTAGAAAGGAATGATCTCATCAACAGCAGCCAGCATGGTTTCAGGGACGGGAAATCCTGTGTCACAAACCTACTGGAGTTCTATGACATGGTGACAGCAGTAAGACAAGAGAGAGAGGGGTGGGTGGATTGCATTTTCTTGGACTGCAAGAAGGCGTTTGACACAGTTCCACACAAGAGATTGGTGCAAAAACTGGAGGACCAAGCAGGGATAACAGGGAAGGCACTACAATGGATCAGGGAATACTTGTCAGGAAGACAGCAGCGAGTCATGGTACGTGGCGAGGTGTCAGAGTGGGCACCTGTGACCAGCGGGGTCCCGCAGGGGTCAGTCCTAGGACCAGTGCTGTTTCTGGTATTTGTGAACGACATGACGGAAGGAATAGACTCTGAGGTGTCCCTGTTTGCAGATGACGTGAAGTTGATGAGAAGAATACACTCGATCGAAGACCAGGCAGAACTACAAAGGGATCTGGACAGGCTGCAGAACTGGTCCAGCAATTGGCTCCTGGAGTTCAATCCCACCAAGTGCAAAGTCATGAAGATTGGGGAAGGGCAAAGAAGGCCGCAGACGGAGTACAGTCTAGGGGGTCAGAGACTACAAACCTCACTCAAGGAAAAAGATCTTGGGGTGAGTATAACACCAGGCACATCTCCTGAAGCGCACATCAACCAAATAACTGCTGCAGCATATGGGCGCCTAGCAAACCTCAGAACAGCATTCCGACATCTTAATAAGGAATCGTTCAGGACCCTGTACACCGTATACGTTAGGCCCATATTGGAGTATGCGGCACCAGTTTGGAACCCACACCTAGCCAAGCACGTAAAGAAACTAGAGAAAGTGCAAAGGTTTGCAACAAGACTAGTCCCAGAGCTAAGAGGTATGTCCTACGAGGAGAGGTTAAGGGAAATCAACCTGACGACACTGGAGGACAGGAGAGATAGGGGGGACATGATAACGACATACAAAATACTGAGAGGAATTGACAAGGTGGACAAAAACAGGATGTTCCAGAGATTGGACACAGTAACAAGGGGACACAGTTGGAAGCTAAAGACACAGATGAATCACAGGGATGTTAGGAAGTATTTCTTCAGCCACAGAGTAGTCAGTAAGTGGAATAGTTTGGGAAGCGATGTAGTGGAGGCAGGATCCATACATAGCTTTAAGCAGAGGTACGATAAAGCTCACGGCTCAGGGAGAGTGACCTAGTAGCGATCAGTGAAGAGGCGGGGCCAGGAGCTCGGACTCGACCCCCGCAACCTCAACTAGGTGAGTACAACTAGGTGAGTACACACACACACACAGACACACAGACACACACACACACACACACACACACACACACACACACACACACACACACACACAGACACACAGACACACAGACACACACACACACAGACACACACACACACACACACACACACACACACACACACACACACACACACACACACACACACACACACAGACACACACACACACAGACACACACACACACACACACACACTACACAGGAATGAGGAACTACCTGAACGGGGTTCAGTGGGACAGAGAACTGGCAGGGAAACCAGTTAATGAGATGATGGAATATGTAGCAATAAAATGCAAGGAGGCTGAGGAGAGGTTTGTACCCAAGGGTAACAGGAGTAATGAAAAAGCCAGGATGAGCCCATGGTTTACCCAAAGGTGCAGGGAGGCAAAAACCAAGTGTGCTAGGGAATGGAAGAAATATAGAAGGCAAAGGACCCAGGAGAATAAGGAGAACAGTCGTAGAGCCAGAAATGAATATGCACAGATAAGAAGGGAGGCCCAAAGACAATATGAAAATGACATAGCAGCGAAAGCCAAATCTGACCCGAAACTGTTGTACAGCCACATCAGGAGGAAAACAACAGTCAAGGACCAGGTAATCAGGCTAAGGAAGGAAGGAGGAGAGACAACAGGAAATGACCGGGAAGTATGTGAAGAACTCAACAAGAGATTCAAAGAAGTGTTCACAGAGGAGACAGAAGGGACTCCAGAAAGACGGAGAGGTGGGGCACACCACCAAGTGCTGGACACAGTGCACACAACCGAGGAAGAAGTGAAGAGGCTTCTGAGTGAGCTAGATACCTCAAAGGCAATGGGGCCAGATAACATCTCCCCATGGGTATTGAGAGAGGGAGCAGAGGCGCTATGTGTACCCCTAACAACAATATTCAATACATCTATCGAAACAGGGAGATTGCCTGAGGCATGGAAGACAGCAAATGTAGTCCCAATCTTTAAAAAAGGAGACAG